>NC_137699.1:52111016-52251016 GCF_964034855.1 Anser brachyrhynchus
TCCCTGTCTCAAGCTAGCCAACAACTAACTTCCAGCCTATAGGCAGGCGACTAAAATAAAGGAGAAAAACAGAGCTTGAAAACTACTCAGACTTCTGGATCTGTGTTTTTTTTTAACCTTGAAGGTTTAACTCTAACTTTATTTCTACAGTTAGGCACTTCTTATATTGTCAGATTTCACTTAATTACTTACAAAATACTTTTAATAAGTGGGAGAGGAAAGACTGTTTCCGGCACCTGATGCTGTAGTTCACAGGAGATTTGAGGCTCTCTCTAGCAACCACTGTATCAGGCTCTGGAAATGACATACAAGACATACAACTGGGCAATAGCAAGTTCAACTGAAGGATTAGGTCACACTGCAAAAGAGCATGACTGGTTTCTAACTGATTTACAAATTGATTGATGAAATTGCAATGTCTGAAATTTCAAATATCCCTCTAACATTCCCTGATGTGTGTGTGTCCGTAGAAGGTGAATTCTTTCCCACCAAGCACATGCCTTCAGGCTCAGATTACAATTATAGGTTAATTTTAGTTTGTCATTTTTCTAGGGACACCTGACATAGTTCCAGTTAAAGTGAATCCTGGTGTGACAAAGGTAAGTACTGCAGATGCTGGAGGGAAGTGGAGAAGGGAGGAATTGGCTCCATAAAATGCAGCGTAGTTCACTGCTAGCACCAGGTAGCTGCAACAATATAATATTTCTCTACAATTACGAAGAAGATGCATCTCAACCAGCTCATGTCAAAGGAACATCAAAGTTTTCCACTTTCTTAGTTCTGAAGTCTTGCAGAGCTGTGTCTGCCAAATTATAGTAAATAAAAAAGACACTTGCACAACAGTAACCTCTTTTATATTGGACTGAGGATTTCTCTGCCTCCCCTTATTAAAAAAAAAAAAAAAGAAAGAAAAAAAGAAAAAAAAAAAGAAAACCCTCTCATGTTATTGTAGGAACTCTTGGAACACTCATACTTCTTTCTTTCATTTTTAGGTGTGATGGCAGATTAAATCCATGGCAGGAAACAGTGATAATGCCCACTGTAGAGCCATGTGAGTTACAACAGCTAAGTTTCCCATGTCGGTGCTTTTTCTTTCAATTATCTGAAAACACCCTGTTAATTTTTAATGTGATCGTACCCTCATTCTGTTACCAAAACTGCTACCTTCCCCCAACCCCTTTTTACTCAGAAATAGATTTCACTAAACCTGGCTGCTGTAAACTCATTATACGCTTCTATCATTTATTCTGTCCATTAGAGTAACCAGTGTTAGTGCTTTTCCCCCTACTTGAGCCTGTCAAGTACAGTTATTTATGCTCAATAGTATTAATATCTCTGGTTGTATTATGGTTGTGCACTCAAAATTGCTAATACAATCTAAACTTGGCAATAGTGACTGCATCAGCTATCAATAATCAAAAAGTCTCATGCAACTTGTAAGTATTAATGAGTCAATAATTACATAAATATAATTAACCTCTTCTGCTTGCTATAAAGAATCATCAGTAATTCCGATGGCTTTAAAAAGATCCCCTTTTTCAGAATCAGAGAGTGTGCCTATGTTATAAACAAGAGAATTAAAGATTTGACAGTATGATTGGAATGTTTCTTATTTTCAGTTACCCTTGGCAATGACTCTGCTGTAACCTGACTATATTATCTGTTGTCTTTAGGTAGAAGAGGGCTTAAAAGTTGATTTTTCTTTCATTGCTTGATTTCTGTGGGCTAATTTCACCAACAAAAGGATATTCTGTTTTTCTGTAACAAGAAAACCTGTTAGGTAATTTGTGACCATAGAATTAGAGCAATACAGCTAAACTAATATATATGCAATGGCTTCATTATGCATAAGAGCAGGCACTCTTTACTTTGCAGCCCAAAACACACAAAGCACCCATTAGAATGAAGAGGCCTGTGATGTCTCTTCATGTGCAGAGTGTAAAGGTACATGAATGTCCTTGCTTGTTGGCATTTAATTTACCAGTTGCCTCTGTAGTGGAGCCTTGGCAGATTCAGCTTGAATCTGAAAGACAGGCTGTCATACTGAGAGTCTGCTGCCTACTGCTGAAATTGAGAGGCTTGGCAGATATGCAAACAGTAACTGGGTTTGAGTTGTTTTGATTACAAGTTAAACAGAAAGTCATTGGCAGGGCCAATATAAATCTGCTTAGTTTTTTTGGCAAAATCTGTAGAGGTATTTCTATAGATTCTGCAGAATTCTGTAGCACCTTGATTTCACATCAAAGAGCGTCCACCTCTGAACCCATTCTGCGGATAAATGTGTCAGAAACATGAGTGAACATGTTTAAGTTGCTGAGAGCTTCTGAATTCAGAAATATAAAGCACATTAACAACATGCTATACCACACCACCTTTGTACAGTTGTTAAATTCTGGAACCTGATGTTTGTTCCAAGCTCAGGTAGATTTTTGGAGTAGTAAAGTAAGGTGAGTTAAAAACTGTTGAAACAGGAAGGCAAAATGTTTTTTTAAATCGAAGTTCCAGGAGAAAAAAAAAAAACAGAAAAAAAAAAACAGAAAAAAAAAAAACACCACTGAACCAGGTCTTGCACTCAGTAATGTTGGCTGAAATGGAGATATTTTACCAATATTGTAAAATTGTATTGTTTTTTATTAATCAAGATTCACTGAAGTTACTGCCTTCCTGAATGCAGTGTTTTCACAGTGATTTAGATTGGTACAATTTAGCCTGCAACTGGCTTTTTTTCTGCCTTTCTTCAGTAACTTGCCTGAAACACCTTATTTGTCCAAACACACAGAACTGATAAAATCCAAATGCTCATCCCAAGTTTATTTCCTTACAGAGTTCATTTGTCTCCCTGCCTGATCTGCGACACTGAGTTGATAAAAGTAACCTAAACTGACACTGTATAAGCAAAAAAAAAGGAGTCTGTACACTTTAATTATATGTGCTTTTACAATGCAACCTCTGCTTGATTCCAACTTAGTGCTTTAAACACTAACACATCCTTTACTAAAGTTGCCTTGCAATTTTAAGGCAAAACCATGTTAATTTTGGAGGGAGGGAAAAGAATACATATAATTGTCGCTCCTATTGTTTCTGTCTGGCTGGCTGTAGACAGATTTCTGCAAGGCTGGCTAGCAACAATACATTGATTTACAGAGGCAAGAATATCTCCACAATTGCAAGGCTAAGACACCTTTATTTGAAAACTGAGAATCTGCAAAATGTGGCAAAGTTCTTGGAAGGAACCCAAATGTATGGAATCTTTTTTTCATCTTTTTTTTTTTTTCTTCTCCACTTGTATCTGCTACTTTGCCTATTACAGCTTTCTAGGTGAAAAAAAAAAAAAAAAAAAGCCCTGAATTTGCACATCTTATTATATAGCTCAAGCTAAATTTTACAAGAAACTAATTTGGACAAGTTGGTTAGAATATAAGCAGTGCTATCTAAATGCTCTTTATCTCCAGATCTGGCAAACTGAAAAAAATCACATTATTTTCCTGAAAAAAGTAAGGGTTTGTTTTCTTTGAAAATTACTCCACTGATTTTCTCATGCTGAATGTCCCTTTCCTTTAAGCAAATGGAATAAAAGAGTTTATATGAATGGGACATATTGCACTTCTGGTAAAACAGATAACAACAGCATTTTAGGAATTTCATTTTCAGATCCAGGTTGAAAAGATACAGAAGCTTTTTGCTTCTTTTTGCCACCTTTCAGTGTTCTATATTCTTCTCTTGAAAAAAGTGAATTTAGGAACCTTTAAACATGCTCCTCCAATGCTGCAAGCCGATGCAAATTTTTAGAGAAAGCTTACAAATGTCAAATCTCTCTGAAAGTGATATACTTTATTACTGTTCTTTCTTATAATACAAACATTTCAGTGCAGCTCAGATCTTATTTTTCAAAATACACAGGATTTTGATATATGGACAACAGGAGAATATGTATTTTAGATATAATGCCATAAGTGCTTAAAAGTTATTTCTGAGCTGATTTAACATGGAAAATCTCCAGGTAGATTAATTTTATAGGCTGTTTTTATGGGTGTAACATTTCAAGATGAGAAAGCCGTGCTTCTGAAATTTAGTTTCGGCAGATTTCATTGGCACCTCCATTTCCATCTTTTATTACCTTAAAGTTGAAATTTAATCTCATTTTTTTTTCTGATTTTTACTTAATTTCTGACTGGAATGGCTGGAGCTGTATTTCTGCGCTCAGGTTCTGTTGCCTCTATTGCTGTCTTGTTATTTACATCCCAAGGAAAAAAAATATATATATCATTACAATAGAGGTACTAAGATAACTGTGTTTAGAAATTACAAGATCTCTGATACTAAAGATTTTTACTGGGACAGGCAGCTAGAATGAGGTTAAGCAGATGTCCCCCAAAAGCCTCTTTCCAAACGGCTGCGTTAATTCACAATGGTAAGAGCAAGCTGCCCCTAAACCAGTTGCTTTATTGTGGTGAACACAGAGCCTGAAAGTGCAGCCCTTGCACAGGCAAAACTTCCAATTGAAACACGACTTTGTAAACACCTATTTCTAACATTGCCAACAGAGGCTGTGTTGCAGTAAAGGGGGAAAGTGGGCTCTCTAAAAGAAGCATGTTTAGTGATGTTTCTGTATGACTCTTAATGTGGATTCAACACACACTGCATTGGAGATGTGTGTAGCAAATGTCTATGCACAATAGCACGCATTTATGTATTATGTACTTTTCTGTATTTCTGCAACATACTCCAGAATGCATCGTAACTCCATATGAAAAGTGGCTTTTATGCATGTGTTAAGAATGCTTTATAATTCTCAATACCTCAGCCATTTGGTGGGTAGTTGCTGTTGTTATTTTTCTCTTTGTACCAAAGAGCTGGTATGTATTCTGGCCTGATGGCCTGCAAAATTACTAAAAAAGAGAGATATGTTTTTAGATTTCAGGAGTGCCAGTGATGGGAAAGAATAAGGAAGCATTTTAAATTCTGATGTGCGCAGGCTGTGTGTGTGTGCATATTTGGAAATTCACAAAATAACACTTTCAGGCTATGGTCTCAGTTTTTATAACTGAATTACATACCTTAAAAAATTGGTCTCACTAATATAAATGCTGAGAAACTCTCAACTATTGTGGTGCTTGTTGTAATAAAGAAATTCTCTGGGAGAGAATGACAGAGATACAAAACACTGAAGAATGATGATTTCCTCACTACCAATACGATTGCATAAATTAGGTGTACATAAGTTCCCAATGATTTATAGCACTTGAAACTTACAAAAAATGATTACATTTGATGTTTCCTTAGAAAATACAAAAAAGCTAATGCTTATTCACAGAGTGGTTAAAAGAATAAGGAGCTAAATTCAGATTTTAGCAGCTGTTTCTTCGAAAGATTTTTGTATACCATTTATATATTATCTGTAAATTTTCCTTGAAAATATATTTAATTAGGTGAACTTGCATATATACTATTTGTTGATCTGAAAAAAAAAATCCTTTTAGTCTTTTTCCTCTTGCCTTCCTCACTGTTAGCCTATTAGTGGAAGTGGCATTTTATTGATTAGATATTTAATAACAATATTCTTCTATATTTGCACAACTATTTAACTGTTTGCATGGTAACTGGTGTAAAGGTGCCTAAGAATGGTACAAGTAAAATGGGAGAATGAAGAAATGTATTGGCTATGACAAGAAGAAGTAATTGCTTTTCCTCAAAAGATCAGATGTGGTATAGTTGTTTGAAAAACAATCTAAACAACATTTTGTTCACCATTGATTTTAAAAGCATTAAAATTAGTTTTTATGCAGCTATACTCATTAAGCTTTTATGTATACTGTGTAGGGTGAATAGTTAAAAAGCAATAAAGCATTCTGCAGTACAATATACGTTGCCAGTTGTCAGAAGAAATAAAATACATAGATTCAGAATGTTTCTTTCCTGAAGAATATTGTGATATTTGCCATGTTAATTACAATCCAAATAAAGCTATTTTATTTGTGTAGCCTTGTAGTTGTAAATGACTAATACAACTGTTATTGAAAGTGTTGTGTTTGGAGGTTGTGTGTTCATACAGATGAGAAACGAGCACCAGCCACATATATCCAGCAATTCTTATGTTTTAAAATGAAATCTCATAGAAATTAGTATTCCAAAATCTTATTGTATTTTTTAACCTCAACAGGCAAAATGAAAGTGCCATTTTGTACAGTACTCCCTTTAGTTTCTCATGTCAATATCTGCATTCATACAGAAACCAGTTCCTCTAATTTCACTGAAGTAGTTAACAGTTTACTTAAAAATAAAATCTGGAATACAACAGCAGACTAGTGGCCAAGGAAAGGAAACTTATTTTGTTATGAATCATAAGAGCATAACCTTTTATTTTGTATCTCAAAAATGAAGAGAGGAGTATGTGTACAGTACAATAACTTGCCATCAGAGAGAATAATGCATATAAAAATGAACTCCTGTTATTGCATTCAGGTGTGTTTGTGAATAAAAAATGGAATTTTGAAAAGTCAATTAAAATGCATTTTAAATTCTTTAACACCAGAATTCTTTAATGTGAAAAATTTGCTAGACAGTTTGTCAGTATTGCTGTAAGCACTGTGCTGTGATCATAACTACTTTCCTCCACCTATGACTGTTAGATGGCTCAGAAATGCATTACAGCTTCCTGTTCCAAAAGAGAATACTCTTGAAAACATGGAAGTACTTATAAAGTAAATAAGCTTTAATTAAATATCATTGTCTAGCATTAATCTTTATAGCTCTGTTCCCTATGGAAATAAAAGTGGATATTCAATTTGTTTTGATTATGCATGAATTTTAACAGCAGCTTTATTTGTATATTGCTCTGTTCTTCAAGACAGAGACATATTTGTGTCGGCAATAAGCCATTAAGAAGAAGGTTCCTCATTAATGTGAACTAAGAGTGACTCATTTTTATTGTATGTAAGTAGATTGACATTTAGAAAAATTAAATATTATATTTAAGAATAAACAATTCATGTGTTGCTGGTATAACTTTGCCTTTCAGTCTGAAATCCCAGTTATTTTCAGAGTTAACTACAAAGTGAAATATAGAGTTTCTACTGTTAAATAGGCATCATTTTTGGCACCTTCTAGTTTCAAGGATCTTTGATTCCACAAGTCAAGGTAGACTCTTATCCTACAACAGAGTCTGCATAGTGGATCTGCCTGTCCATGAAGAAGAAGGATCAGAGCACATACTTAAATCCTATTTTAATAATGTCTTGTAAACTAACTCCAGTCAACAAAGCATCTTCACCCTGATGAAATTTTGATCAGTTTTACCATCTTCACATAAGAAAATTTCATGACAACCAGGTCAGGAAAGTCCACTGAAATCTAGCTGAGTGCTAGGGCACAGTGACATGGTGCATCACACTTCACCAAACTCTTACAGCTCTCATCAACAGAACCTCTGCTTTTGGCAAAGGGAAGTTAATTCATTTTTTGGCAAAAAATGAATTAGATCGGTACTCTGGTGCTGATCTAATGGTGCCCTCTGTACTAATTATTGTTCAGGGGAAAAAAAGGAGGAGAAAGGTGGTCTTTCCAGCCAGCCCAGTGTTGAAGAACAGTTCGTGCTCTGTCTTCTAGTGGTTTATGGTCTTCCACTAGTAAGCAAGACAGTTTTAATGGTGAACCAGGAGATAGGCCATAATGTCTAAAATAATGAAGTTCTGTGTCATGGCACAGTTTGAGGATGCTTGTCCTCAGCGCAGTAAACTATTTTTTTGTTTGTTTTTTTTTTTTTCGGTAGCTGTGCTGTAAGACACACTTTGCCACTACACTATTGCTGTGCAGAAGATGTCAGAGAGTGTTTAAATAATGTGTAATGGCGTGTTGCTCTTTCATCACCTTGGGAAGTGGATGTCCCCTGTGACAGTCATTATGTGCTCAATGCTGAAGCTTAGAAAACAGTTTTAATTCTGTCTGTTGTGCCCACACAGTTAGGCCAGTGCATACATTCAGCACAGAAGAATTATCCTAATATATAAAATGAGATTTAATGCTGAAGCCTGAACAAGCTGCACCAGCACAGACCCTGGGAAACATCTGTGGCAGCAGCAGAGCTGAGGGTAGCTCCATCTGGGTGGAGAATAGACCCAGGAGAGGAGTTCTCTGCACCAGGGCAGAGATCCCAACAATTCCTCTTGCAGTCTGTTTTCTTACTCAGCAAACTATGTGGATGGAGAGGAACAAACAAGAAAAGTGAAACATCAGATAAAAGGAAGGATATAGCAGAAAAGGGAAGAAGCATTCTTCTCATTCTTTCACACATAATTTCACATATAATAGGGGCTGCAAGACAGAATATTTTGGATGGCCATCAGACCATGTATGATCAGGATCCCAGACTTCCTGCAGAGTCAACAGAAAGGGATGGGTTCTTAATATTGGTGTTTTGAATTATACTTCAGAAGCTTCTCTGATTACATAGGAATCCTTGACATCTATGTTAGGTGCCTGAAGTTGGACAACAGAGGAAATAGTGTCGTACATGGTTGGTATTCAGAGATTACGTTTGCTGGGTAACCTCTCCTTTTCATTTAATGGAAGGTGGACAGCTCATGCTGGGATTTTGGCTACCTGGTGACTACGTTGGCAGTGTCACAGCTGCAGGCCACAGGTGTGCTTTTCTCTCCACAGGAGTCCAACAGATGTGGTTGAATAATATACTGTTAAAACTGTACATCTGATTTATAGCTTTAGTCTTTAGCTATTGATTTTTGCAGTATATATATATTTTTTTCTGCTGGATGAAGATTCCCCTAGTATTAAGTTCCTATTATGTCTAGAGACATCTCTAAACTATAATCAAATTATCCCTTGCATTTCTTTAAATAAATTGAGTTCTTTATGCCTTTCACTCTAAGGCCTGTTCTCCAATCCGTTAGTTGCTCCAAAGTCTTTCCTGCCCCAAAGTCTTTCCAACATTTCTAGAACAGATCCCACTGCTATTAAAGATACATATAACTTTTCTACTTCTGTTCTGTATTCCCTTGTTTATCCATCTAAGGACCCAGTTAGTCCTTTTAGCTACAGTGTCACACATTAAGCTCATGAGCAGTACATGAAAGGGATTAATGGATCTAGGAGTCAATTTTTAAAAGTTTACACCAGAGTGAATGCTATTATAAGAGCCTTTAATGAGAATGAATCTGTGCAAATATCACTGTCGGCACCTCTTCAGCATTTGTTTTACAGTAGAGGTGGTTGCACATTAAATGTCTTTTGGCAAGGGACTTAAGGATTCCACTGGGAGCAATATAGCATCTAACTTTTGGTACTCTATGCCTTGAGAGATCATATTGTTTTCTACTTGAGTAAGTCCATCAAAACCTGCCCTTGCTCTGAAAATGCATATTTTTGTTAACACTCATTTTCAATCTTTCTAAACTTGCCAGTAAAATATATTTCAATGGGTTGGTTCAATGTGGTATGGACACAGAAAAGAGGATAGTTAACAGTAATGGGAAAAAAAGGATACAAACAGAAGCTGAAAGTTGAACTGAAAATGTTCTGAGTTGGAATTAAAAATGTTGATTATTTGCCATAATTTTGTCTCTAAATTATAATCAAGTGTTTCTGTTAGAGTTGCTACTTCCCAGTGTAAGTGAAACTCTGTGAGGAATAGTGATAACTTAGTAAAAGTATATGGATTAGGGGGTGAAAGAAATGCAGACATGAGGTTGTGGTGAGAGGAAATGGTGAAAGGCCATAATAACATAGCAGGAAATAGCAGAACATGTGGCAAACATTCTGAGGACTGCATGCATTTTACGTGTCAAATTACCTCCAAAGAGGTTCCTTGGAATTTAAAGGATAGTAGAGTAAGAAAGTATACTGCAAAGCTCACAGGACCTAATTATGTGGGACAGATTAGTCTGCAAGACCTTCATAATTTGTCTAAAGATGTGGGGGTAGGAGTAAGTTAATGAGCAGGTTATTGTGAGTGACTGTCTGAAATTCCAGTTGTGCCACATGTAAAAGAGCTTATGTTCAATAAACAGAAAACTGCTGGAGGTTTTAATGCATACCTGAAACAGCATAGTGACATAAGGGAGATAAGGACAAGGGGAAAGAGTTTGCAGCGCTTCACTTGAGCAATATAGACTCAAATGTCTCTGAAGACTGGTATCAAGCATTATAGAGCTATAGTTTAACAAATTATAATGAGCAAATTCTACATCATGATAATCAAACAGCTTTTCCTTGTCAAATGTGGCTCATCTACTACTTTGAAATACCTCAAGGTATTTAAAACACCAGCAGCAGAGCTAAGGTCTTAGAACAGTTAAAACAGAAACAGTATCTGCAATGATAGCCTTCAGTTGGAATTCAGTTGGTGGTAAAAGTAGATGATAAGCAAATGTAGTGGCCTGTCTTGTGTGAGAAATTTCAGATGAGTGGGAATAAAGGTGTCTGTGAGATGTCACTAAACTTAGCAAGGGCCCTCACAACCCTGTTTGTCTTCTTGCTGTCAAGAAATGTGGAAGAGTAGTTAAAATTGTAACATGGAGGTAGGAATTATGTTCAACTGCCCTTCTGTTTATTTCATGAAAGAACAGAAAAAAGAGCTTTGGGGTGGTGGTTACTTCACCGAGCCAGAGTAAAAGGTCTGCAGCCACTGTGCAGACCCTGGGGTGGACACAATGCACCACGCTGCTTGAATCCCAATATTATACCTTCTGTTTTACGAAATAATTGTGAAACTGGTGAAGTGTGTTGTATGTACTCTTTGCTGTCCTTTAATGGTTGGTCCATGTGGACAGTGGCAGACTACCACTATATTAATTTCTCAGCTAGTTGAAGTAGCAGAACTTTGTGTAACGATCCCAATAACACTGAGAAGGCATGCTGGGGATCAGGGTACTTTAGTTTTTTCAGTGTTCATGTAGTTCAAACTAGCTTAAAGCTGGCATTGTTCTGGTTTTGTCATTTAAGCATGACAGGGTATAGCATTGCAAGGGAATACCAAAAATATATCTTATTGTGCTATATATACTTAAATGGGTGAGAAAAGCAGCAAAATGACAGAGAACAGTTGTCAAAAAATTAAAATTAAGATATCTTTATAATATATTGCTGAGGATCTGGAAAGCTAGGTGATATACTAGGAAATCTGATTCCTACCTAAAGCTGAAAAAGTGTAAATAGCAAACTTTGAATCATTAGACCATAGATCAGTAATCAAACCAGCCTTCTGCATTGAGCATTTAGTGTGTTTGAAGTTCTGTTTAATTGTAGAGACAGTGAAAGATAGCTGAAAATCTGTTCTCATTGTAGCTGTCTGTTTCTTGTTTTCCACTACCTGTTTTTACTGGTTCCTTTAGTTTATGCATCCGGAGATGAGACTGAAAGGTCCTTCAGCAGCTCCAAGAAAATTTTGTTTTATTGGTCAAGGTGTCTAGCCAAATGATCCTAAGACATAAATAGTCTGTAATTCAGCCTGATAAACTGCTGCATCGCCAGAAAAGTTCATGTGGCGTACACTTTGAAGGAAAAATTCCAAAAAATACAGGGACTAATCCCTAGCATTAATCCCTGTCTGATGGGATGCATGGTAGTGAACACAGTCCTTTTTACAATTAAAACAATTTCCTCTTGAACAACAAATTATAGGTTTGTGTGCATCATTGTTGTCCAAAGAAGAGGATATATCTTGAGAGGTAGACTGTAGTAATTTTTTTCCTTTAATTTTTATTTGTTTTAAATATACAGTCAGTCATAATCACCTTAGAAATGATTTGCACTGTGCGCAACAATGTTCTACTGGTTCAGAAAAATGAGAACAAAATGTTCTTTGTTCAGATAAACAAAGTGTTAATCCTTGTTCTAGATATTGATCATCCTTAGTAATTGCACTTCATTCCATTGCCATAGACTGTCAGTTGGGGAGGCATCATTTTTATGCTTTTTATGTGATTTTTAAAATAATGTTTATAGGGAGTGTACTTGCACTCAAAATGTGAATATGAGTTTTACCGGTGCTCTTAAACAACTTCCAGTGTCAGTGTAACTGCACACTGTGTGCCTGTAGTTACAGGTGTTAGCCTTTCTGTTGTGAAAGCTTCTATTGAAGAGAGATTTGGGTTAAGGTAGACAGCAAGTATTTTTTGCATTGTTGTTCTATGTCCAAAATTCTAAAATGTGTCTATAATATTTGGACATTTTTATCATATGAGAACACACACATATATACCAAGTTGCTTACTTTCTCTTTCATTTCTTTGAGTGGCTTTAGATTAGGTGACAATCTAGAGACATATTACTTGTTTGATTTATTTTTTTTTTAAATGTTAAAATCAAACATACAAGTTGTATGGGATATAAAAAGATATTTAAAAATGCCTTTGATGAATTTATGAAGCTCTACACAGCAGGATTTCCAATAAGTCTGAGAGCAGTATGAATGTGTACCAACCCACATACACAGAGGCAATTGCACAAAAAAGTTAGTATATAGACATGGAAGCTGGTTTTATGAGTGAATATTGAAAATGATGCTCTCTTGTGTAGAGAGCACTAGTGCATGTGAAACCCTATGTGCTTTTTACATAATATGCCTCTCTAGTTAACATATAACATAAAGTGTCACAGATCTTTTAGAGCTTGATTCACTATGAAAGAAACACAGCCATCTGTAGTGTGAAAGTTTATGACTCAATTGTCCACACCTTACAAAGTGATTCAGCAAAGACATATCTGGGCCGTGGAAACTTTTTCTTCCCTTATTCCATTAGTTCTTACTTTGAAAGAATAAAAAGATCTTTGAGATGTAGTATGCATTTTAACTCTTGCAGAGTGGCACTGTGTGTAGATTTAAGCATGTGCTTTTAATTATTATTATCATTTTTACTTCACAAGGCCATTTCCTGCTTCTGAGTCATATTTTGAATTTTCAAAGGTGGATTAATAAAACCTGAAAAATGGCAAGTCATTTTCAAAGTGATGGGCGTATGGATAGATTAGATTAGACAGAAATCTGGACAGACCGTTGGAGAAATGTTGTTAGACAAAATGGGACTTCTGCAATTACTTCTAGTCCAGTTGTGACCCATTTTGCAGAGGTTACACAGTGCTATTTTTCAGCCCTCTTTTTCTTACAAATGCAAAAGCGCTATGTAGAGCTTCAGTTGTTATCCCATTCTCATCTTCTCATACAAACTATGAGCTAGTGTCCAAAATCCTTAATCTTTTGGAGTTTGATATTATGGGTAACATTCTTTTTCTTTCTTTCTCCATCTCTGTGTAAATAAAATGCATAACTTCCTTTTGATTACAGGCAAACCTTATTCAGCCTTGCTTGATATTCATTGCAGTCAAACGGCACTCATGTGGATAGGTCCCAGAGACCAGCTGATACACGGTAACTACAAGAACATCTCAATTTGCCCTCTTTATTTAGTATTCTTGCTAAGCCTGGCTGCGTGGTGTCTTCCTTTAGAACTCCTTGCATGTTTCCCTTCTTCCTATTTCTTCCTTGATTTGGGTGGATCCACACCTGACATTGTGAGCATCTGAGCTTCATTAACTTTAAGTCCCACTTCAAGTCTTACTGAGTTCTAACACTTCCTGACAGATTGGGGCAACCTTGTTAGATACCCTCTGGAGAACTGGTAAATCTTTTTGCCCTTCATGATAGCTGCCAAGTGGAAGGAGCTGAATGCACATCTAGCTTCACTTTGGAAATCACCTTGCTTCAGAAACATGCTACTTCTCTCATTTGATATGAAGACTTTGCCAAAATCCAACAGTTTCAGATGAGCCAATTTTCTGAGACAGAAGAGCAAGAAAAAGTCAAAGGTATCCCTCTTTTTTATTTTTTTTTGCCTTTCTTTCTTTCTTTCTTTTATTTTTTTTTCTTTTCTTTTCTTTTTTTTTTTTTTAATCTTTGCATTCTGCTCATGGAAAGATCTTGCCAACATGTCTGCTGCTTCTCCATCTCTCACCCATCAGATTTCTTAAAATAGCTAAGAACATAGAGTTTCTAAGCCCAAAAAACACACTTACTGGGAAAAAAAGGTCTGTATGAAGTTATAAAAATATATATTTATACTGTAAGCCCTGCAGCCTGGCTTCCTGCCTACGTTTGGGCATCTGTGCTGTCTCTGGATACCTCAACTGACACACACATGCCAGATCCAAAGAGGAAGAAATAAAGGGCACTGCTGGTTTAATGCGGAAGTCATGAACACAGCACAGTATCTTTGAGAGGTGGGTTTTGCCACCACTAAAGCCTGTTCATTATCACAGGCCTCGGGAGGGTAGGGATCTGTCTTTACCATTTGAAATTAAAACTTCTTTCATAATATATGCTGTCACTTCAAGCAAATTTCATTCATTCCTTTCATTCTCTCACTACAAATAATCTGGAATGTTTTGAGGTGAGTGCATCTTCAAGTGCTAATCCCAAAAAAGACATGCAGGGCATGGCAAAAGACAGAAGATTTGATGAGTTAACTTACCACTTAAGTTAAGGGACCTAGAACTAGTACTAAATTCATGGAAATAAAAAAGGAAAAAATCAGATTGGAAGGAAGAATGCTGGCATACAAATGAGGAAGAAAGAAAGGGAAGAGAAATTCTTGATATATGTAATAAGCTTCAGAAAAGCATATGGAAGACTGAAGGAAGAGTAGCTGAATTCAGGATCCACGATGCATGTTATTTAATTTCTCTGAACTTCTGTCTTCTCCCTTTGAAATTAGCATAGACTTCACAATGGATTTTATTTACGGTCAGCAGAGATGAACATTCAGCAACAAGCAAAGGGTAATTGTTCCCAGATCGAGTATGACTAACCTTCTTGATCCCCCTAACAGACAGTCCTGAACCCGCCCCCCCCCCCCAGCAGCAAATGACACTGTGCCTAAGACTTCTAACAGTCCTGCTTGCACTTGGTCCGTCCCTTACTACCTGGGAACACGTGATGACCAAGGCTTTCAGACTTCAAAGGGTTTCTGCATCACAGAACTGCAAAACCATAAAGACAATCAGCTCCAGAGATATTTTTATCCTCTCTGCAGGATTCAAGGATATGCAGAGAAGTTAACAGATTTATGATACTGAGTTAGGAACCAGTTCCGCACTGGCTGAAGAGATTGTTGAACTTGTACAACACAGAGGGTATGGGCTAGGTGGGTTGTGCCATCTGCTTAGAAAGAAAAGGCAAGGGAGAGTTTTAACAGCTGTTTGTTGAGTCAGATACTCATCCCTGATTGTTTGTGCCACAGTGGCAGATTACTGCCAAAGAAATGCATCCCCTGTTGCTTAATAGGCCTGACCTGGATGTTATAAAGATACACCTGCTGGAAACAAGCCTTATGATGTACTGCTCATAAAATACCAGTGATTCTGCTAGAGAAATGTCCTGAAATCAGCATGTTGAGTTCATCCTTGTGTCTCTTTGTAGCTAGTAGCAATATAGGAGGAGGCAGCAGGGATACATCCCAGTTAATTTTACAAGGTGATTAGGGCCTGAGCACGATGTTGCATGTTATATTCAGGTTTTCCCTGAGTATGCTCAGTTTTGTTGGGTATGACATACTGCATGTGAGTCACTCATATTCTGCATGAGTCATATGTTGAAGTGTGAAAGCAATGCTGTGTCTCTGTCGTTGTTACTTGCTGCTCAGCTGCTGCCATACCACATAGCTCAAGCCAATTGAGCTCACCTTCCCAGTTTGAGTCAATTTTCATCTGCTGCCTGAGCCCTCTAAACATGATCCAAGGTGTTGCCTGACATAGGTAAAGTGAACACCACATGTGTTTGGATTTAGGCTCTGAGTCTCTGGTTTAGAACCTCCAGGTCTTCTGAAGGGAGCATAAAGTGTCCAGAAAGCCTGTAGGCATCTCTGAAAATTATTTTGAAATAGAAAAGATTTTAAAGAGTCTTATATAGTACACACATTGGTAGAATTAGGTAGCTGAAGTATGTTTCTCTTCCTCATAAACCCAACATTATAAGACTACACACTGTTGTGTGTGCTTGGGGAATTTCTTGAAGAACAGATGAACCAAGTGTGGCTCACACCTTCAAAGTCTGAGAAACTCTGATGCAACCATACCCTGGAGGTCATTACTCAGACATGAAACACCCACTGAGGACTAAGTGAGGTGTTTTTATTTCACTGATAAGGAAATAGACCTTTAGTTTATAAGTGAGTGGCAACAAGTTGCAGGGTTGATTTTGGCTGCAGCCATCAAGCTATTCCATTCTGTGGCTGTGGCCACTACATAAGAGCCTTTGGTCATCTGTGACATAGAAATTTGATTCCCATTTGGTGGCAATTAATGCTTCCGGTTTAAATCTGTTTAACAAAGAATACAAAGCAGAGTACAGTTATATTATACCTGTCATTTGTAAGTGTCCAGTGATCTTCCAACATTGTGTGATTCATGGAGCTGAAAGAAATGATTTGCCTAAAAAATTATTAGTGCTCATTCTGCCTGCAGAACCCCTAAATTCCCATTACACATGTCAGCATATTATGACTGGGAGCTGTCAAATTCTAATGACTAAAATTTCATTTTTTCTGTCTTTTCATGCTGTGTTTGAGAACTATAGGTTGGAAATAATTCCCTAGCTAAATTTGTTCTTCAAATGGTAAACTCAATTGTTTTCTCTCTCTCTCCTCTCTTTTTCTCTGTTTCTTTCTAAATTTGTGTTTATATTAATGCCCTTCTCTTTCCTTATGTTTCTCTGAGAAAAAAAAAAATGATTTTCTTCCCAGAACCACTGTCCATTTTAAAGAACATAATCTGAGCTGACAGCAGACAGATTTGATGCAAAAATATTTTTTAACCCACTGATTTGATCAAAACATGGATTATTTAAAAGAAGGAGGAAGAATAGGCAAGGTTAGTAGGAAACAAAATGCACAAAAATTTCTTACCATTTCATGTGGTTAAATAACCTTGACACTGGAAAATATTTTGCCATCCTCCTCGAAACAGGAATTTGTTGACATAATGTTCAATAATAGAGGTAGAGGACTAATGTTAACATACTGCAAATACTGCACCAAATAGTATCTATTGATCCACCTGTTATTATGCTTGTTACTGAAATGCTGTATGTAAAGCAGAGGAAACCAGTTTCCAATTTAAGTCATTAATAGATTGGTTTTGAAATTTATGTTACACATGTCCAACAAATCAAGAATAAAAGCATGTGAAAGGCTGTGTAGTCTGTATTGAATTACTCATTCTTTCCACAGTAAAAGCCTTTAGCTAGAGATTGACCAAAGAATTTTAAATATCTCATTATATATATGTCATTGTTCAAAGTGTCCCTAAATGGGATTAAACAATAGTCACTCAAGAGTTTCCTGCAATGTCTCTTTCCCCCTCACACCCCTTCCCCTCCTCACCTTGACTTAAATTAAGGCTAATGATATGTTTTCAGTGTAAGGTAAAAGAAGGATTTTCCTTGAATGACTTTCCAACATTTTCAAATCTAATTCATTATAAGTACTTCTATCAAATGATTACTTATTTCATCTCATTGTCTTAGAGGATTTAACTCTAAAACACACGTTTCGTATGGACTTAATGACCATTTTATAAACTGAAACCAATTGAGGCAGCATTCGCCTACAAATTTCTGTCTGTGCTCAGAATTAAAAATAATGTTAGGACTATTTTTCAAAGAATCACAGATTATTTTAACTACTGTTTTTCCCCTGGTTTGTACTCTTTTGTCTTGGATTGTTCAATAGAAGGTAGGAGGCAGCCTCATAGGGTGCAGGGAAGAGGGAGGAAAGGGGACAGCAGAAGGAACAGTGAAGAGAGAGGCTATTTCTGGATAAATTTTAATTTTTTTTTGAATACCAATTATAATGACACTCCCCTTTTTTTAAAAAAAGCCTGTCACACAAAACATTCCCCTTTCCTAAGCCTATGTAAAAAGTATTTCCTCAACCTTAGGCATACTAACACTAAATATCTTTATAAGGAGGGAAGGAGCAAATAGTTTTGGTTTCTCACCAAAAAAAAAAAAAAGTCGGGATAATTAAGGTAGCGAACATATTGCGCTGCTATATTGGTTCAGTCACCTGATCTGTCTCTCCGATCACTATTTGCACGATATACATGGTTTTGACGGGCTTGTGATAGACTGCTGTCTGAAATTCTTTAATCTGGGTCTCCTGTTTGGCAGTGCAGCAGACTTTGCTATTTTGGGTTTTTGAAACGGAGCCATGCTCTGGGAGGATAAGAGATAGCTGTGACTCTGTACTGACTCATCATTATGAAGGAAAGCCAGGTAAACTTAAAACTGACAATGGTCCTGTTTGTGCTGGCACTTGTGCAGATGTGCAGCAGAAGTAATCCCACTGAAATCTCCGGTGTTACTCCTGCGTGCAAGCCTGGACTGATCTGAGAATCAGGCCCAAATATTTTCTGTATAAGGATAGTGTAAGAAAAAAAAAAACCACAAACATTTAAGCCTGCAGGAGGTATTTGGTGAAATATGACCTTTCTGAGGTTTTGTTTCATGAGGGGAAACTGCTGAACTCTGAGGACAGTGTATTGTATAAAGGAATGGCTGCAAGGCAGGAAGGTTGACACTGCTGAGTCTGCCTTTGGCATGTGTAAATTGAGACAAGTTCATTAGTCACTTAATCACAACTCAAACTTTCCTATGATAAGAGGAAAAACTCCTTTGCTCTCTACAAATAAATAAATAATTATTCTGATTTTGTGTGAGGAATAAGAATTCAAGGAACAATTCAAATAGACAATACAATTATTTAATCTATGCAAATCTATCTTTGCATTCCAACTTTGAGACAAGGTTGAAGGTGGATTTCTTCTTAGGTGCTGGGTATACAGGTTACATATAACTCTCCACAGCTCAGACAGGACTGAAGGATAGTCACAGCAGGAGCAGGTGGAGTGCAAAAAAGAGGAGTAGGCAGTGGGTGGAAAGCAGGTCAGAAGGCCCTTGACTCCAGGGCCACGTTAGCTCGGTCTGGAGATGTTTCCTGAAAACTTTTTTTCCTATGTGACTTAAGAATGAAAACTGACTATCTGTTTTTTCTATGCATAGGTTTGAAGAGGAATATTACTGAAGGTAATAACATTTTGGAGGTGGGTGCTGCCAGATCCCTGTTGCTTTCATATGCAGTGACTCATCAGGTCTTTCCTCTGTACCAAGCATGTTTTTTATTTTTTTCATCCAGAGCATTACAAGTGTTTAAAAACCTTAACTTAGCTACGATTTCTTTTTAGAAGAGGAAAAGCTAAAAATAGCAAGTGGAGTCTGCAAAGTTTATATGAACATTCTATCAACAAGAGAGATCTCTAAATCAGTCTGTACATGAAAAACGAAATGAATTCTGTTTTCCTGTGGAGTTTGTGGTTATCTCCTGGATTTGTGCACTAGTATGTAAAGAACCCCACTTCTCTTGAGGGGCAGAACACAACTGACTTCCATGGGGCAGAGCCTTTTCTTCAGCATTTACGCTGGCTGAGGACCTAGCTCTGATGTTCAGCAGAGAGTGCAGTTATTTGAACATTGTGTTGATGGCAAAATCAATTTAAGGAGTTCCGTATTCCTGTACTGTAATTTGCTGCATTCTAGGCTGAACAACACCAACCCTTCGTGGAGCTGCACTGTGAACTGACTCTTTGGCATAGACTGTCTTTAATCCACATTTGTTACCAAAGCAAAGAGCATAGCATCAAGGACTGCTTCTTGCTCACATCAGAGAAGCCTGTAAGCAGTCAAAGTAAGCTTTTATTTTCTCTCTCTCTTAAACAGAAAAACAGAAAATTTGTTGCGGGGTTTTTCTGACTGTTGTTATCAAACAGGCATGAAAAACTTTCAGAGGTTGTTGCTATAAGGCTGGGTTGTGATAGTCTCACTCATTCAATAATCCTTTGCTCCTATAGACTCCATGGGATTTCCCTGGCAAGTTATAAATAAAGGTATTAGATTCCAAACCAGTTTAGCCAGATTGTTGTCAAAACAAAAACAATGGGGAAAAAAAAAAACAACAACAAAAAACACAGATTTTTACCATATATCCCCTGAATCAACTGTGAATAAAACTGCTGAGTTTGTTTTGTAGGAAACACAATTTGCTAGTTGTGAATGTGCAGGGCAACTCCCTTGCATTTCTGAAAGTGCCTGCAAAAAAGGAAAGATTCACAGAGTTTGCGATGAATGTTTCTCAAAATTTGCATGAGAGTGTGTAATTTGCCTCTTGTTAATCGTTATTTTCCTTCTTAAAATATTTCAGTCGAGTAACGGCAATGATAGTGTGACGTGGATTAGCTTTACATATTTGTTTACATTTAGTATTTATATTGCAGTCAAGCGTAGCAGCTCTCTTCAGGGACTGATGTCTATTCACTGCCTCCAGAGCAAATTGCTGAGTGCTTTTGTCCAGATCTGATTCTTGTAGTAGAGCTACTCTCACACTTGGAGGTCTCTGCTGGGTGGGATCAAAGATGACCAGCACCTTGCAGCCCAGGTCTGGGACTCCCTACCTCAAGACTTTGTAGGAGCTGGTCTTCAAAGGCTGCAGTCCAGCAAAGACTTAAGTCTGCTTCACTGTATGTGCTCTGAATAACTAAGTTCAAGCTAATCTTTTCAGGATTAAGATCCCAAAATTTAAGTAACTAACTCAGACAGAATGAATGGCAAATAATCTATGTAACCAGACTGTGAACAATCCAAAGGCTGAAAGCTCTTGGTCCTAGCCTGTGAATGAAGTAACCAACACAGAAGAAGGCTAACTTCGGTTCACAAAGAAAGATTTACTAAATAGAAACAAAACAGGGGAGGGAGAGGATGGGGTGGTGATGAGGGTGAGGAGAAACAAATTCTTAGTGAATAGTTTCATTTGCTCAAATATTTCTTTGCTGCCAGGGCTTATAACTGCAGGGTATTCAGAGTTACAGAGAGGCAGTGCTACTAAGAAAATGTGCACGTGAGCTTTAAGAGCAGCAAGTGAATCTGTGAAGAAATCATAGCCCTAATGCAAAATTTATAGGAGCTTATTTCCAAGTAGATAATAGTGTACAAATTCCTCAGGACCAAAGATGAGTTAAAGGAAGATGTCATGCAAGAGGACACTGTAGAAAACAACCCATCAGCTGCTACCCCACGTGACAGACCCAGAGGCAGCTCCAGAGCCATTAACACAACTGCCTGGGGACTTTGACAAGGAAAAAGATTCTGACACTGGAATAATATCTGCCAGCACTTGGCATCTGTGTCCCGTGACGACCAACCATCCTCCATGGGTACCGACTCCACTGCTGGAAAAAGGAGAGCAGCAGTGGAGAATTATCTTTCTCATATGAACGGATAATTTTCACAGTAATTTAGAATCAGGTCCTGGAAACACAAAGCATTTTGGCAATACGTATTCACAATTTGTATTTACCAGAAAAAGAAATAACAAAAATGTGTATTTGAAAAATATTCTGGGAGCATTTGACTTTATAACATGGTGGGTAATAAAAATCATTGATATGGTATTTTTGCAGTTCCCAAGTTTCACAGAGCCTTTCAGATTGGCTGGTACAAATGGCTGAAGTTTGGATGCTGCCCAGTACTCTGAAAGGCTTTTCGTATGGAGGTCACCCCAAGCCCCTTGGAAATCTGGTCACCCCGCAGTATGAAAATTGTACACTGTTTTTAAGTATATTGGCTATTTAAAATCTTGATCAAGCACTTTATTCCACTGCCAAAGTATTTTCTTAGTAGTTTATCTACTGCTACTAAATCAGGCCCTATGAACATCCGGTGGGATAGGACTGGGTGCTGAAGCCCCAGTGCCTCTGACACCAGTGAAGGACTGGTCTAGCAGATCCAGCCACCAGAGACTCCTGCTGAAGAACGTTCCTCCATAAGCTTGTTGTGCTAATATTCCTTGTGAAAAACAGCAAAATGCCTGTAAATATCCTTTGAGCCAAACTGCAGTTTTACTCTACACTCACATATGAATGCCTCCTCAGCAGCAGCATTTGTCCAGCTCCTGTCATCTCAGCAGGATACGGCCTTAAGAAAGCTCCTTGCTTGAGCCAGCACCTTGTGTTTTGAAAATGAAGTCCCTCCATTCCAGAACCATTTATCTTATTTGTTGCCTTTGTGGTACTGGAAGAGCTCCCTGCTCCTTGTGGCTGCAATTATCATTGTGGCTGAGCCACTGGTACTGGAAGCAAGACCCCAGCCCTTGAGAACAGGCGGCTGTAGCCTCTAGCACGTTGTTCCAGTCCACTGACATCTTAACTAGACAGCTTTAGTTTTAGCATAAAATCCATATTCCTAACCTTATGGAGGAGTGAGGCAAATTCTGTTTTCTTTCTCCTTCTACCAAAAACATCAAGCAGCCTGACACAGAGTTCACAAGAATGGAGGCTGTTTTTCCATCAACTTTTTGCCTCCACATCTGCCTAATTTACCTGCATCTTGAGAAGGGTGTGGTTCATGCTGTAACTGCAAGATGTAGTGAGAGAATAACCCTATCCTGAAAATAAACTGAATAATTTATTATTTAAATGAGATTTTGTGAGGTAAAATGATGAATCCAGTACGGCCCCCTTCTGAGTTTTAAACATTGTTTCTTCGAAGGCATAAATTTGCTTTGCAAAGGTTTCTTGATCTACTGTAGACGGTATTCCTACTTATGCTACGTGGTGACAAAACCTAAAGAGGGAGTCAGATGTGTGCTCTACAGTACTTGAGAATTTAAGTTAAATCTGTAATTTTTCCCCCTGCATTTCCTCAGAGAAATTAGCTATTCTATTCACTGCATAAATTTTCAGGTTTTGCTAGCACGACACTCAGGGTGTTGAATTTTTTATGACAAAAATGCTGTAATAATTGTTGAACAGATGTAAGTGTTGGAGAGTGGGCTCTGGCAGACCTCATGAAACCTCTATTAGCAATTTAACCCTGTCGTTACTTGAACGAAATGGAAAAGGAAGAGGACAGAGTTTTGAAATGTTTCATTCAGACATGCACAAGGGGTTCCCAGGTGGGGGTAAATGACCTTTAATTAGACATAGTCTTAATGAAAGCAGAGATGAAAAAAAAAAATTAATGAGTGCTCACCCAATATTACTGCACTACTAGGACTTTCGACCGTAATGTGTGGAGCTAAGAATAATTCTGGATGGAAATATCCCAGTCCAGTGATCTGTGATATCTGAAATATTCACAAGATCTAATACTCGAATTTCAGGTCTGTCTCTGTAACACGCCTCCTTGTCACTGCAGCTGAATTAGCAAATGATGACAAGACAAAAAGTTTACATTCAAGAAACCGGAGAAGCTTTAGATTTTCCACACCTACCACATTAAATAAGTGGCTTTTGAAGCCTTCAAGGCAACATTTAGCAGTTAGACCTCAGAAAAATAAGCATTTTTGGAAAAAAACTTGACTTGCTGTCTAAAACCAGAAATGTTGCCCAGGAACGTTGTCCTTGAAGTGATTAATTTTTCCAAATTCCTCAGAATCAAAGAAGAGAATTGACAAAGAAAGGACAGCCCATCAGCAGTGCAGACACAGGGCAGGGCTTGTGGCCACCCAAAGTACCTAAGAGAACAGCCTGGGATTTCTGCCCTGCAGATCAAAGACACCAAAAGCTTTGTATCTGAAACAGAGATTTTGTGTATTTGTTCATAGATATACACATCCACACACACACACATCCACATAAACACATCCATTCCTAAAATATGCACACTTTTAAAGCTAGTATTGGTGATGAAGTCTTATTTCAAAATAGAAGACAATAACTAGTAAACTATTACTCATGGAGTCCTAAGAGGAAATTGTCTGTGTGCTTGGCTGGGAGAGCCAGAACTACATTCTGCACCACACGTGGGCAACTTAAGAAGGGTGGTTGTTTTCTGATTCTTTTTTATATGCATATACTGTGAGTTTTTACAATTAATGTATAGGTTTGGTACAGTGAATTCCACTTTGCAATCCCAATTAGGAAAGAAGCTTAAAAAAAAAATAGTGTCAGGAACTATGACAGAGATAAAGATGCAGAAGCCCATCCTGAGGGATGATATCTTTCAAGAATTGTTACTTCTCTCAGTTTTGAATCAAGTGTACAAAAGGCTAAAACTTATTTGGCTTTTATTTGTGTGTTTATATATATATATATATATATATAAAATGTATGTGTGTGCCTGCTCCATCTGCTTTTGTTTTACATGCTTCTGTGGTGCTTAGTGAGGCATGGGGAACTTTAGTGCAGTGGCTCAGAAGTTTTGTGGATAAAAACGGGCAAATTATATTCCAGCCCTAATTTATGACACACATGATAACATGCATCTATAGGATAAGATGTTAAAAAAATAAATAAAAATACATAAATGTGTCCAAAGCTCTGTATGTATATATTAAATGTGCTA
This sequence comes from Anser brachyrhynchus, assembly GCF_964034855.1. Classification (NCBI taxonomy): domain Eukaryota; kingdom Metazoa; phylum Chordata; class Aves; order Anseriformes; family Anatidae; genus Anser; species Anser brachyrhynchus. Next base: position 52,135,417 of record NC_137699.1, read on the forward strand.
AAAAGATGTTTGAAGATCTGGCTATTTCTTTTATAAACATTTATCCAACCAGTTGTGTTAGTAAGCATAAATAGAGGTATTTCTGTGCACCTACACTTTCTACAACATATTCAAACATTTGTAGGGGGACTGCTTCAGAGAGATGCTTTCACAGCCCATCCCCGTTGAGTGGCTTGTTTGAAACCTGGCATTTTTCCTGCTTCTTTTTGTTTTTCTTTTCTATGCTGATTTCTGAGAGTCTTATAGGTAAAATAATCTTAAATAGGAAGCAATGTCCAGTGGAAGTGGAGAAAGTAAGATAACGGTCTAAGGAAAATGTCACTAGTGGCTTTGAATATGTTTTCAACTTATCTGCTGCCTATTATCCATATAGATATAGCAACACAAAATATTTGTTTTGAGTGATTTGCTGGAGTGATACTGTTCTCATCCCCAGAACACAGCATTTGTAGTTACACTTCCATTTCAGATTTTCTAAAAGAAAAGTAAGGCAAGTACTTCACAGGGTGCTCTGGGTTGAAATGGGCACTGTCCGTATGGCGTCACTCTGTAAAACTGATGTGATGATGTCAAAATTTATGACAAAAGCATGCAAAACTTGCCCCATGGTTCAATGTTCTGTGTCCCCCCTTCCCCCCAACTCAAAACCCCAAATCCATGGATGCTAACTTTCTGGGGGAAGTGTGGGTGTGGATGGAGGTGGAGTCTAATAAATGTGTTATTTTGCTTAGAAACTCTGATAGATACTAACGTGGACAACAGCAGGGACTGAACAGATGATCTCAGCAGCAAAATCTATGTGGCTGGGTGGACAGGCACAGCTTCTGCAGCTACAGCGCCATGCACAGGAGATGCCACGCACAGACCAACAACCACATAAGAAATAATGTGACTTCTGACATTGTAAGATATTTTGTGGCTTTGCAAATTTGGATGGTCAAGTCTTCTTAGAAAGGGCTCACTTTGTTTGTTGTTTTTCAGTCACTATTGAAATCTGGCTTTGTTTCCCAAGCTTCGAAGAATCTCTTCAATCTCATACAGACCACTAGAGAGACATGGTATTACAGCTAATTGCATTATTTGTTTAAGCAGAAAGAATACTTAAGAGAGCATGAGCTGTCTGAAGCTGTCTAGTTTAAAGGAAGTTGGATACCTGAAGTATTGAATGCTGCAAGTTTGAATTCATTGCTTCTAAATTCATTTCTAATTGCTTCTAATTCATTTTCCTTCCTGTGATTTACTGGACCAGGCATAGTTTAGCAACCTGGTGGAAGTACATTGGTGATTGAGCTAAAACACAAAATGTCACTTACTTGTACCTCCCAGCCACGCAAAAAGGGAAAAGTATCTTCAGTAGCTATAAGATTTGCAGCAGGGAGTATTGCTCTTTAGAGGCCTATGTGTGAGTTTTTTTATTGAACAGAGCTGCAGCAGAAGAATTATCAGGAGTTAACTTGACAGATATATTTTAATTATTCTTGTTGTCAGTAATCAGATATATAAAGAATGCATATTGTTATAAAAGAGCTCAAAGAAAATAATTAATCTGATGTTTATTATCTCTACCAAGGTTGTCCTAAGATCACAGCTGGAAACTCAAAAATTGTAAAGAAACTGGTTAGCAAATGTACCTGCCACTGTGGCAAGGGCCATATAAAAATACTAGAAAACAGATGCTGTTGTATGACTTTATGTTGTGAACAGATGAAGAATGGCTTGGTTTTGCTCAGAGCAATGCCATGCAGGTGCAAAACCAAAACTCTACCCTATGCTTTCTAAAGAGGCTTCTGGGTCATTTCTGTTCCCTCAAGTTTAGCATGGTTTTTGGATGCCTGGGTGCCAAAGCAGCTTGTTTGTGCTGGGTTGATAGTGTGGAAATGAATCTTTAGTACTCTACAGCAATTCACAGCACAAAAGGAATGGTATAGGAATGTACTACAAGACTAGGGAACAGTTAATGAGCTTGGAGGCTTTTTGCCAGTGACATTGAGGCCTGAACACTTGTTATACAGGTGAGCAGACTGCACCTAGGGGTTGACCATCAAGGACTTCCAGTACTAAAATCTGACATCTCACACGCAATCTGGAAGCCAAAGTGGAGCAGCCCTTTTCCTTTTCTGAACAGCCTGTATGCCCCTTACTCGAGGACTGAAGGAGGGGAAATACAGCATAATATGTTCCTGAGGCCAGGTCATTACAAAGCTGTAGATTAGAAACTGTAAAAATAAGAGTCCTAAAGAAATGGCACTTACGTTAATGAAAACTAGAAGACTCTTGTCATAAGTCAGAGAATGAATCTACAGAGTAAGTTCAAACTTCATTTTAATCATGTCATCTTCTTATAAGCATTGACTGAGTGGCTAATGCAGAAAAAGAATATATTCCCAGAATTTCAGCTGTAATTCAGGTCAACCTAGCTGGAAAGTGAGCTGAGCTTTGATAGTTTCATTACTGATTTTCAGTGTTTATCTTTCCAAAGATAAACCAAATCAAAGTGGAATTCTCACATGTAAAATAGGGAAATCAAAAGTGAAAAACAAAGCCCAGGCCTCAAAGAACATTGCCAGTGAAGTCATTCTGTTAGACATACACACGATTAAAGCATGGAGGGATAATGTCAAGATCATGCCCTTTATCCTGAGACTTTTGGCTCAGTACTCAAGTATGAGATCTGTTGTCAAAAACATCATTTGCATTATTGTTTGTACTGATGCGGTCAAAGAAAAGGGCACGTAAGTAAAATTAATTCATTTTTGGTTCAGGAATTTAGGCTTTACCTATTTATTTTTCTCACATCCAGTGAGCTTACCATTTATTTTATTTGCCACAATATTATGGCTTGGTTGGTTATGTTCTTAAACTTTGACTGTTCTGCCATCACTGCTGCTTCTCAGCGCTCAGTGCATTGACTTTTTCTTTGGACAAAATGCCTTGGTTGGTACGGGTTCAAGGGCAAACAGCAGGCTAATTTTTCTTCAGTGTATGTGAATCATGCTTTGCCTAAGCTCAGTGTAAATCTGGGGTCAGCTGTACTGTGTGTAAAGCTCTCTTTATACTGTTGGAGCGTGTCTGCATTAGAAGTTTATGTTGGTGTAGTTACAACAGCGTAACTTCACCAGTGCAGGAGTCAGTGTAATTAACGCTGGGGGCATAACTACCCTATTGGTTTGATTCATAATGAAGACTAAAGATGGAGCTTTCAAAAGTGCTGAAGTGACTTACAAGCGCGACTTGCATTGTATTGCAGGTTGCAGATTCATTAATCACTCTTAAACCATGTCTACACACAGAGATTTTATCCCCACCAGTCAGAGTACTGTAGTCAAATGGCTTCCATTCATAGTATGGAAATAAATCTGTGATTTCATATAAGAAACTCTATCACAAGTTATTTTTTATGGCACTTTCCTAAATAACATATGCATTCATACTGAGACAGTTGCACCTCTTGAAGTGAAACAGCACAACCCTCCCTGTGAACAAGTTCTAGTGTATTTTGATAATCCCACACCTTAACATTGTTGTTCCTTTTGCTAAGTAGTGAGGGTTTTCGATGTGATCATGTTTTGTTGGTGTTTTTTTTTTTTTTCAGAGGGGTGAGGGAAGAATCTATAAACCTCTGGTGTCTGAAAGAAAGATCTGAAATCACACAGCTTGCTGGTCTCCTCTGCACACAGTTGATCAGCTCTGTCCTCATCAGCAAATGGCACTTGTGTTAGAGGGAATCCATATCAGGTTTCAGGGAAAGGGAGACTTTTTGCAAGGAGACCATTTTATTTCTACACGTTGCTGTATTTCTGCTAGCAGTGCTAGAAAAGCAAGATTATGGTGTGTATGTGTTTAATACAAAAAGTAGATTTGCTGATATAACTGTTATTTGCACTGTTTATATTCAAATGTCCTTTAAAAAAAGCATCATCAAAATTTACAGATAGTAAGAGTGTGCAAATCAGAACACTTATCTTCTTTTTATAGACTAAAATCAAATTATTCCTTACATTTTTCTCAGTTACAGAATATTAGATTGCGGTGTCTGTAAGTTACTTGCCTTTTTGAGAAAGGTATATTTTAAAACCAAAATTGAATACCACATCGAGACTTTTTAATTTAATTTTATTTTTTTATTTCTCGGCAGTCATTACTTGTCCTACTATATCAACCTAGTATGGTTCCTAATCCTACCCACGGCAGAGGAGAGTAGTTCACATCACAATCAGATTCCTAATTAATTACCTTGTAGTCTGCTATCTTAAAAATACAGGTCGAAAAATGGTATGTTAACCTTTTAATTTTTTTTAACCTAATAAAATAACCAACTTGCTTTGTGACCTGTAATTCTGAATCTGATTGAGTTTTCAATATACTGTAATTCACAGATTTTCTCCCCTCTAGCACTAGGTTTGTATCTGTCACATGGTTTTCAGTGTTCCTAATGAGCTGTTAACAAGCTGTCAATTACCTATGCAAATGAGGCAAGCAGAAATGGAGGGGTTGCTGTACCTAGAATTAAAGTGTGCTACCTCGGATTGTTACGAAATAAATCATTTCAGTTTTAATAGCTGTCTGTGCCCATGTGGCTTGTGTCATGTAGGCACTTTTTCATTATATTATTTACCCAGCAATAAAATGCTGCAGGGGACTTTGGGGGTGATTAAAATGTGGAGGGGGAGGGGAACTTGCACTTGCAACCTCATTCTTCTGTGGTTTGCACCTTCTGCTCTTCTTGGGTTGGGGCTCCAAGGCTACAAGCTGTCAGGTGCCCTTAGCCCTGGTGAAATCAATGACAACTCAGGAGTCTAGGCCTGATCCTGCCAGAAGATTTAACGAGCATCCTTGCCTAGGTACGTAGTGGAGTCGCATGAGTATATAAAATTAAATAGAGTAAATAGGAGTTGAAATATTGAATTTTAGAGAGAAGGATACATCTTATATATAATATATATTATATATATTTTTTATATATATATATATTTTTTTTTCAGTCTCCTAAGAGCTTTCTACAGAAAGACCTGGCAGGAGAAAACTTGCAGTTTTATTTGTGCTATTCTGTAAGGAATTCTTTCCCCCTTGCTAAAGTCAATGAAATGTTGCCTTTAAATTCTCTTTCCCTTTGCTTTAGCTGCAACTGATGCTTACTGTAAAACATTTTGTGATACTTTGTATGAAGAATGTTATATAAAGTGAAATTGCATTGTATTTATGACCGGCACTATAATAATGGTCTATCAGTGTTTCCATTATAAGCCCCTATTGTTGAGGGCTTTAAAACTTACCCATAAAGATTCACTCAGGACTGCAGCACAGTGTACAAAGGATAAGCAAATCCTCTTGGCTATTTTTGAGTTATAAAAAGTGAAATTAGGAATGCAAATTAGTCTTTTAGAAGTTGCCTCTCTTTCTGGTGTGTGTATAAATGTATGTATGTGTATATATATATATATACATATATATATATATATATACACATTTTAAAAGGTGGTTCAGAAGCATTGTTTCCATTATTTAAAAGTGTGTTTTCAAAAAGTACCTAAGAAAGTTAATGGATTGCACTGTTTTGCACCATCACATGCCTAGGAAAGGATGCTCGTTAAATCTCCTGGCAGGATCAGGCCTAGACTCCTGAGTTGTCATTGATTTCACCAGGGCTAAGGGCACCTGACAGCTTGTAGCCTTGGAGCCCCAACCCAAGAAGAGCAGAAGGTGCAAACCACAGAAGAATGAAGTTGCAAGTGCAAGTTCACCTCTCCCCTCCCCATTTTAATCACCCCCAAAGTCTCCTGCAGCATTTTATTGCTGAGTGAATTTGCACACTCAGCTACCTCAGCTGAAACGTCATTGACATATGTACAGTTCTTCTGTCCTTATGACCATTATGTTTAAGGTTCAGGAACCTGAAACTGCACACACTGAAGCCAGGAAGCCTGGGGTGTAGCAGAGAGAAATATTCTGGTAGGAAGCCAGGATGAGAGGAATTTGAGAAATATGATGACATGAAAACCAGTAAATGGAAGTGAATTAAATAAAAATCAAGAATGCCCCTTTAGAAGGGAGAAACACCAAATAAATGGTCTGCGGGGGAATTAGTAGGCTAAATCTTTCACTGATCAATCCTGATGGAAACTTTCTGGTCAAAATGTCAGTGGTAGCTTTATTTTCTGCTGGTATGTACAATAATCCTTTTGTTCCATCTGCAAACACTAGGGGGTAAATTTTTAGCGTGATGCTTAGGGATTTAGCTGTAGGACTCCCATTAACGATAATGGGAATCATGTAGCTTGAGCACTCTGCATCGTGCTGAATATTTACCCCTCAGTTCAGAGCACTCTCTTGTTGAATTTTTAATTATATTTACAGATAAATTCCATAACCAAATATCATCAGCTCTCAAGCAGATTGTTTTATTAAAAGGTGCAGATTTCCAACTTCATTTTGAGCTGCAACCTACGGTGATTGGTTTAGCAGCTGAGTAATTTTTTGTAAGTGTCTATTTAAAAATGCTTGATTTGTCAGCTTCAGTGCATTTGCAAGACAATAAATGTTAGAAAGTGTCACACCCTGCATGCATGTGCCAGGGAAATGCAAAATGTAAATATTCCACCTTGTACTGAGCTTTCAAAAGGTGTGTCATGACACAGCTTCTCTACAAGCTCTTTCTCAGAAAGCACACCTTTGTATAAACCTGTGGTTAAAATCAGCAATTGTATACATTCAGTGCTAGTATGGCATAGCCAGTGTAGTTTTATTTTCATTTGTGAAGATAAATGATAGAAGCCAAAAAAGTTAGGAGATTTACACAAGACCAAAGAGGTTGATGTAAGAGAAGATATTGGAATTCAAGAGTCCTTTGCTTCTATACTGAATAGCCTATGCTTACACCAAAATCTAACACCAGCGGAGGCAGATATAAAAGAGATGATATACATACAGATCTACTTAGCTCCTCCCTGAGGCACACTTCCATTTGCTTCTGCAGATCTTAATACTTGAAGTAACTACAACCAGCTCTGCTGTGACCCTGTTGAAGTCATCTGAGACATAAGAACGGTTCTGGCTGCCTTAGTTTCTGCTTGTCTGTGTAGAATGGTAGAGCTGTTCTTTGTTTTAAGGTATGGGCAAGATTAATCTCTCTTTCCAGGTCTTTTGCAAAGGAGTCTAAAAGGCTACTCAACTGGTCATGGAGGGCTGCAATGTCAGTATTTTTCTAGTGCAGCAATTCTAAGAGCCCCTGTGACAATCCTCAGCTGCTGTCAGCAAAGATGTTATGAGCAGGAGCACAAGCTGTAACAGCTTTATAGTGCCACTCGTGCCTGCTTTGTTTCACATGTTGCTTTGGCTTGTGCCAAAGGACTGGACTGACACAGAACAAGTCCAAGATCAAAAAAGCACAAAGACATTTTGAATGAGTCTTGTTGCCCCCACCAATTTCTTCCCAGAAAATTAGTCGTCCTCAGTTGAAACTGCAGTTTCAAAGTGTGCGTCTATAAAAGTGTGCTTGCACAGGAGGTTGTCTTTGAAGATTTTTTTTCTTTTTTTGTGAATGGACCCAAGAAATCTATAAACTTAAAGTTGCTGTATCAATTAATGCTCACGAACTGCCCTTGTGAAAGTGCACACCTTGGTTCCTTCGGGATGTGTGATGCTTCCTGTGAAGGGGTAACTGCATTCAAAGAACTGACTTGAACGCAGAGCCCCTCCCAGGATATGTTCTCTTTTTATCCACTCGATTCATACTACAGCTACCAAAAAGTTTGGATAAAACATGATGCTTCGTCACCCTTTCCTCACTGTTGTCATTTTGGGCAAAGAAAATATGCTGTCAGTAAACAATGACCTACCACTCTGTAAAGTTTCCAGAAGTTATGCCTCTGCTTGCCCCCAGCATTCAGGTTTGCATTTGAACAGTTCCCTCCCCACTCCAGAGGGACTGGTGGGGCAGCCACTTGACTTTGGTAGAGAAAAAGCGAGCCCAAATCTCCATTCATGGCAGCAGTCTTTAGTCAGCATTGATTCCCTCTCAAAGTCAGTGGCAATCCCCTTCATGGTCAATAGCCTGAGATCAAATCAGAATATCCTTTGAAAAACAATGAATAGTGATCAGTCTGTCTTCCCACTGCTGGTGACTGGCAGGACAAGACAAGGGGAAGACCTCCTTAATATTTCCCCCAAGAAAACTTATGTTAATCTTATATCTGAATATATAGCCTAATCCTAGTATTCATATCTCTGCCCTCAGTGATCATCAGCCCATCTCTAATATTTCTTTTGTTCAGAAAAGGTAAACTCTTCTTACTTTCCAGCAGCAGATTACACAAAGGGAACTTTATGGTATATATTACAGTCACAAAGCAGTTTTCTCCATCTTGCAATCACTTAAAAAAAAAAAAAAAAACAGCTTTCTTCTTATCTCATCTTCCTTCCTGCATGAATGTCTGAGATAATCAATGAAGTTCCTGTGTAGAGAATAAATTGAGCTCGAATGGCTCCTCTTAAACTGTACAATCAAAGAAAGAGGAGGTTTTCTCCTGATGATTTTGATATTCAGTTTAACTTTCTTCGCCAGGCTGTCAGCTCAGTGAAAGTGAGGTCAATCTGACCACACTCTTCCTAAAGGATCCTCTCCTGAACCATCTGCTTGAGTATACATCTCCTGACAAATCAATGGCAAAATCGAGAGGTATGTACTTTGCCCAGAGACCTAGGGGCTGATTGTCCTTTGCTGTGCATCTTATGTAGCCATTGAGCCATTGTGTGCAGAGTGGGCATAGAATAGTGCCTGAAAACAATAGTAATATTTAGCATCTGTGTCCCAGTGATGTAAATGCCTTCCTAAAGATGCAGGACAACAGAGATGCAGGCTTCTGTCCTACAATGCAAAGGGACGTAGGTCGTAGAAATTGTTGGAGGGGGGTAAGGGTACTCACACAAACACAGAAGGCAACTTTCTCTGACAGGGTGGTAAATGGATGGCATTTTTAAACTAGGTTTCTGGAGTTGCTGATTCAGAAATCTGAGTCATTTGCAGGACAGATGTGAGGAAGTAAAGCACTAAGCAAAATACAGGAGCTTACAGAGACAAAGAAACCTGCTTTTCGCTGCTTTAGGGTAATTTTACATTTCTTGGCCACGTGCTGGGCACCCAGTTGCAAGCTCTGGGTAGAGGCTGTCTTGCTGCTGTGAGGTTATAGTATGGTAGGCTTGGTGCACAGGAGTAACACAAGTGTAACAAATGTGACTGATTCTCTTAGCCCCTCCATCCCCATTCTTTTGGTAAATTATCCAGATCCAGTCACATTTCTCAGGAGTGAATAACAGTTGTTTCAAACAATTCAGATTTGTCCCTAGGGTTACTGCCCTCACACATTTACCAGTACAGCATTTTCTTGCTCAAGATGAGAAGGGAGCTTACAGAGGAGCAACAAAACTCTAGGGCAGAACTGGAGTGTTGGAAAATTGGTTAGCTGGAGAGATTTCCTTAAAATTCACACCCAGTGTCTCTGAATCTGTGCCTTCCACTTGGGCCTGAGAGGTTTTGTTAGTGAATCAGATGCATCTGTTCACGGACAAACCCTTGTCCCTCATCCTCCCCCTCTCCTCCCATAAGTTCTCTTCTGAGTTGTCTGCATCCTGATGTGAAATGAGGTGGTATGTATGAGAATAAGGGTATTACATTTTGGGTAATATCCATTATGTTGCTCTCTATTAGCTCTCAATTCTTGGGAGTGCATTACTGCATTATTTCTTTTGTGCCAACGCTATTCCATCAAGGCCTGTGCTGGTTTACTCAGTTGTATCAATGATTTCTTCTAAGACGGCCTAGACAATATGTTGTAATATATATTATACTATGTGATTTTTGAATCAGCCTTGCAAATGTATTCTAAAGATTTTGCAGCTCTTCACACAAATCCTATTGTCCATCACTTATGATGATGTCTGATTAGCAGAAAACAAATAAAGAGGTAGTTTTTATCCACACAAAAAAATTGCCTGACTGAACACAATTCTTCAGGGAGCTTAGGAGTGAAAATTTTTGTTATGACCCATATTGTAGAAAGCTTTTCAGTTGTCTTGTAAAAGAAGAAACAAAATACATTAAATAATTTGGGAATTGTACATGTTACAATACAAAAATGTCAAAAAGTTAAATGCGAATGGAAACATATTTTCACTTACTCTGAATTACAATTGTATTCAGATAATTTTTTCAGTTGAATAAATGAATTAAACTTTATTCCCTCAAATTTAAGACCATTAAAATAACGCTACATTTCTCTTTTTTGAACATATTTTTAGATAGCTAAGATCACATTTCTGTTCGACAAATGTTGCAATTTTTAAAAATAAAGTTGATATTTAGGAACATTTTAAAGCTTTTGAAAAACAGTTTCTTACCATGCTTATTTTCTTTCCAGGAAAAGTTGTGGTTGCTGCAGTTTCTAAAATTCCTTTTGTGTCCCGTATTAGCAGTGAATGATGCTAATGTCCAGCTATTTTTCCTAGCAATGTATATAATATAGCCCTATATAATATTATATACTCACTATGAATGGTTAGTGAACCTCACTAACCCAACATATCTTAAGTCAAATGAGAGGAATGGCACAATCTGGGCTGTGTGTAGCTGGGCTGTCACTCACAAGCGGAGAGGGCAAGGCTGTTGCACACAATTGTTGCACTCCCAGCTCTGCTTGCACCATTTACAGCTTCCTGGGGATTGTTCTGGTTTGCGCCAGATAACCTGGTGTGTGTAATATGGTAGCTGGAAGAGGCTGCAGCACATTGTTTTTCTCCTACAGAGAAAAGTGCTGCCAGCTTCCTGTGGGGCAGGTGTGCTGTGCTCCAGCTGTACGCTCCTGGGGCTGCCTTGCACCCGCTCCCTGCACAGAGGCTCTGTGGTGGAGCACAAAGGCAACAACCTCACTGATGGCTGCAGCGGGGTGGTAAGAGAACAGTGGTGGCAATGTAGAAATGGTTTTTGCTAATTGGATCAGAAATAAACATTTTGTAGTCACTCCTAGTGTTTTGTAAATAATATTTGATGGCGACACTAAACGAGGCTGATGTGCAGGACTCGGGCACTGTTCCCCATTGATGGTTGTGCTCCACCCCTCAGTGCTGAGCAGATGAAGCTGAGGAGGTTCCCTGCAGTCAGAGTCCTGACCTCTCATTTTGACCACTCAGCCTGCCCGATATGCCTTTGTGGTGGGGACACCATTCTACTCAAAGGCAGAGCTCCCCTGCCTTCTCACACTGATTTTTCACAATGGTTTATTCTGTAATGGCCAAAATCACACTGCAAGTTTATTTGGGAGATGAAAGTTAAGAATGGAAGCATATTTGAGGCAAGAGAGAAAAGAGGGGTAGAAGAAGAGAGGACAGATACTGAAAGGATTAGTTGAAGAGCAGGAGGGATGCAGGACATTTATCAGAAAGATGAAGCTGAAAGGCATGTAAATCCAGTTAACAGCCTGAAAACAGGTAGCTACATTAAAGGGAGTGGAAATAAAGTCAATTAGTGGCAGGAGGCATTAGTTGAGGGTGTCAGCTGGTGAACGGTGACTAATTTGATATAGGCTAATCACATAGTTTGGCTATTTGATTACCAAATTGAGATCCAAATGCCGCTCCTTCCAGGGCAATCACTTCAGTTAAGAGGGTAGCTGGAATCATTGAGAGATTTGATCCATTCCTTAATTGAAATTAGTTTTAAAAAAGCTATGACATATGTGATCTAAAACATAAGGAGCAAATAGTTGCTGAGACACAGTGTGAAACACGGCTGCGCAGGGAAGCTGAGGGTGCAGCAGGAAGGGCCGTGCAAACCTGTGAACGTGTGCATGGTGGTTCATGTGCACGTGTGTGCCAAGAGTGAGCCTGTGGAGACAGTTCCTTGTCTGCTGTGCTCTGAGATGGGAGATAGTCTTTGACCCATGCTCTATTGACACGTGCTCCTATTTGGATGAAATAGGTCAAGAATGCCATGAATCAGCTCCTTTCTTGATAGCTCACCAGTGGAGAAGAGCTAAAACACATCCGAATTTAGTATGTGCCATGCACCTGTTTGTACAAGACTGGGCAGCATCTCTGGCTTTGTTTACGGTCTGGCATTAACAGGAATGGATGGTTGGGGGAAAAGCAGAGGAAACAGGAGACGTAATTTTTTTCTGACAATCAATGGTTTTGCAATTTCCTGAATCAAAGGTTATATCCAGACTTAAGAAGCTATCTCTCATGAATTTATCTAATCTTTTTTTTCCAAATCTATTGGTGTATTTGGCCTCTTATAATCATCTCACAGAGAAAATTGCACAATTAAGTGCTCTGTGGAAAAAAAAAAAAAAGTCTTCCTCTGCTGTAAATATGGTGTTTCCTCATTTTGTCAGGTGCCCCTTCTTTCTGCTACTGTAGGAATGGGAGAAATAAATGGCTATGTACTTCCTCTGGGCCATATGTGATCTTACACATCTCTGTCAAGTCCTCAACCACCCATCTTTCTCACTAAAACATGTTAATTTTCATATGTATCCTTTGTCCTTAGCCACGCTGCCCTTCACTCTACCATTTTCCAGCTCTTTTTAGACTTGATGGTCTGGAAATGTTTTCCAGGATATTGTTCCCTCTGTCTCGTCTGCCCATCCAGTCACTGTTGGTATATGTGCTTCAGGAGGAAGGGCTTCCAGTGGAAAACAGCTTCTCCAACTCTTTTGCCATTGCTTTCCTGAAAGAGTTTTGGCCACTTTGGAACTTATCTCAAGGCCGGGCACAGCAAAAGCTCTGCCCAAGTCATAGGCATAATTTCAAATGTCTGTGATCTATCAAATGGAACCACAGAGTATAGTGTGCATCTCCTTTAAAGGACCTATTTGCTGTTACTTTGTGTCTGTAATTATTCAGGCAATGATTCAGCAAGAAGTTGCCCATCATTGTGCAAATAAACAACCTCAGTGAGATGCTCTGAGTTAGGCATGTGCTTAACGGTTCTACTAAAGTGATGTGAAACCCGACATGATCTGCTAAACCACTGACATGAAAGGTGGGCAAGGGAGCCTAAAGCTGGGAGAGTTTTCATTCCCGCTTTCTAGCACATATCATAAGGGGGGGCAAAGCTAAAGTGATGCTCTACAGAAACAGCAAATCACCCTCTAAGCATCTCCATGTATAAGGTTGCTGCTCCAACTTACACCAGAGCTGAAATGCAGCCTATGTTCTTTCTCTTTTCAGGTAGGGATGAATACCATCCAGGAACAAAAGAACAAGTGAATAAAGTGTCCTAAGCAATTTTTGCAAAGAATATACATTTTTAAGTTGTTCTGGAGATGATAAGGATTGGACCTTAGCACCAGCAACCTCCAGCAGACTGCAATGGCTCTGCCTTTAATACACTTCCACCCGTGTGTGTTATACAGCCGTAATACTGAACACATGAGGCAGACAGCTGCCCTGAGGCATTCTCTGTTAAAAACTTTCATATCACTACGGAACTGAATGCACCATTATAACACCACGTCTCCTCTTCTTCACTGTAAGAATTGTTCTGAGAACCAGGCAATGTCATGGAAATGTTATAATAGACACATCCAGAATATATGGGTGAGTTAGTCATCCCCAGTGATATATTTAAGCTGTTCCTTCTACTATACATAGAGCAGGTTAAATATAATTAACATTGGTCAAAGGGTCCTTTTACTTTACATACTTTATGAATGTATTATCTCAATTATCAGGAAGAAAAAAGGAAAAGTGTATTTCTCCATATCTTCTAGTACAAGCTCCTCTAAGTCATTTACATCACAACACGATTTTTTTTTCTCTCCAAGAAGCATGAATATTTTCTCTCTCCCTAAATCCCATAATTGTTTTATTGCTACATTAAAAAATGTAAATAATCATTCCCCTCCCCATAATAAATTAGATGCAACCTGTCTAGCTCTGAAAATGAACATTTCAATATCTTCAGACGCACAATGACATCATATCAATATTTAAAATCATTTTATGCATGTATTCCAGGTTGTCCAACTTCATTAAGGGCATTCATCAGCCCTCCGGCTACAGTGTATTCCCATTGGAGTTGTAGGCCTCAGGCCCTACCAAACAGAAATTTAAACTAACTTGCCTTTTTAATTCACATTATTCTCAAATATTCTCTTTTTTTTACCCCCTGCCATGACTAAGGCATTTAGACCTGGCTATGATTTTGTGCACAGCAACATTTAACAGACAAAATCTCCATTTTTATGTCAGAACTTGAGTACATGAAAATAATAATCATTCCCCTTTAATTTCCCTCCTTCTCTTGCCACATCCATCCCTATTTTCTGGGTGCAATAACAGCTATGCTTCTTTTAATGCTGAATGCTAAGTTAATAATTAGAGCTACAGCTTGATAGGGATATGGGGTTGCTGGATTTTTATATTTAAAAATTTACAAACATTTGAACAATATTAAGTTTCATTATTTTTTCTCTCTCTCTTTCTCTTTCCAAAATAATGGAAAAAAAAAGGCAAAAAAACCACAACCCTACTCTTGATCTATTTTTTATACTGCTGAGGATGCGCAGCGTGAATATGTATCCTTGCTAGTGGCATCAAATACTGTTGTATTAGTATAAAACTTTTTTTTCCTCACAAACAAAATAAACAACCTTCCCATTGTTCTGCTCTATGGGATGGCTGTGGATCTGCTCACCAAGATGTTTAATGACCTTCAAAATTCCAGAGTAAAACTTTCAGACACTACACAGGGCTGGAAAGAGAAAATTGTGATATCAAAAAACTTTGCCACTGGTCACACAGTGTAGATATGACTGCAGGCTCTGATTTATCCTCCCAGACTTGTGTGGAGAAGATTTAAATATCCTTCATTTGTTACAAAAAAGGATGGAAGCATGTAAAAGTAGCCAGGTTAATATAATATGATTCTGGGGATGGAACAAGCCTGGAAGAGATACTGGGGGCTGAAAATGTAAAAATTAATGTAATATAGATCAGTGTTACTAGGTCTTCTGTCCAAAATGTTCTGACCATGTCATGCCAGTGTTCATGGCCAGAATCCTGAAAGGCATATACTGATGGATTCTGGCCCATTTGCATCCAAAAAGAAAAGGTGAAAGACGGAGGAATTAAAAGAAGAGGAAAAACAGTAACTGCAGGTTCAGCTTTTGGATACTTTTTCCACAAGTAGCATTTTTTTTTTAAACCACTGTCGTCCTCAATTTTCTTCTTCTTTCTGCATCTCTTCCCTCTCCCTCTCTGCCTTGTTCCACTGTTCCTGCAGTCACTTTTTTCTTTATGTCACTCCAACCCTCTCCCTTTTTACATTTTTTTCCTTTTGCTTTCACAGCCTTCTGGATTGAAGACCTCTCTTAGTTACTGTACAATGCTGACTGTCAGATAAGGGAATTTCAACCTTCTCCAGTTACCTGGGTTTCCTTTGGATGTAGTACAAGTAATCATTGGCTAAGTTTTATCCTTCTAGAGAGAAGCAGGTCTTGGGTATCATTCCCATCCAGTACAGCTGTGAGGATCAGTTTCTCATAGGCATAAACCCACAAAAAGATTCAGCTTCCTAAGGCCAAAGTTGGCTGTCTGAAAACCCTGGTCAGCTCAAGGCAAGTGGAAGCAAGTCAAGGGCTGCCATAAAACCATACCTTACCACAGCTAAGAAGCTGCTTGAAATACTCCCACTGCAGCCCAGAAAGCTCCACAGTGTTTGCTTGTTTGTTTTAAACATAATTATCATCAGACTCACTCCTTTAAAAATACCCAGGAAAATGTTCCATTCTTCAGCCATGGGTTGCTCTGAGTCATTTTGTCTCCCATTCCTTTATTTTATTATTTTATTTTATTATTTTATTTTATTTTATTTTATTTTATTTTATTTTATTTTATTTTATTTTATTTTAATTTTATTTTTTAATTTATTCTTCTTGTGGTGGAGTGTACTGTGCCAGACATGCACAGACAGATTCACTTATAGTCTTCATCTTGAGGCCAATCCTAGAAAAGAGAAATTCTGCTTGTGACAGCCACGCAGTCAGCAAAGTCAGTCTGGAGTCTGCTAGTTCCCTCTCCACAGTCACTAGCCAACCTGATTTTGGAAGAGGTAGAGCTGTTTGAGGAATTTGCATCCTTTGAAACTACTCTATTGATACTCTGCAATAAATGAATTGGTGTTCTTCCTGGAGATCATGTCGCAGTGTGGCTCCTTCTCCACAGACTCCAAAGCAAGCTGTCCTTGCAGCCAGAACCTATTCTCCTGACATATTGGAAGGACAAGATAATCCTAATATTTTCATTGTCAGGCAGGCTCAATCTGCAGATAGTAAAAAAGGAGAAGGAAAAGACATGTTTGAGACAGAATGCCCTTGACTGTTCATGTAGATCCCTGAGAAGGGTGATGGTGGTGGTGTTGAGAAGACAGTCAAGATTATAACTCTGGGCACTAAGCTATATAAATAATAATAAACACAGGAGACAAGAAAGGGAACGGAACATGTGAAATGATCACATCAAGGAACAGGATGTAAGAAGAGGGTTTTGAAAACAGAGCTAGGAAGGAATAGAATCACCGTCAGAGAGAATGAAGAGAGAAGGCAACAGATAAAGAAGAGATGTAGGGAAGGGGCAAGCAGACAGGCAAAGAACAGAGAGGAGGAGATGCAGAAATACAAAGTAATGAAAAGAGGTAGAATACTGGAAAAAACAGATCCAAAATCGAAGCTAAGTGAGAATAAAGAGGTTGGAAAAGAAAAGAAAATGTCAAAAAGAAAAAAAAAGGACTCAATAAAGAAATACATGTATAAAATCTGTTTAAAAGTGAAAAAAAAAAAAGAATGATTCTATGGAGATGGAGAGAGAATGAGATTGGGAAACAAAGGGAGACTTTCTATTTTGTAAAGTAGTAGAAACTTATGCATAAAAAGGGCTATATAAAACTTCTTATTACTGTCTGTTATTTATTGCTCCTTTCTCACTGGGCAATCTACTCTGCAATGATGATACAGCTATGTCCAGGCCTTAGAAAAGGATTGAGCCACTTATGATACAAGTTTAGATAAAGAGGTCCATTTTTATGTTTGCAGACAGACTCCTATTTTTCTCTGCAGCTGCTGCTTCCTCATAACTGAGACCTGTGTAGTGCAAATGAAAGCAGTTTTCTGGATGAAGCAACCTTTTCCTCAGAGTCTTGGGCTCCACATCCACTCCCTGCCAGGACAGGTGCGTCCCACACAGGTAATACCCATATCAGTTATTTACAGGTTTCTCTCTCTGCAGTGCCAGACTGCACTGTGTCTGGCTAAGGCCAATGCTTTTTACTCTCTCATTTTCATGAACACATAATTCATTCATAAATTTTTAAAGGAAAAAGAATCATTGTTTAATGAACTTTTGTGAAGAAAACAGAGCAAGGGAAGAAAGAAAAGAAAGTATGTGAGTTCCTTACTCCCTAGATTTATGACCTGCATAACTCCAATCATTGTGTTATTTAGACTGCCTTCCTATTTAGCCAACATTAAATTTGTATGCTCCCACATGGTTGTGTTGCTACTTTTATTTTTTGATCTACACTGCTGGGATTCTCTGAGGAAACATGATGGTCAGGAGGAGGAGGGGAGGCGAGGACAGTCATCACAAAAATGAGGTGGATGCGCCTTTCCGGCTCTACGCTGGTTGCACTCAGGCAGGTACAAGCTGACGGGAATCAGTATTGGCAGCCATGCGAACGAGGTCAGAGTTGGTTCCTCTGTGGCCTTTTTTTTTTTTTTTTTTTCCTTCCCCAAGCTCTCTGAAAATGTGGGTGTGCATGTTAAAACTGCCCTATGAGGCAGCTCTGACAAGTGGGGCTGCCTGGCACCAACACAGCACATAATAACACGAAGCATTTGGCAGCGTTACAGGGCTAATCTTTACGTAACTGTTCCTGAACAACTTCTTTAGTGTACTGAGCACAAACAAGCTTTCCATCAGCCTTCGGCTGCATGCAGATTGCCTTGTGTCACCTGCTCCTCCGCTGAGCAAACATTAACTCTGGTCAAGGCAAGGAGAACCTTGTTCTGCATTTGTAGCTGACTCTCCCTAAATGACCTCCTTGTTTTCCAAGGGTGTTCATGAACCAGAGGCGCATTTGTCATGAAGGTCCCTTTTAATAGGATTTTTCCTCATAAGCACGGATGTACGTAGGAAATTATGTTGTAGATTGTTTTTGGGAGAGCTGTGGTAGAATGGTTTGATTTTTCAACAGTTGCTCCACTGTGGGCTAATGAAGAAGTTATGTCTTTTTTAGTTAAGACACTGATGTGAGACTTTGGGGACCTGGAATTGAAATAATGTTTCATTTGTTCTACCCTTTGCCCATTTTGTCAGATGTCAATGCAAGTTCTTTACAGTCATCTCCTATGGTTTTGTTGCCTACTTCAATGGGGCCTGGTCTCCATTAATACTTTTGTGCTGCAGAGAGCAACACCAGGCCACAGGCCGACAATAATGAAATTAGGGTGAAGAAATACAGACCAGAGCTTCCCAAGCACCTGGTAACGAGGCTTTTGCTCTTGCAAAAAGGCAACTGAGTGCAAACTTCCCCTCTGGCAGGCAGAAGAGGAGTGTCTCTAGCTGCCGCCCCGACCCCAGGTACCGGGGCCTGCCTGTGCCACTTCCCCACAGCAGCACTTCTCCAGCCGCGTGCTCTTTTCACTCTGCATTGCGCAGCCACAACACATGTGCTGCCGCACAGCAGAGCCATGTGGCAAATACATAAAAGTGTGTACGTTTCTGAGTGCTGGAAGAGAGCCCTAATTTTGCTGGCAGTGAGGCCAACTCTTCTCCTTTCCTCAGAGCGAGGCCTGCAGCGTTCCTCAGTTCCACAGCCATGAACCCTCCAAAGACTCTTGCTGGTGTGGCTGTGGGCCGCCAACCTGCGTGTCCGCCCTCGGTGGCCTTGGTGTGAGGGGATGGAGATCCTGGCAGGCTCCTCTCCTCCCCGTGTTCTCCCTTTCATCTTAACTTGCGAGGAAGCGTTGCGTACTGGGAGGGAGGCAAAGCAGAAGGGGACTGCCAGACCTGCATATTGCAAAGTTGTGAAATTGGTTTTGGAATTCTGAGCTTTAAAAATAATTTGGGTTGTGTGGGGAGGAGTGAGAAGGGGGAGATCTTCCTATTTGCCTGCTAGAATTTCGAGTCTAGCTTCCTGGGGATATGTTTCCAAGTTTTTCTCATCAACTGCAGGGACTAGAAAATACACTCTCATGTTAAATGAAAGCTGAAATCCCCCATAGTCCTACACACTGAAGATCTAGATCTTTAACCCTGACTAAATCACAACAAAATCTTTAGAACCAGCCCATGCAAGATGTCTTGCACCAAAGGAAGAAAAATCTATACAAAAATGTTGTTAAGCAGCTGTGGGCAAGTGCAGCTGTTAAGGGAGCAGACACTCAGATGCAACCAGGAAGGAGGAGAGGCATTTTCTGTGATGTGAAGGAAGTTCATGTAGCCAAAGGTGAGGAGACAGGGTCACCATGGTCTATTCCCAAAACCATCCTGTCGCTCCAGCAGTGTATTGATTTGTGGATCTCTGCATAGCATACAGACCAGGTCAGAGATGTCCCTACAATTCCTTGAAGGTATGTTTTTTTTTTGTGTGTGTGTGTTTTTGTTTTCTTCTTCTCTTGCCTACCTTCTTTTCCATCTTCCTTTTACTTTCGGTGGCTTTCAGGGCAGGGGGGTGAGGAGGTAGTGTTATTATTTTAATTATCCTTGCCCCCCCCACCCCTTTTGTTTTGCGTAGGGTTCAATTTTTAAATCATTCATGAGTTTGCCTACTATGACAGAATGCTTTTTGATTCACTTCCAAAAAGAAGTGCATGCTAAAAAAAAAAAAAAAAAGAAGCTGAAGTACTCCAGTAATTTTAAATTGTTCTGCATAGTGCATGCCCAGACCTCTGATTCTTTCCAAATGCAATGCCTCACTTTTTATTTATTTATTTATTTATTTATTTATTTTAAGAGCACTTCATTTTGGAAGTGAATAGGGTGCTCTGGGCACGGGCACTGTAGACCAATTTAGATTTCCTAGATTGCTTCAATAATCTGAAGAGTACTCCAGTCATTTTTAACTATTCTCCACCACATGCCTGCAAACCCATTCATTTTTGTACTGAAGTGACTATAGTTAGGACAAACTCTGCTGTTCATTTGAAATTGTTCCATTCTCCATATCCATAGAGCTCAAATTCCATTACAGAAACTTAATACAACATTTTTCTGTAAGAACACATTACCATTTCATGGCATAACATTACTGGCCAGCCTTTTTTATGTGTTGCTCCTTGTTGTTTTAGGCAGGGCCATGTCACTACTGCCAGTTTGCTGGAGGAGACATTCCCATAATTAGTCAAGCCATTTTTTTTTTCAGTGTTTCTGTGTTCAGCCCTGAGATTTAATTTATTTTATGTCTTTTTAATCCACAGATCAAAATGCCTTTTGGCACATATATTTTATTTCTAGTTTTGATAGGGAGTGAAGTGCATCATTAAATATCTCACAGAGTATCAGCAACAGAGCAAGGAAATAATAAAACACAAGTAATGTTAGTCCATTTCCTCCTTCCTGTGGCACTCAGCTGCACTTGTATCAAATAGGGTATGGCACTTCCCAGTACTAATACTATTGTATCTATACTGTTACTTACTGCTTTTCTTCAGGGAGTATTTCTATTTCAAACACTATCCTGAAGAGAAGGCTCATGATCTGTCCTGTGAGGGTTTCATGCCCTAATTCCCTTCCCTGCCTTTACCTTCCATATATTTAAAAAAAAAAAAAAAAAAAAAAGCGCTTATTCTTAATTCATACTTCTATAAAAGACTGTCTGCATTTCTAAGAAATATGAGCATCTTGTTCCAGGGAGGCTCTATGCTGCCTTAACTAATTAAAGCTTAACAGTAGGGCAGTGTTATGCTATACTTTGCAGTCCACCTAATGTCTTACTCAATCATGATCCAGCATTAAAATTATTAGAAGGAGGCACAGTTGCATCGATCTGCTGCTGGCATAACTTTTTGCTATATGAGTGTCCATCTTTCACAAGAAACATTAAGAGGGCATGGAAGACACGTGAACATGCTCTGGATTACGAACTCTGTGGCAGTCCTGTGCTGCTCCTGGGGAAGCAACTGCCCTAAGGCTGGTTTTGCAGTCTCTCTCCCACAGGGACAGGCTTTGGTGATGCTTTAGCAACTCTGTTGCTGAGACACTATAGCTAAAATAAAGCTTTTCTTTTTTTTCTTTTTTTTTTTTGTCTCACCATTTTTTTTTTCTGATGGAGGTGCAGACCACTATGCATTTTTAGTCTTGAAGACCAAATACTTGCGGCATGAATTAAAGAATCTTTGGGATTGCTATATCATGCCCCTGAGAACACAGCTGGAGCTGAAACTCAGGTTCCAGAAACTGCCCAAAGTCAGTTCCAGTTTGTTTTGCTATTTGCTTCAGCTGAATTTTGCAGTTTTCAATTGCTACTGATAATTTTAATGAGAAAAACAAAACAAAACAACAACAACAACAAAAAATTATTGGAATATGAGTAATTGATGGACAGAGAAAAATATCCTAAGCATAGCAATACTGTTTCCACTTAATAATTACTGATGCAGCCTGCATAGGGAACTCATGCTGTTTTCAGGAATCTTGCAGGCACAGGGTTAGTTCTTCTGTACCAAATGCTCTTTTCTTGCCTTACAGAATTTCTTTCTAAATGTAATGTTTGAAAGAAAGAAGGAGCTCCAGGGGCAAGAGAGAAGGTGAATCCTGGGTTTGAACTTGTGCAGCGTTAAGATTTCAGCCAACGATACTGTTTCCTCTCCATGTCTGTCCCTGCTTTGTTGGGAAGAGTGTGCTGTTTGTGAGATCCCACCTTTTGAATGAAATGTTAACTTGTCCTAGCCACTTAGAGAAACTAAAGGTCTCACAGCTGAAAGAGTGGTATCTTAATCAACTTCTGACTGGGTGATTACATTCTCCCTACTTATATTCCTTGAGATTTCAATTGGGTACAATCTTTTTCTTCACTTACAGTCATCCTTTTTTATGTGTTAAGTGCTTGCTCTGTTTCACCTCTGATGGAGCTGATTTTTAGAAGTAGCTAAAGAACTTTCATCACCTACATGGAACTTTGTGCTCTTTTAGGAAGAAAGTCTCATATATATGTTTTACTGTGTTGCTACAATATTATGACATGAATAAGAGGGACAGAGACAGAAGAATTATTTCACATAGTTAAATTAATTTTGAAGAAAAAGTATTTTTTTTCTTTTTCAAATAATTCTTCTAAAGTTAGATGATGGGTAATAGTTGTTTAGTCAATTTCTCATATAAATATGATGATGATGTTGTTTTAAGTTCTGTTTCCCACCCTTCTACTTTTAAGATTAAAAACACTGTTTCATAAACAAAACTCAATATTATTCCCTTATGCTTAGCTTTGCAAAGCTTAATTCTCCTTAAATTTACCTTTTTCAAAAAGCTAATGTAACTCCATGGGCATCAGTAGTTTTTGTGTTTAACTCAAAAGTAAACAAAGCATCATTACAGGCTAGAGTTTCCTTCAGAAAGTTAAATATTAAGGCAGCATTTGCTAACATAGTGATGTCTTATCATTCATCCTTGCACCTGTCCAGTTAGCCATAGATCCATCCAAGCATAAGATATAGTGTAGGAGGATTCAATTCTGCAAGATTAAATCTTCAGTTAAATGAACCTAAAGTGACTTGAGGTGGGTCTGGCAAGCTATCCCACTGAGAAATAAGTTAAAGAAAAAAGAGAGAGGAGGGGATAAGCATATATCCATAAGGCTATGTCTACAATCTGGAGAGAACTCTGTGTATTTCGTGCTGTTTTACTTGTACTCCTAAGGAAATGGTTTATTTTTGAATCTAATTTGGTGGTGTTTAAGGATGTATATATATAAAATAAGAATAACCTCAATCTACTCAGTAGAAATACATGACTGTAAATCTCCTATGCAAAATAAGAATCAGTCCTTAGATCTGTTAGCGTTCCTGAAAGTATCAGTAAGATTCAAACTTCTAGGGGTCAAGTAGCAACCTCAATATAAGGAAAGAGAGGGTGCAGCCTTCTGATTGCTTAGGATTCTGCAGAAAGACAGAAGAACTGCAGAAAACTAATCAGCTTTAAAGCTTCCAAAATGCCTGTTTTTTAAATGTCTCTTCTCTTATCAGAATAGCACCTCCAGTTTCTGTTTTTCCCCATGTGTGTTCTCTATCTCTAATTATCACTGTACCAGTTACTGGGTAATGGAACCAAATGAGAAAAATGTGCTGGAGTCTGTGCAGACTTTTTTTTTTTTTTTTTTTTTCCCCACAGGGGAATGGTTTAAATGATACCATGTCACTACTGGTTACAATATGAAGTTCTCCATAGTGCCTGTCCTTGGAGATATTCCAAACCCAACTGGACAGAGCCCTGTGTAACCTCTTCTAGATGATGCTAGTTTGACCATGGGGTTGGACTAGATGATGTCTAGAGGTCTTTGCCAACCTCAGCGATCCCGAGATTTGATGAGTGTTAATGTTGAGAGTGACAAATCCAAATGGTCATATGGAAAGCATTTACTCACTTTCATTCTGACAGGCTGTGTAAGTTTGGATGGAGATTTCCCAACCAGTGAGTTCAGCTACAACCAGAAGTACTAGGAGACATGTGCTGACCTTGTCTATACAGAAATGGCCCCATGAGCAGCAGGGGACCCAGGAAGCTAGAGCGCAACAAGGTAGCTGTTGAACAAATGCTAAAAAGAAGGGAAGCAGGAAAAAGGAGACAATGGGGAGCTAAAAGCCCAGTTTGGGAGAAGGGGTCTGGATGCAGGGAGGTGTTATGCGTTGCCAATTCTCCCAAGCAAGTCTTGAGTGCAGAAAAATTGGGAATCATTGGTCCGTGATACACAGGCTTTGTTGGCTGAGCTCTACCAGGAGAAAAACATATATTGGAGTCTTTTTTTCTTCAACTACCTTTTTGAGTGACATAAGCCATGCCAGCAAAGGGATTCTTGCATCTATACAGAGGGTGTTGCTGGCTTATCTGTATCAATTAAGGGTGTGATTTTTTTCATGCTTGTGACTGAAACAGCTTTGTCAACAACACTTTATAATTTAGACCTGGCTTGAGAGCTGTCCTGGCTCTCAAGCAATTGCAGAGCGCTGGGGATTTTAGAGTGAACTCCTTTATTGCTGGCAAAGAAATAAAAGGACACAAATGCAGCATAGTCATTTTGAATAGATTTTTTTTTTTTATTGTTATTCACATCACACGCAGAATTTCTTTTTTGTTTGGAAAGGTGGTGACTGAAGAAGCAAAAATAGCACCCTCACAGCAGCTGTGCAGCTTCATGGCAGGGCATCCACTGAAATATAGGCTTTCTTCGTAATCAAAAGCCTAAAGGTTCCTGTTATGACCATATCCTAGCTAGAAGGGGCTTGTGATATAGCTAGACTGTCAGACACTTCCATTGGAAGCTAAGTTTACACTGGCACAAAAAGCTGATAAACTGATACAACTTCCTGAACAAGATAAGTATAGGGCAAAAGTACTCTTTTGTAGATAAAATGGCATATATGTCAGGGGAGTTGCAGCCATAGCAGTGCTAGTTAGGAGAGGAAAGTGTGGGTTGCTTTTTCTTTGTCTTTCTTTCTTTTTTTTTTTTTTTCTTCATCATAAACTTAACCAACATAGCAATGCCAACAACAAATCTCAACTGCCAGGCTGGTGTATTTCCCTGTGTAATTCATTCCCACCCTGAAAAAAAAAATTGGTTGTTTTTGTGTAAGTCTTGTCTTTTTTTTCTTACCAGATGTCCCTGTATTTGGTTAGAACAATATCTCTGACATGGACAAAATGGTAGCTCTAAATGCAGTGACATAGCACTGTTAAGGGGAATGGTGTCCCCAGTGAACTGATCCATCCTAAAATCCTGTTGGTACTGTGAGGAAACAACCTGCCTTCTCCCTCCTTCTCATGGTGGTTGTGGAGCTTGTTTGATGCCCTAGTAAGCTACTTGAGATCAGATGAGCACCAGTGTCCATGCAAAGCAGGGTGTAGCAGTGTAGAGCGGGGCGCAAGGGATATGAATGTCAGCATTAGATAGATTTAACTGTCTTGCAAAGCTTCCTAACACTGGCTTAAATGTGTGTCACAAAGTGATAAACCAGTGCAAGAAAGTCCATCCACACCAAAATGTGGATTTGTTTAGCTGATTCTGAATATCAGTGCTCCTAGGCTTGTCTGCACTTGAAAGTATTTCTTGATGTGTCTTGACTGTCACACTCCCATCCCTCTGAAGAGATGCCATTTATGAGAGTCACTTGCTGAGGAAGCTCAAACCCAATTCCAGGAATAGGACCTCCTTTTAATATCAGCATTACCAGGTCTGCCTTAGTCTCTTTTTTGCCACAGCCATTTTGATCAGAAAAGGCGTTTTTTTCAGACTTGTAATCAACAGAAATGATTATCATACTAGTAAAACAGAAATGGAGACCAAGTTAAAAGCAGTGTACTTAGAGTTCTTCTGCTGGATAAGAAAATAAGTGTTTCCTTGATCACACAGAAATGGGAGTGTTGTCTTTAAGATGGTGTGCTTAGAATTTAGCAGTGGCCCATACAGCAGTTTCTGTCAGAGCTGCAGTTACAGAAAGTGATGCTTCTTTTCCATGCAAGATGTTTTCATTCTGTAAAGTTATAGTTATTAGTTTCTCTTTTTTTTTTCCCCCTCTCTGTAAAGTGTCAACCTTCAGATCAGTGAACACTTTTTTTTTTTTTCTTCTTTTTTTTTTTTTCATTGCATGCATTACTTTGTTAATTTTAATTGGAGAAAGAAATGTGTTTGGCTAGAAGTCTAGACCAAACTGGGGACTGGGGGGAGACTGGGGGTGGGGTGGGACAATGTGGGGAGCTTGAGCAGAAACCAGTTTGGAGAGTGAATGGTGGAAGGTTGCTTTTTTGTGAGTCACAGGAAGCTCTTTAGTTGGAAATACTCAGACAGCTGCCCCCACGGCAGGGTAATACTTGTGAATGCTGAAAGTTGCACAGATATTAATACGAATCACTGCACATCTGCAAATTTCTCCCTAAAAATACACAGTCCATTGCTTATTATTAGTTGCTATGTAATATTCATGTGTCTAAAATCATTCGGCACAGGAGGTGAAATAATTCCCTGGGTTTGATCAATTTCTCTGTTAGAGCAGTGACTAAATTTACTGGATACTGAGCCTGTCATGGAGCAGAGGTTGGAGTATTTCTTACCTTTACCTTAGGGGCTCTTTTAACAGTATTTTGTGTGTCATAAATACTGTGTGCTTAGCACCGGGATAGGATTGACTAGTGAAAAGCTGAAGCAAACAACCAACAAGCTGAAATGGTTGGGTGAACTATTCAACAAATACCTATGACAAATAAAAGCAAAATCCATTTGCAAATGATTTCCTAATCAAAATGAGATGAATCCTTAACTAGTATTATTTGTAGCTAACAGTTTGTGAAGCTCTAACAGGCAAACAAACACTTGAAAGAAATGAAATACCATTGCTGATTTTAATTAGAATTTTTTTTTTTTTTTTTTTTTTTACCATTAATGCACCCAGAGATATTAATTTGCTTCTCATTATGAGTGAATTAACTGAAAAAATATCAGGCCATGAAACAATATATATATTTTTTGAATTACAGACATGGGAACAGCCACAGTGAACAGGAACTTCTATTTGTGGTAGTCTAGATACATCAAAACCTAACAGCGACATTAGCAATTGAAGCAGAGATGTATGGTTCCTGGGCACTTACAGCACCTGAAGTCTCTCAGAGGCATTTGTGACCACACTTCTCAATACCCTATTTCTCTGTCAGAGCTGGGAGATTGTCACCAAGACATACACCAGGGCAAAACTACCCGCTACCCATCCCTTTGACTACATGCAGCCTAAATCAGCAGCTCTCAGGCTGATGTCATCGCCCAGTGGTTTTGCACAAGGCTATAGCAAGAAGCCTGCAGAAGGTAGCTGAGGATTATCAGCTCCTTACATTTGTGTGGTTACTCTGATGGCTAGAAAGTTGGCTTCACAGGCTTGGGAACCACTAGACACAGACTTATGTGTGAATCCTCCTGAAATTTGAAGAGTACTGTCGTAACCACCTGGCATACATATGCATTTAAATGCTTGTATTGGGATCCTAAGAGGTATTTTAAAGAGACAAGAATGCCCTTAATAATATTAACTGTAGGTGCCATTTAAACAAACATCTACATGGCTGTCTGGCAAGTGAGAACTTTAAAAGTATAATTACTGCTTGGCTGTAAAAGCAGAACTTTGTTCAGGTCAGGATGTTTGGATCAGAACATGCTGTTTCAAGTTTTATTGAATAGTATGGGAATCGTTACATCTTTAAGGTCTGCCCTGAACCAGTATTGAAAGAGAAACCAAAATGGAGTAAGGCTCATTTTAACTTACAATCATTTTTTTTTTTCTCAGTCTCTTCAGTTTCATTTAGTCTGTGTTTGCCTGCTCAGTGTATACATCCACTGTCTTTCTCAGACGTGGATGCAAACTACAGATAAGAATATGCACTTTTTTTTTTTTTTCTTCCCCTTATGGCTGCTGTGAAGTTACAGTCACAATATTAAGATGACAAGAAGTTCAAGACAAGATAAAGGACCTCAGTGTGATTGGACACTGAGAGAGGTGCGCCAGACTTCCTCCTTTTGCTTGGCACTTCTCTTTTTATTCTTTGATTAAAGTCTTTTTCCTTTACTTACATCCTCCATTAAGATGTCTCAGTGTCATTTAGGGTGTTAATTGAGAGGAGGTTTAAGCTCATCAAGGCGATTATAAGTGATAGTTAAAAATTTCTATATATGGCCTATGCTGGAATCAGCACAGTAGGATGCCATTTTTCTTTTATCTAACTGACATTGGTAATAATAGATGAAATTATTACTAAATCGCAGCTGCAGAGATGATATCATGATTTTTTTGTGTAATCTTTGATGAAAAATTAATTTTTGAGAGGGATAATTTAAAATGATTTAAATAGTATTATACTGAAGTCCTTACTGGTAATTAACACCAATCTTGTCAGAAGTGAATCCACTTTTGCAGCTGTTTCTAAAGATACCTACAGTATTTGTAACTTTTCTGGGAGTGAAATTATAGTGTTTGGACATTATTTTTACTGCATAAGGACCATTAAGAGAAAAGGATGCTAATAGAGAAGGCTTTGTTCTCCATTGGGGCCAAATTCTATTTTACATTTGCAGTGTTTCTCTATGTATGCCTTTAATTAGCCATGCTCAGCATGTAAGCCGAGTTTAAGCAGAGTTTAGTATATGCAAAGCAGACTTTACATGGTATTTATATGTATGTCTTTGCATGCCAGTGTACACATAGATATGTATATCTTTATGGGCTCGCTATATATGTATACACAACTTTATTTGCGAGGGGTTTAATTGCTTGAACAGATGGCTGATCAGAAATGCTTCTTCATCTTCATCAGTGACTCGTCTTTCTTTCTTTGCATCGACTTTCATCACAGTGGCAAAAAAGTGCTCTAACGAGAAACAGCTGAAAATAGATTTTTCTTTGGTACTTTCATCATGCTTTAAATGACAGAAGTGGATTTTTTTGTCCTATATATAAAGACCTGCAGGAGAAGGTTAAAAAAGGAAATATAGTGAAATCTAAATAGAAAAATTTGAATGAGAATATGGGAGAGCCTCAGATTATTCCTCTTATCTTCATATTTTACTTTCTTCTTTTTTAAAGTACATGCTGATTTTTGACAAGATATATAGTCGTGGTTATTCACGCCAGCTACAGTACCTGCCAATCAGTTTTTCTTTTCCTCGAGTTTGGTGCAGAAAGGGGGAGGGAGGGACATGAGTTGAAAGATGACACAATGGCTTAGAGGACTGTTACTTTAGGTATTCATTAAAATAGGAGTTACATGGCCAGCTTCTGCTGTTTCTGCAATTTTATTGTATTCAAATCAAAGTCTGGCTTCTGTAGGCTTTATAAAGGAAACAATGTGCCTTATAAACAGAGTGCAGGGTTCACATAGGAGTGGTTCACTTACAAGCAGATTTAAGGCTTAAGTTGATGTGTAGATATGCAAATAATCTTTCACATTTTTAATTTCTAAGAATAAGTTATCCAATATTTTATTTTTTCCATTTTTGACGTCTTTCTGCAAACATTTGCTTTTCCTCTCTGCTTTCCTGTGGAAATGTCGCTGTTATTGTAGCATCTTTGCAAATTGGTAAACTGAGGAACACTTTGAAGAAGGGAACTAAGGAAATCTTACATCTGGCTGAGAGTTGAAAGCAGAAGTAGAACTTGGGGATTCGGGTCCGCCTTTTTTTTTTAATTATTATTATTATTTTTTTTTTCAACAGCTGACCAAAACCATTGGAAAAGTATGATTTACAAAGGAAAAAATTGCTCTTTGCATTTTTAGATGTGTTTGAATGGAAGATGGAAGAAAGACCCTATGGTTTCATGACAGCATAATAACCTGAGGCTTATTTTCCATGTAGAGCCTAGATTTCATAGGTTTTTTCCTCAAGCTGAGTCAATAACATGTCCTCATACTCAGTGCAGCTGTAGAAGGACCATGGTCCTTGAAAAATGTACAGGGGACCCAGAGGAACCTTTCTACTGTAACATGGGATGAGACCTGGGGGCTGAAAGCACAGGGTTTTCTCAACAAAGAGGAAACAGCAAGAAAAGCATCAGAGTACCTTACAGATTAGAGGAAGATTAAAGCTCTTCAGAACCACTGTGGTGTGTCAATCCAATGCAGATGCTTTAGAGATGAAAGGGAGAAATATATAAGCAAGAGATTCCTGGAGGTTAAGGATGTGTAGGGACCAGTCAGTGTATCACAAGCGTGAGATACAGGAATAAGCAGTGCGGTCAAGCAAATAAAACAATCCTTAAATTCTATTACTAAAAGTCTTCACTATAGAGAGACTGGGATTCAGGTATAAGTAAGTATATCCACCATCTGGGTCTTCAGTTTCAGTTCTTTGGGTTGGGACAGTCTGGAGATAGAGAAGATATAATTAAGACTATCACCTCACAGATTTGCTGGGGCCGCTCATATGCTTAAACCAGCAGCCAAAAGTTGTAATGAAATTTTCGTTTTCCACCAGAACAATTACTGCAAGATGAACAGGATGTTTGTGTGCTGGAAAGAGAAAGAAAAGATTCTGGGAATAAGAACAGCAGTTTCAGGTTTTTTGAGCCTTTCTTTTCAGATTGTGACCCCTTGTTTGTAGGCTTTGAAACCCTGATAGAGAGGGTGTGGGCTTAGGAGGAGGTAATCTTGGCTCAGGAGGTCCAGCAGATGGTGTTGGCAAATGGCACTGTGGGCTCCTGCAGTGTGGTGCAACACTCTGGAGGTGGGTAGGGGAGCAACGAGGTTGTGGGAAGCAGCTGGTGGCAAATACACTCAAGATGGCTCCAGCGAGCAACCACAAACAGCTTGGTAGGGTGGAGAAGGAGCAGAGGATAGCTCAGAGTAAACGAGCCAGTGCTGCATCTACATCCCGCTTCAGGAGGATGCATGAGAGATGAAGATCAGTAGCTGACAAAAAAGAGAGAAATTCATTGCTGTCCTTTTGACTGTTACCCTCTGTGGAGTAAACCTTTCTTGGTGCAAGCCTAACGTCTTAGATCCTGGAAAGGTTGCCATTAGAAATGTATCTTCATGATTGGAGGCACTCAGTTCCTTTTCATAATGAAGTAAATCCATAGGTTTTGCATTGAAGTCTGTGACATACCCTGACGCACATCTGACACTTACTCAGAATCAAGCATAAATGAGAGACAGTCAGAGGACTGAGCTTCTTCCCTCTCTCCCTCTGTCCCAACATTAAATATAATGAGAATAATCAAGGAAATTCATATCAAACATTTCTTTCTCCAAAAAGATTAGTAGCTTGGAGAAAGTAGTGGGTAGTTCTTTTTTAAGCTATTGCTACTGATATGGCTTCAGCTACAGAGGTTTTCAGGAGGTTGAGCACTTGGGGATAAAGAAATAAAAACAGGCAAGAAGCATAGAATTCTATCCTGATTTGTTCAAAGCACTAAGACAGGTAAGAAAAAGGGATCTGTCAGCACTTACACATCAGGTAGCACCAGCTAGGAGCTAGAATATTATGGGCATGAGTTTATGCAAAACAGCTTCACACAGCTTTACCAGTGCATCTCCATCCAAAACAGCAGTAGTATTCACAGCTGTGGACTTTCATCTGCAGAGCCTTGTGAAACCGATGAACTTAATTTTATATTACTTGCAACAAAGGTTTTCTGTGACAGTGAAGACAGGACTAGTGTCACTAGTCCTTCCTTGGGATTGAGCTGTCTCCTGCATTTCTCAATGCCTCAAGATGCCTCTTGATATTATTTACATCACCTCTCTTTTTAAAAAGCTATCTCGTCATGATTGTGGTTTACTTCATAGGGACATCACCTTAAGTACTGACTATGGCAATTAGGTGTTCAGGCCAGAAGACCTCAGGCTGCTGCCTGCAGAGATGAGGAAGGCAGACACAAAGCACTCTTGGTTAGCTGAGTAGGGCATCCTCATTGCAGTCCTTGAACTAGGGTCTATGCCAAACATGCTATGCCGTTCCTTCCAAGATGGACAGATGAGGACCTTATAAATTAAGACAGGATGATTCTTCCTTGCCAAGGGAAATTGGCTGCCTCCATACCTGTTTCAGCTGTTGATGTAAAGGAGCAAGGTGAGTCTCTTATACATCATGCATAATATGCTCGGTTAAACAGAATTGGATATCAATTCTCCCATCTTTTGCTACTGCAAATCAGTGCCCTAGTTCTTCAGTCCATTCCTAAGTAGAAAGAATGGCTATTGGCTATAATAATCTTTAAAACTGAACAACTTGAGATCTTATCTCTATATGTTAGGCAGTAAGGTGTTTTTTGTTTGTTTTTAAAGTAAGAATGGGTTAAACATAAAAAAGGAAAAAGTGAATATAGCTTGGGTTAAATTTTTAACACTTTATTAAATGTAAAAAGGCTTGACAGTTGTATTACATCCCCACCCCGTTCCTTCTTTTTCCTGTTAAATGTCCAAGTCCATTTACTAAGATCTATGTGTGAAGAGCTGGTGAACGGATGACATCATAAGAGTTAAAAAAGATAAAGGGAGGAATGAATCAAGGAAAGAAAAGGAGTTTAACTGATAATCCCTGATACTTTTTGTATTTTTCTTTTGTTAACACTGTAGTAGCTGTAACGCAGAACAACCTTTTAGAGAGGGTAAGTAAGTATAAAATCTTTCTTATTTCTCCATCCTCTTCAACCATGCTGATATGGATTTTTTAAATCGCTAATCAGTTCAGTGATTAAAATACAGGAAAATGAAAACTGACATTTAAAAATATCCTAAAGAAAAAAAAATAACACACCTTACACAAGTAACAAGTCTAAAATAAACCTTTGGCACTCTTGATTCATTCATCATAAAGTATGAGCTATATAAAACTAACTGCTGATAAATTATTTGTAGGTCACCTTTAAACAAGTTCCTGAGATAATAATGCGTCCTCTGAAATAAAAAGGCAAATAGACTTTCTTTTCTTTATATGAGGCATGTTTATACTTTAAAAACATTTTACATTGGATTTAAAGAATGATAAAGATGTTTCACCGTTACATGATGTTTGCAGTTATTCACAGCATTGCCTAATGATCTTAAATACACACACAAGTGCAAAAACAATCTTGAATACTTTGGCAGACATGTTCACATGTTAGTCACTGCAGAATAGTTTCAAATTATCAGAAATGCTGCGGCCAGCAGGACTATGGAAGTAATTTTTCCCCCTTACTCGGCTCTGGTAAGGTTTCACCACCAATACTGTGTTCAGTTTTGGGTCCCTTACTACAAGAAGGACATCGAGGTGCTAGAGTGTGTCCAAAGAAGGGCTATGAAGCTGGTGAAGGGTCTAGAGAACAAGTCTTATGAGGAGCAGCTGAGGGAGCTGGGGTTGTTTAGTCTGGAGAAAAGGAGGCTCAGGGGAAGCCTTATTGCTCTCCTTATCGTGGGTGGGGGTCAGTCTCTTCTCCCAGACAAGTGATAAGACAAGAGGAAATGTCCTCAAGTTGCACCAGGGGAGGTTTAGCTTGGATATTAGGAAAAAAATTCTTCACTGAAAGTGTTGTGAGGCATTGGAACAGGCCACCTACAAAAGTAGTTGAGTCACCATCCTTGGAGGTATTTAAAAGATGTGCAGATGTGGTACTTGGGGACATGGTTTAGTGGCAGCCTTGGCAGTGCTAGATTAACGGTTGGACTTGATGATCTTGGAGGTCTTTTCCAACCTAAAGGATTCTGTGATTCTACGAAATTAATGAAAAGAGTACAATTGTTTCTATATGAGTTCCTCACTCTGGGATATAATTGAAACAGAAACTTAGTGTAGTAGTTTACTAGACAATGATTAATATTTACATTTATCACACGAATAGCCCCAAAACATTATAAAAAAAGGGTAACTTTATGAAGTAGAATTCTTGCTTCCCTGCTATTAAGCAACACTTAGGCATCTAAAGTCAGACTCTCTTTCTCTCCCCTTCCCCTCTTACCAGAACAATTGTGATGCTGACTGTAATGCCAAAGTCATGTACATTTTACTTCTTGTTATGCCATTAAGATGACTCATTTGCAGTTAGACTATATAGCTTCCTCCTTTTAAAATTTATTTTATCTCACAGTTGTACTTTACTTTTAACATACTTTTACTTGATTTGTATATTTTTTAACTCCATACATAGTGCCGAAAAACTTATTTATTCTAAGCTGTTCATGAAGAGAATTTAAATGCATCACAGGATAGGTAGATGTACTTGAACACTCATAGTCAAACACACTCAAAAATATTGTTGTTTCTACATTTGATTGTTCCCTTCTACATATTCAAGAGATATTTGATCCAAATGTATAACAAATATGAAAACATATAAAAGCTTTGAATTTTCTATGAGGAAAAGAAAATATGGAAAATAGTATGATATTGTACTGTACTTAGGGGCACTGGTTAGGGTGTTTATGCTGGAGAAAACAGCAAAATGTGAAGAGTCTGACTAGTTTCTTGGAATCTTATGTTTAATACTTCTTCAGTATGGAAATCATGCAAAATTACTTGAAAATGGCTGTCAAGCGTTTGATCATATAGCAATGTAGAATCCCCCAGAAGAAAGAAGAAGAAAAATCCCAGTAAAGTTCTAAGAAGGTTTGAATATCAAGTAACAGACTGGGCTGCTGTCTTCATACTTCTGGTGCGTTTTTAACTAGGCTACCTTGTGTTCTTTTCTTTCCTTTCCAAACCCAGTATTTAAAAGTCCCATATGGCAATAGATATTGCTGGAATAGAATGCATACCGTTCTGGAATCAATTTGATCTGAGTTAACTTTATATGTTTTAAAAGGCAGCTGATATTTTAAAAGGCAGCTGAAATATTTTGCCTCCTTTACATTTTCTTTTGTCCTGGTCTTTATCCACTCTCCATCCTTCTCACATCTGCAGCCCTCCATATGGGTGTTTCAGCAAGATACAGAACTTTCTATTTCAATCCTTTCAATCCTGGAAAGAAGGTGGGGGGAGCAATATAAGTGTTCTTCTGTCCAATAGCATAAATGCTTAAATTACAGACAGAAGGGGATTGAAGGTGACATGTTCTATATGTGATAATACCAAACTAGGCACATTAGGTATGTGCACTTCATCATTAATGGGATGAGGACGGAAAAGAATGTGAATAGAAAAAACAGAATTTTACTTGGAACTTATTGATGCCAGAAGCATTATTTAACTTTTAAAGAATGAATTTGATGTTTAAACTTAATTTTCCCTTGTGATCTGTACTGATGACTCTGCCTTTTATTGGCAGACCCTTATCATAGGAGTTAACTTATGCCCTAGGTCAATAAAAAATCTGAACTGGGACACTGTTAGGGAATAATCCCAAAACGTGCTTGTTTTACTTCATATACTGCTTAGCAGAGACTTCAGTGTTAGTGACTGACAGCTCTTTTCAACTATCAGAGTTTTTGGGTCAATAGGTCAATAGATTTAATATCCTGGGGATATCCCCTTCAGATTGCTGATCTCCACCTTACAACAGCCAAAGGTCTGACCTTGGACCATTTGCAGATTTAAGCTGAACCAAGTGGATGTCAAACTAGGACTTTGGGAGCCTAATCAGTACAAGGTATATAGTCTCATAGTACAGCCATGATCTGAACTGGGCAGATGCTGAGTTCACCAGGACCTTTTCCTTGTGTAATAAAACTACAGAGAAAAGAAATCATGTATTCTTTAGCTGCTCTTTTCTGGGCAAAGCTGCTTGTGAATTTGGACTGCAAAAAAAGCTACATAAAATTGGAAAACTGATTGTTAGTGGAAAGCTGCTTGCATATTTCTTAATGTACATTTTAATGGTGTTTTTGACTGATATCACTTATGTCACATGTGTACTTTCTTCTTGTACCTGATATCATAACAAAAAGTAAACGTGGCATTATTACTTATGAAAGAATGACAGAAAATTTCATCTGATACCTAAAACTCCAGATCTTATCCATAGTTTTTCAAAATATTTAAAAGATAATTATAACTTCCAGCTTTCTTGAGAAATCTCTAGTTTAGCCAGATTTCTGCTGGAATCAAAGCACAGGAACAGACCCTTGTCAAATTTACTTTTTTTTTTTTTTTTTTTAGATTCTTTTTCCCCTCAAGATGGCTTTTGTCTGTCTGCCTAAAAACTTCTTATTTTAAGCCAGCTGATGGTGAATCTAAGGTCCAAAGATACAGCATTCTTGCTAGTTTTATGAAAATAGATGGAAAAACAAAGAAGGGACACTCAAATCATGTCCTTACTGAAAAACAATACAAAACTGACACATCACTGTAAGCTAAACTGCATTATTAGTCAACAGAGAATAAACATGGGATAGAGACCTTACCAATGCCCCAGTTACAGTAAAGGCTTCGGACTTAGCTTGAACCCCATTAGATAAAGATAATAAAATCATGAGTCAGGAAGCCATAAGCTTCATGAGTTGTATATCTCATTGTTTCCGTTTCTGAGTCCAAAGGAAGGTCTTGTGCAGGGTCACCAGAAGCTCAAGGATGTGTCACTGACAGCTTGAGGGGAATTGGAGTTGTTAGCATGAGTAGCACTGTCACAGGAGAATGTTTTTTCTCCGTTCCCAATGGATCTCCAGTGCTTCCATACACTAATTAATGATGGAGGCTGCTGTTGTGGGAAAATAATATAAAGGCCCAGATTTTCTGCTGCAGGCAAGGAGCAAGGAGTGCTAATTGGGAGGGAGGTGTGAGCAAAGATGCCACCTTTCACTGACTGATCATTAGCCAGCTTTTGTTCCTTGCCATGAGTTAGAGCAATCTGAGGGTGACTGTAAATAATGTGGACTGCTAGTGGCACCAAAGGACCATTATGCTAGTTAGACCTTGCTGGTGTGTGAGATATACTTGCTACAGTCCATACATTATCCACCAGGAAGCAGAAGTGGAGAACATCATACTTTGATTTTGAGATTGGGCTAAGCTGCCTTAAGGACTATTTTGAATGAGTGGGAGGAAGCATTAGGTCAGAACCTCAGCCCTTTACTGGGATTTTTGCATTAATGTAAGTCTTCATGTCATTCAGATGCTTAGGAAAAGGGCCCTTTACAGAAGATATCGATGTATAGAAAAAGCTATCTGGCTGAATGTATAGCAGTGCTTTAACTTCTGATACTACCTTAGTGTAGTGGTTTCAGCATCTGCTGAACATCCCATGCGGTGCATTAGGCTGTGACTCTAGAGCAAAATCAAACTTCTCAGATGTTCTGCTGTTAAAAATCCCTTATGAGTTTCTATACAGTGTCCTTTTTGTTCCTTTATGCCTTGGTCTTCTTCCCCTGCAGCTGTCTCACAAAGGTAGGGGTGACAGGATTTGGCCAATATGTATGACGAATATGTTTAGGTCAAGGATGACATGAAGAAGTAAAACAAAAAGGAACAAATTACATGCTGTGTGTCTAAAAAAAACCAACGGCCAGTCAAAGATATGGAAGTCTTGTTCGGAATAGGGTTTATGAAATCCATCAGATATGTGAGCTGTCATGTTAATTTTACATTTGATTTTTTCTATCATATTTATCACAAAGAGTCAGAGCAGAGACAGAATCATTACTGTTCCTGCACGTTATGGTACTTTGGCACTAGGCCATTCTGAGCATACATGCCAAGATGCTTTTATAAAACCATTAAAACAGCAGTACTAATTAGATATTTAGAGGAATAGAAATCCTGAAGGTTAAAGTACCAGTGAAGCAGTTATGACCACAAGTGGAAGCCCATAAAAGGGCTTTCTTCACTGGTGAAAGCAAACACTATTAACTCAACATATATTTTAGTACATATAGTACAGTGTATATTGTATAGTATAGTGTATAGTACAGTGACTTAGTCTTTAAATGTTCTTATATTTGTGCTGCTATTCCATACATTTGTTATCAGTATTTACTATCTTTGTTACAGTCATGTTTAAAGGCACCACCATCATAGGTGTTACTGCACGCAAAGATACAGACTCTACTTTGAATTCTTTGTAATCTCTTAATCTTTCCATTTATACACTTGTTCAAAGGCATATTTTAAGATAGCAGATGGAATGCTATCTATGATGTAACAGAGAATTAATATGAGCATGATGTAAAAGTTTTTTATTTAAAATTGTATGCTTTCATGCATCAGTTTCCATATTCTGCAAACTTGTAAGTACACTAGGCTACTTAACTGGGCAAAACAAAAGATAACCACAGAGAAAAAAGTCTACTATGTCATGAATGGCTTGGAAAAGGTGAAGACAGAAGAAAAATTCAAAGAACAAGAACCTGGGAACAATCAGTGAAAGGACCATGGAACAATTTAAAAAACAAAACTACTCCTTGTACTTTCTCTTGAAGAAAGCTTGTACTTTCTCAGAAATATTGTGCCTGGCTGCTAGAGGATATTGTGGGGACCAAAAAGAAAAATGGTTTCAAAACAAGATAAGACAAAGTAATGTAACACAAGGTCACTTTGTCCTCCTGTTGGGACTATTAGACACAACAATCTGACGCAACTCCCTACTAGACATCAGTAAGTTGTCAGATGCTGGAAGCAAGGAGGGTATATTTAAGGAATGACCATTCTACTACATTTCTTCCCTAAGTATTTAATACCATCAATGGTCACAGAAAGGATAATTGGTCTGATCCAGTTTGGCAGTTCTTATATGTGTGACACTGATCCCTGCATATAGTTGTGGCTGACAACTCATGTGAATAATGTGATAAGGTTTAAACCTGATTTCACTGTGGATTTTAGAGACTTGAGTCCAAAGCTGAGGAGTGTTCTGAGGCTAGTAGTCCTTCACTGCAGCTGTGAGGTACAAGCATCACTCTTGCAACATATCATGTGGTTGCAGTCATGGAGTTGTTCCATCCATCCTCTCCTCCCCATTTAAATTGTTTGCATCTACCTTTACCTTCTTTGGTTCATAATAAATGTGACTGCCTTCTGAAGAATGATTATCAATCCAGAAAATTGGGCAAAGCCTTTCCCTGCAGCAACATTTGGCCACCCACTGGATTAGCCCAGTTTTATACCTTTGTGTAAAATTAACAGGTCTAACAAGTCCAAAACTGGTAGTAGCTTAGCTCTCAGGTTGTTTAGATTGTAATCCCTGTATCTCACTGAGTAGCATGAGCTTTGGTTTCAGAAGGTGACGAAAAAAGAGGCTATTTTTTCCAGCTGAGTACAGAGTATAGCTGGGAAATAAAGGTGAGCATATTTCTGCTACATGTCCTGATTTGCCTCTCTGCCTGTTGTTTGATATTCTGACCTTGCTGTTTGTTTCCCAAATAACTTTTGTTTCCAGAAATATTGAGAGGCTCTCCCAAACAGCTGCAGAAGTTGTCACAAACACTGAAAAAAAGTATTATATAAATCTAAACATCTGAAATGCAGAGTAAAATTATTGTCTGGGCTGTGGTGATTCAGACTCACTGTATTCACACTTACAGACTAGCAAGTACACATGGACACAAACACATGCAGACACACATAAAAGCACAGAAATCACAGGGGGAAAGGAAAGAAAATTACACAATTATGAGGCTCACGGAAAACAAGACAACAGGGCTGTGATATTGTACCTACAATGGTGTTTGATTCAGAGATTCCTTGCCTTAAATGAAATACATTATCAAAGTTATCCTGTGTGGATGTCTCTCTATTTTTGTTCCCTGGATTTTGTAATCCTCTTTCAGCTTGATACCCTACTTTCCTTAGCCGCAGGGTATAATATAATAAAACAGGTATGCATCCATCTATAAGCTGCACTTAAGTTGATGTATGCAACTGTGTGTACATATACATCATATCTTTAGAAAGTATATAAATGTGGTACATATATAGGCATATATATATATGCATACACAAATTAATACTTTGATGTATTTAGCATTTTCAACTAATTATACCTTGCAGTCTCATGTTAATTCCCATTTGAAACATTTGGCACTATTCCTCCTAATTCATTTATATTAATGAGGGGAGGATCCTCTGAGCAATAATCAGTTAAAAATCATGACTAGCTTTGTTAATAAATACCAGATTGGTACATGATACTGTATTGGCTTGTCCTTAATTAGGAAGCACTGAAAGGAGTACCAAGAGGGAAATACTCATAAATTTTTCTTTTAAAGTCTAACTGCTCTCTTTCTGGAATTTGCATCTTTGAAACAGAGAGAAAAATGATAACTTTGGTTTTTTTTTTAATTTTCCTGCACTTAAAACAGCTTATCTTTAATTAAGATATACATTTGATACAGAAGTTTTTCTAACCCAAGTCCATGTAGGAAAAGAAAAATCAAGAGAAACATAAGCAGCATTGCTAAGTATTAGGTAATTGAAATACTTAATTTAAATATTAGAAATCTAGAAGTTTTATGAAGCATTTGGGGAGGCTGGATGGCTCAGGGAACTGGTAATGAACTAGTGAAGACTTCATTTGTAGGTGATTGATTGCAATTGCATCTAGTAAAGGCTAGAAAGTCATTCCCGTAAGCCTGTGTGCAGCAATGGCTGGGCCCTGCTTTCATAGACCAGCTCCTTACTCTAAGATGGTGGAGCAGGAGTGAGCAGGCATCAAAACTGAATTACAGATACCAGGAAGAACAGGCATGATATATCTTTGGAGCCCGAATGGTCTGGAATGGTGATAAGTAAGTTGCCCATATACTCATGGAATTTTTCTTGAGTTTTTAAATCTCAGAAACCTTTGGAGTGGCAACTCTTTTTTTTTTTTTTTGGCATCAATTACAATGATTTCTTTTTCCTCATGTCTTCTTAAATATTTAACATCACTGTAGGCTTGCCAATGTGAAATCCAGTGGTGCTTGTTTATGCCAGATACCTCCAGCTTATGTAGGCTTATTTTATTAGTAATCAGTAATATGAGTTATTAATACAGGAAAAACTCCTCAGTTAACTAACACCACTTGATCCCCTGTTTTATGTTATGGTGAAAACTGATGACATCACCTTTTCTTATAAGGATCTTTACAAAAGGTTAGTACTTTAAAGCTTGACTTGGGGATATGCTGATCTGGAGCACAGCAGCAGTGAACTCATCTCCTATCAGGACAATGGTGCTATAGAGGAGATGCAAATATGAACCTGGTTTATGTTGTGTTTGAAGATGACCTCACAGGGAGCCATAGAAATATTGCTTATACATCCATTTTATCTGTGACTCTTTTTTGGTCTATCCATAGCTCTTTGCTCTGTGACATGCATATGAGTGGGGAAGATGGGGGGGTTGTTCATGGACAGGCACTTGGCATAGTGCTTAGTCTAGCAGGCAGCTCAGATTACATGAGACAAGCCTTAAAGGCTGCTTGTGAAGTTATACTTCCATTTTCACTTTCAACATTTGTTTGTCCAGTCTGTTCACCCTGGAAGCAGCTTGAGCAAGACAGTGTTTGCATATGGCTCCTGGCACCCTGAACTTGACCTCCCTTTGAACCTCAAAAAATGTCTGGAGAACAGAAAGTCCCTCAACGGCAACAAGAGGAGAAAAAACTTGAGGAACAATGTGTGGGAAAGGGCAACATGGGAGGGATGGGACCACAAGATGTTGTAATTATGGTTGTGAGGAATGACTTTCCAGGGCAAACCAAGGACATGCCCATTGATAGGAATGGGGTGGTGATGTCCTTTGGTGTAGTGATGCTCAGCTGGCTCAAGGCATGGGGTGGCAGGCCTTGGGTGCTCTGGGAATGAGTGGAGAGCAGTCATGAAAAGGCAGAGTGCAGAGGAAAGGAAAATAGATCTGTCTTGAGAAATTGTGGTTTTAAGGGACTTCCCTGTATCAAATGTTCTCTGTATGTCTCTTAGCCCCCGTTGCACCTTCTCCTTTCATGCCTTTTCAACCCTACTGTCCTTACCCATGCTCTCTTTTTCAGGACTTCATCTTTCCTGAATGAACAGTTTAGAAAAATCTATTTGTTTGGGACCAAAGTGGGACTGGATTATGCCTCCTAATCTGACCAGTCCTGACCCGGTCTTCCCTTCCTCTGGTGCTGAGACACACCATCAGTTTTCCCTTGGGCTGGAAGGGAAGTGCCAAGGGATGAGGAAGAAGAGGGATCCTTGAGACTAGGAAAGAGGAGGTGGTCTGGTCACTTGAATAATCATCAGTGCTTATGAACAAAGAAATAAATAGCAGTACTGTAACAATTTCAAATGCTTTTTAGCAGTTCTGAGGAGCAACTCCCACTGTTTGTCAAATAAGAGTGAGGAAAAAAAAAGAGAGAAATTATTTAATTTTGACTTTTTTTTTTAATTGTTCATAAAAAAATAATAAAATATTTCTAAAATAATAATCTGAAAACTGTTTTAAAATCACTTGACATGGTCTTTTTAAATTTACCCAAGACAGAATGATTGCAAATGTATATCAAACAGCTGCTTTCAAATGCAGGTAAGCTGTTGTTGAAAATAGGTTTAATCCTAACTGTTTATGCCTGCTTTTGATGATAGTGCAGTAGAGTATTGTGTTATTTAATAATGCATTCAAGCACCTGTTTAGAGAAGGTATATTCCACTATGGTCCAAAATGAAAACAACCCCATTACATGTCGGGGTTTCATTCATAATTCTTGTATCATGCTCTGATTAGAGTATACATTGAACCTCAGATGAACATTACCTAAGGCACATTGAGTTAAATGCACTGTATAAACTAGGCACAAACCACAAAGCTACCTTTAACTTGCACAAAACAGCAAGTAGAAATTGATTAAAATATGCATTCTACTAATATAATGGCTGGTCTCAGTATAGAAATTAATTAATGCTAATAGTACACAATCAAAACTGCTTTTAGAAATCTTCTTAGAACATTAACTAAAATGTTCATCTTTTTAATGCATTTGACTGAACCTCCGAGACTAAAAGCTTTGCTTCCTCCATGCAAATGTGAAAAAAAAAAATCACAGCCTGAATTTTCAAGTGGTTATTTTATAGCAACCTCCCCCAGCCATTTGCTTTTGGATTTCTTGTTAACCTGAGCCTGGTCCCAGGCCATGTGTGAGGTTGTACTATTAGCTACTACAGATTAAGGTGGCAGCCCTGGGAATCGAGGCCAATAACATATGCAGATTGAGCCACAGAGCAGAGAAGGAGATAACTAAATGAAAAAAAGGGAAAGGGTATTGTGTTTAAAGAGGCAGCTCAGCTATATATTCTAGGCTTTCAGCTCACAGTTATTCTCAGCACAACATATGAATGTTTGTCAAAAAAGACTCCAGGGTGCTCTCTTCCTCGCAGTCATGTTATGCTATATATTTTTTTTTTCTTTTACATTTGGACAAGGCATTACACTTTATTGGCATGAATTTTCCTTAGCCAATTTCATTTCCAAAATATAAAACTTTAAAGAGCCACCACTGTGGGCACAGCAAGGGTCTACTTCTATGACTCCCACAGGACCTGGTTGAGAGGTTGTCTGGACTGACCTTGGACTTTGAGTCTCCAAAGCAAGAATTCCCTTTGGATAGTGTCAGTTCTGGTGGTATCACTGGTGCGTATGTCCAGGAATCTCAGGATGAAAAAAAGCCTTCAATCTGAGGCACCAGTTACTTAATAATAGAAGTGTTTTTGATACATGTATTTTATATATATACACACAGGCACACACACGTATACATATACATAAACTCCTCATTATTCACAGGTACTGAGTTATTCCCTTTCTTCTTCTCACTATTTGACCTCCCTCCTTCCTAT
Source organism: Anser brachyrhynchus (assembly GCF_964034855.1). Classification (NCBI taxonomy): domain Eukaryota; kingdom Metazoa; phylum Chordata; class Aves; order Anseriformes; family Anatidae; genus Anser; species Anser brachyrhynchus. Next base: position 52,178,858 of record NC_137699.1, read on the forward strand.
TCCATATCTTTTCCTCTTCATTTTTCTTTTCCTTCTCAGAATCCACCTCCCACCTCAAACCTTTCTGAGTTTCAGGTCCTTGTTTTTCCTTATTCCCCAGACACTTCTGCCTCTTTCTAAAAACCCAGACAGGCTTAAAAACAACAATGGCTGGCCTCAGGAACGTACTACTAAAACCTACAGAGACAGTAGCAGTTTACATTGCAAAATGTGTTTGTATGGATCTTAATTGCAGCAAAACTTCTTAGATACCTGCTACCATGAAATACATGATCTTTCATACTTCTAATGCCCATCAGATTTTTTCCCATGCATTTTTTTAGCAATATGAGGTGATGCAATTTGATGGCATCAGTTAAAAAAACCACACATCTCTGATATAAACAAAAGCAAACTCCCCACTTTGTTGATGTGCTCAGCAATCCTGGAAAGCAGGAGGACTGGATTCAATTTCCAGCTATTGGAGATCATTGCTTTGCACACTCCATTTGTCAGCTTTCCCTCTTCAGAGGAAAGGACTGTCTATGAGTGGCTTCTTCTTTGCTACATCCCTATTTAGTTGAAGTAATTTTGGTTAGGTTCCTCATTTTCCTGAGGGAACTTAGGGAAATTCATCCAGAAGAAAACACTTGTTTGCCTTAAATATCTACCTCCCTGCTTCTGCTCGGGTATGGTTGGCATAATAGTAGCTAATTTGCCATCTTCTCAGCTTTGCCTTGGGTACATATTTTGCTTCCTTATGCCTTCTTTACAGTTGCATCTTATAACCTTTTTTTTTTTTTTTCCTTTCTAAACTTACAGTGACCTGGCCCATCTCAAGCATGAATATCTATCACTATTAGAGATCCAATGTGCTGTTCTTCCATGGAGAACTACTCTCAGTGCAATCCCCGATGCTGTCCATTCCATGTTTTTTTCCTGTGCTTATATGTTTTAATAACCAAAACATTAACATACAGAAGCATTTCATTATAAGCCAGGTGAGAGCTAACTAAGGCGCCTTTTTTTTTTTTTTTCATTTGTTCTAAGTTACAAAGACAATTTAACATTGCAAAATTTGAACAGATGACTTAAGGAGACATTATTGATGGAAATATTAAACAATTAAAATCGAATGCCTAATGTAATTGAACAAAATGTTCATCCACTCTGCCAAATGGAGTGAGTAGTTATAGGTTTTGAGAAGACAGATGGATGTGTGGTAAGCCATCTAAGTTCCTGGGTAGCTAGAGATACCAGCAAGCTACCTAGAAAGACATGGATAACTGGACCTGTGGGATACTCAGGACTAAATGATCCTAAAAAGAAGACGGCTTTCTTTCAAAAGTATTTACAATTACACATTAGAGAATTTGCTAATCATTACGGAATATTCTATAAGAAGAAAATACAATCCATGATTACATACTTTACAGTTCCTGTCTAGGGATGATGATTTATTGGTAATTCTGTGAAAGGCTGCTTCCTTTTCACTATTCCAAAGCAGACAGAGATAAAATTAAGTGCTAAGAAGCCTACAGACTGTCACTTCAACTTCTTCTCAGAAAGAGTGGTTAGGCATTGGGAAGGGTTGCCCAGGGAGGTGGTGGAGTCACCATCCCTGGGGGAGTTTAAGGAAAGGTTGGATGTGGTACTTAGGGACATGGTATAGTGGGCATTTTTTGTGGCTGGGGGGACAGTTGTAGTGGATGATCTTGGAGGTCTTTTCCAACCTTAATGATTCTATGATGAACTTGTCTAAAAGATCAGTGGAAATACACTATGAAGGGTATGAGCAGCAAATCTGGCTTTGGCTTGAACCTATCTGAGAACTGATGGGAGCCACACTGTCTATTCCAACTTCATTAAGCAAGATTGATAAAAAAATACCTCCAGTTAAGGAAAGTCTCATTGCTTCAAACGAAGTCCTTACAACTTCTTCTCCAGTAGAGCAAACATTTTCTACTGGTATTCATTGTAGAATTTGGATCTTATTTGAAAATTTTCTTTGGTCATATCTTACCAAATTACATTAAATCTAATATAAGAATGCAAATACTGGCAAAAAATCAAAGGTCCATCAAATCAAGTCTACTGTCTTTAAAAATAGCCTGTAATCATTGTTTAAAGAAAGAGTATCAGAAAGAAAGCAAGTGTAGATGCTTCCCCAGCATACTAATCTCACAGTTTCTGGTAATACGTTTTCCAAGGGAATTCCAAGCTGACTGTGATATCTGATATATATCCTGGGAGATTTTATTTTATTTTATTTTCATAAAGATTCCAGCTATTGTTTTGTTTTTGTTTTTTTTTTTGAAATTCATTATACTTTTATCATTCAAAACATATCCTGGCAAGGAGTTCCACAGTTATATCAACAGATAACTTAGTTTGTTTTAAATCTCATACTTGATGATTTCACTTCAAACTGACAATCCAAGTTACTTTGTCACTTCTTTTATTTTTTATTTTTATCTTTTTAATTTTATTTTTAATTATAATAGCTACTACAGGACCTATCATTAACTAGCTTTATCTGAGAGTTTTTTCCTTTATATCGACTTGAATTTTTATTGTATCTGCTGTTTTATCACCCAGATACTCAGAAATTAATTCTTTTAGTCTAAACTTAACTCTCTGGATGTCAGATATTACAATATTAAAATATTTCCAACCAATTTGCCCAGTAGAGAAATTAGGCTTACTGCTCTACAGCTTTCTGGATCTACCTACCCACTCCAAAATGCTTTTAAAAATTTGTAGCATATTTCCCACCTCCATTCCTTTGGTACTGAGGCCAATTTAAGCACTAGGTTACACACCACAGTGTGTAGTTTGGCAATTTCATATTTGAGTTCCTTTAGAGCTCTTGCGTGAATACCATCTGGTCCTGATGATTTGTCACTATTCATTTTATCGATTTGTTCTTAAACCTCTTCTACTGACACTTCAATTTAAGACAGTTCCCCAGATTTGTCCCCCCGTAAAGAATGGTTCCAGTGTGGAAACCTCCCTAAGCTCCTCTGTAGTGAACACTGATGCAAAGAATTCATTTAGCTTTTCTGACATGGCCTTATCTTCCTTGAGTACTCCTCTTACACCTGTAGGCCTGATTGACTCTCTGGCAGGTTTCCTGCTTTTGATGTATTTGAAAAAAAAATATTATTATTTTTATGCCTTTAGCAAGTTATTCTTCAAAATTTTGTATCCCCTGTCTTCTTTTGGATTTGTGTTTAGGCTGCTAGAGTTTATATTCTTTTCCATTTTCCTGTGTCTGGAAACATATCATGAGACACAACAAATAAAGGAAGCAAACAAGTAGGTTATTGGGGACAGGGCAAGAGAGAGAAAGTAACAAAAAGACAAGAGTGTCCGTATTCTTGAACAATCATGAACACTATGAAATGTCACCGCTTGCCTGGTCTCCTCCAGATATTGTGAAAAAGGAGAATTTTACTAAAGAGTTAGACTGGTTGCTAATATTTATTTGATAGGTTCATTAAGAATCTTGAAAAAAAATATGTTCATTTCAAATTTTAATTTTCTTATCAGGTTTGAGAAAAGTCACTGGGTATTTTTGATATCCACCGATTAGTAGAAAAGCCATATCAAAAGGCAATAACATTTTTCAGTTGTATTTTAAAAGAAAATGAAGTGACTGAAGAGGAAAGAGCTATTGTAATGAGATATAATTTTATTGGTTGCAAACTTATATTTCTTGGCTTCAAATGTTTTCAACCAACTTTCATTTCAACTTTACAGTTGCATCTGTATGTTCCCTCTTTCAGTTCATCGTCACTCTAGATTTTGAGGAACGCTTCATTAATATCAGCCTTTTCTTTGTGCTCTCTTTCTCTCTCCCTTTTTGTCTTTTATTGGAGGAATAGAGTGTATGGAGTGTAAGTGGAATTTTCTCCTCTATATCTGATTTCTATTAACTGAGAAACAACATGGGTTCATCAAGGGAAAGTCCTGCCTTAGTAATGTGATTTTCTATGATAAGGTCACCTGCTCAGTGGATGAAGAGAAGGCAGCAGATGTAATTTTTCTGGATTTCAGTAACTTTCAGTAACCTTTGATATCATCCCTCATGGCATCACGCTGGACAAATTGTCCAACTGTGAGACAAACATGTTCACACTATCACCCACGAGCTGGGTGATGAACTGGCTCAACAGTATTGCTCAAAGGTTTGTAGTAAATTAAGCTACCTCTGGCAGGTGGATGGTGACTAGTTGTGTTCCCCATGGCTCAATTCCAGGCCCAGTTCTGTTAAACATTTTTATCATTGATTTGGACACAGGAATGGAGTGCATCCTCAGCAAGTTTACCTATGGTACTAAACTGGCAGGTGCTGCTGACTCCCTGGAGGGATGAAATGCCTTGCAGAAGGAGCTAGATAGATGGGAGCACTGGCTGATTAGCAATGGCATGAAGTTCAACAAAGGAGAATGCCAGGTGCTGCACCTGGGACATAGCAGTGCTGGACCCAGACACAGGCTGGGGGCGAGTGGCTGGGGAGCAGCTCAGCAGAAAGGTACCTGGGGGTACCAGTGGGCAGCAGGCTCAGCATGAGCCAGCAGTGTGCCCTGGCAGACAAGAGAGCATTAAACCCAGCATACATAACTAGCCAGTCCAAAGAAGTGATCCTCCTATACTTAGCCTTGGTATGGCCTCACCCAGAATATTGTGTGCAGTTCTGGGCTCCATAATATAAAAAGGATGTTAAGGTCCTTGAAAGTGTCCAGAGGAGGGCAACAAAGCTGATAACAGGACTGAAAGACACATCCTGTGAAGAGAGGCTGAGGACACTTGGGTTGTCTGGTCTGGAGAAGAGGAGGCTCAGAGGTCACCTCGTTGCTTTCTGCAGCTCCCCAAGGAGGGGAAGCTCAGAGGGAAGTGCCGCTCTCTGCTCCCAGCACCCAATGGCAGAAGTTCATAAGGGGAAAGTTTCTTTCCTCCACCTGGTTTCTCCACTGTGAAGCTCGTCACACCACATCCAGTGGCCAGTCTTTCATCTACGAGACCTTTGTGTGAGGTATCAAGGGACCTAAATTTACATAGTGTCTTTACCTTGATATTTACCTCATCAGCATGCCCAATGAGAGACTGAATAAGCATATTTCTGCTTTCTCTTTATACCTCATAAGGGCAAAGGACAATCATCAAGGCAGCTATTTTGGCCTACTATGAACACAGGAGAATCAAAAGGCTTTTGTGGCTAGTCTTCCCCTGGTCATTTCTTCAGCAGAGATTTTAATAGACAGAATTTATTGTTTGCAGTTATCTGTCATGTTTAAAACTTGAAAGAAGAATAAATCAAATCACTCTTTTTTTTTTTCTCTTATCAGTCCAGCAGTAAATAACAACACACAGAAGTCGTATTCTTGTAATGTCTTTGCTCATGCAAATTGCTTGACTTTCATGCCTAGTTTAATTGATTTTAATGGGAGCTAATTATGTCAAGGAGGTGTTCTCACTTGTGAAATAATTTTCAAGATTAGATTTTTGGATAACATAGATAGCAAAACCCCATTTTGGACAAATACCTGAGGCAAGGTGGAGAATCATAATTAAAGGTGCAATTCTTGTTAACAGACTAGTGCAAAAATGTTTTATTTCTTCTTTAGTGTGTGGCAAAATTTTACTGTGTGTAAGTATTGGAGCTGGATTAACATCAACTCTTTGCTGACTAGATTATCAGAAGAACTGGTGGTTGGTTCTGTGTAAGGAATTCACCATTTCAAGGCAGTTACAGATGAGTATGTCTCCTCACTCATATCTGAAAGCAACAACAACAACAAAAAAATCACAATAAACTACGTATTCTGGGAGAACACCATTTGGTGATCATTTTGGTTGGTGCTTTCCAACAAATTAATGAGAATATAAATAAGAAAGAAAAACACATTTTATTTTACCTGTGTTTTCCCAGATTTTCTCTGAAGAACATGTAACTTTCTTACATAGGAATCAAGTATCTCTACACTATAGTGCAGAAAGAAGTGCAGATGGTGGGGAGTGGTGCCAGCTAAGGCGACACTTCAGCTCACACAGCCTGGTCACAGTCACACAGCTGTGCAGAACCCTCCATCCAGAAGGCATCAGGATCTAGCCCTGAGAGAGTCGAAGCCAGATATCAGGATTTTTTCATGCTAAGAACAAAAAAGGGGGAGAATTGGTCACAATTTTCTTCTTATACTGCTTTTAAATTACCAAATTACACATTCACAGTTGGTGTTCAAATGTTTGAAGTGCCTCTGGATGCTCCTGTCCTCACCTGAAATTGTGGGTTCTCTCTGACACGGCAAAATGGGTCTTTTGGAATGTAGTGTTTGCAATGTATTTAGATAATTAAACTTTTTTTTTTTTTCCCCTGTTTATTTTATTACTTTATTTTGCTTGGAAATGTAATTAACCTGTTAGAAAAGAAGAGAAAGTATTTGTAGGTATATTGTTGTTGTTCCAGAGAACACCTTATTTTTAATTTTACTGCCTATCTTTCCATATAACGTAAAGTGTTATTAGTACTGCAACATAGAATGTGTCTCAGCGGGTCATCGGTATGCTTATGGGCCTCATAGCCAGGGGTATCAAAGCTAATGGATTCTGAACCATAATATATTTTACTTTGCTTCTTTATCTCAGACACAACAAAGAATCTGTGAATACCATGGTATGGTATGTAGGAGGTTTGATGAATTAGACATCTCAACTTGGGGTTCCATAGTTAGCTGTTTCTCTGTTTACACTCAGGTTACAATGACTTAATAATTCTGCAATTGCATAGATATTATTGGGCTGGCAAAAGTCAGTCATTGTGGAGTGGCAAAAATGCACACTACTACTAGCCAGTCTGACCCATCAACTCAGCCTGATGCAGAACGTGAGTAAGAAAATACAGTACTGGACTGCTTTGGGGGGTATAACCTCTGGTTCAGGAGGGAGCTGGGACAGAGAAATGGAAGTGGAGCCCCTTTATTGCCTCCAGCACAATTTGGAAGAACTTCTCCATAGGAGCCGTAACAGTGGAGTGACAAAAGTGCTAAGTGTAATGAAGATGTATTATTGGCTGACAAATCTTAACATCACTGCAAAACACAGAAGGATTGTCATCATCATAATAATCATCATCAAAATATTAATTTTCCAATAGGCACAACATCATCTAGTTGAATTTCTGAGAAAAGAGCAACAAATTTCTCTATGTGTTTCACTACAGTCGTAGTGACAGAGACATGAGTATTCCATCTCAGGTTTGGACAATGATCAGTTCATTGCAGAAGGGTATTTGCAAGCACATTCTAACAGAAGAAAGTAACAGCTGCACTGCATTTACAGAAAGTTACCTTAGCTTATTTATAGTCTTGCACTCAGGACAAGCTTTTCATCTGCCCTCATCTGCAAAGGCAAGTTATCATAATGGAGGCCACCAGCAGGCTAAGAAGGGAACGTATGGAAGAAATGCATGTCAGAATCTGTTTAAGACAATATGAAAAACTGCTCACGTACATACAAATAGGTGAAAATTCTTTTCCAGCTTTATTTACCTGAGAATGAATTTCAGTTTGAAGAGGCCTTTATGTCGTTTCAGGCAAAGCACCTAAGATATAAGCAATTTTCAACAAGAGTACTACACATTTGTCTTTATAACAATTTGTATGTAACAGCTTTTATGCAAATGACACTAAAGTGGCACCTTTTTTCTAAATTGGACATTTTTATGGTTATAATTTTCTCCTGTAATAACAGCAAAAAAATGGCTGTCCCAGTGGAGTTGAGCATTTCATCTCTAGTGCTGTTTTGTGAAGTTGGAATGACAAGTTTCTTTCATTTGTGCAAAGAATGACAAAAAATACTTTTTTTGTCATTCTTGTCTGACTTGGTTGAGGCAGTTACACTTGGAAGCAGCACCAGTCCCCTGACACCAACCTCTTCTCTGCCAGCAAGAATGGTCTCATAAAATCATAATAAAACTTAAAGGAACTAAAAAATATTGCATTCTGTCTCTTTCTGCTCTTTGAAGGACATAAATTACTTTGTTAGTTTAAGCAGTTGTTGCTTCGGTTTGGTCTTTGGCATTGATTCCCACTCATTCTCCAGATGTCAGACAGGTGACTTTTACAGACCGTGGTCTTGGATTTAATTAACTACAATACAAGAGAATTTATGTATTTCATGCAAACATCCCAAGGCATTAGTATAATATACCAAGTAAAATAGACAGGTTATTGTTGCTTAATTGACTACGCAGTTCTGCAACAGCAATGTACGAAATTGCAGGTCTTTAACAATGATTAAAATCTATCTCAGTTACCAGTTAATTAGTGATCTGTAACCAAGAAACTTTGTGATGGATGATTTTACCCTCACAAACTGATAGATTGGTAGACTTTAATTGAGGCATACAATTAGGTTAACAAAGTCAAAGTTGAAGTCTGATACTTCATCTCATAAAATAGAATCTCATAAAATGTAATTAACTGTAATTTTTAGTAAAAAAACCACAAATGTTTATTTTAATGGGAGCAGCTCATAAATGCTAAAAGGCCTTGTGCCTTTCTATATAAACTATGCGTATAATGCATATATATTTTTTTGTTATATAACCACTTTTCTGTTAGTGCTGATTTTTATTCCTACTATTCAAGCATTAGCAGAAGCACCAAGGCTAGCTTAGGAAAGCACATATGTACCTAAATGCAGCATTTCTTACAGAGAAACTAGCTGACTCAGCCTGGGTCCATGAACAGTATGTTTTGGCATGCAGAAGCCTAGAGCTGCACTGAAATAAACCGATGTTTCAGCTGCACCCTGAAGCCCCCAAGCCCAGGGTACACTGTCTCTGGGAAATAACCCCCTGCTATCTGCAGCAAAGACTATGCAGGGTTCTATCATTATGGCATAGCACTGCATAGTGCATATAAACCCGGTTACATTCCTTGTCTTGAACACAAACAAAAGAATAATTAGTCAAGGTAATATATTTCAGCTATTACACACAATGCTACATTTTGAGGAATAGAATTGTTACTGCTTACCTCATCCATATGAGCTTTCCTAATGAGTGGGATAAACCCTCAATATAGGAGAAGAAAGACCTAGAAGAGCCCTCTGTTTCACTTGAGCTTGGACTAAAGGCAGGGAATGCATCCTCACAGCCAGGGGATGCTTTAGGGGTTGAAAAAAACAGCAGCTGCCAGTTTCCGAGACAAAATCTGGCCATTTTTAAGTGAGGCAGAAGGAACACCAGAGTTCAGTCTTCCTGCGGTACAACCAAAGCAACATGCTGCTCATGGCTTGTGACACCCTGATTTCAAAGCTGCTGTAGTTGCTAATCCAGTTGTCCTAAAAAGGCAAGACATAGTTGCTGATCATTTTTTTCTAAGCGCCAAACAACTACACAGTTGGTGTTATCATTTAGCTTTTCTGAGTCTGGACATCCAGTACAGATAACTTGCTCCACTTTCATTGCAGGAGGTAAAGTTATCTTTGAAACAAGTGGTTTGTGATCCATAAGTCACTCAGTATGTGGGGAACTTCTTAGAGCTAACTCTGGTTACTGTTTTGATGAGTTCAGCCTATAGCCTGAGAGAGTTTACATTAGAAAAATAAGATGTTCTCTGTCTGATCAACAGTTTCTGTCTCTGATGTTTCTGTTTTGCACTATACCTTCCATTTCAGCTATACAGTATCTATACATATAATTGGTGAACTTCAAGAGTGACTTGAGACATCTTAGTATTCCAATCAGACAAAGCTTCAAAGCAATTAAAGAAATAACTTTCTACGCAAGAGGAATTTCCTGAGAATAACGACTGGGGGGGGGAGGTGACATTAATAAGTATATTAGAACATTAACACTGAAATTATGCTTTAAAATCCCCAGAAAAAAAAAAGAAAAAGAAAAAAAAAAGGAAAAGTCCAGAACAATTAACATTCTTAAAGAAAGATAGTGGAAACCCCTATCCTCCTGTTCCTCCTGTCCATCCCCCCCACCCCCCCCAAAAAAAAAAAAAAAACAACAGTGTGAATACAGATGAATAGGTGAAGCAGTCTGTATGTTTGGAGCACTTCCATGCCAGAAGTTGTGTTCATTTGGATTACTGAAATAATTTCTCAGTACCCCATATAATTTATAAATATCTGCTTATGAAGAAGCACTTACAGTATTATAGATGGGTTTTAATGCATTATTTACATTTTAGAAGCACAAACGTAGTTTGCTCAGCATAATATTAATTAATAAATACTTTGTGCATTTAATAGCACCTTTCATCTGAAGACCTCAAAGCATCTCTAGACTTTTACAAGGGGGCAGACTGAGGCAGATAACTACTAGGCTGCATTTTCAAGGTTATTCTCTATGTTCCTGGTGGAGCTAGCAATGGATACCCTCGTGTGTTGACTATGAATCCTGAAACCAACCCCCTGGCCCATTGCACTGCATGAACAACTCTATGTAGACTAATAGATTATTAATGTTCTGACAATCTAATGGTTTACTTAGTTTGACATACCTTTAGGGCTTTATAATTAAAGAAATATGTGTTAACATTAGTATTAAAAAATACTTGTTGTAGTCAAATATTCAATGGAATCAAGTTAACAAATGCTCTATTTGCTCTCTGAAACCTTGTGATGAAGACGGCTCATACAAGGGTAGTGAACAAAAGGACTGATTTCACAAAAAAAATTAAAAAAATAAATAAAAAAAATAGACGCATTTTTTTACCTCTTCTAAATAAAATGTCATAAAGACTTTGAAGCTCTGCATTGTCACTCAAACAGCAGGGCTAGGAAAGAAGGCACATTCTAAAAAAAGAACTACATTAAAATTTTTTTTGAAAATCCTATCGACCTTGGGCCTAATCCTTATTTGAACTAAGGCCTCTCTGCGCTTGCAACATAAAGTGACCTCAAAGTGTGGGTGTATATTAAAATACTTTTCCCCAATAGTATAAAGGGATTTAAGAGTCTGAGGAAAAAAAAATATTGTTTCAATGTTTCCCTCTGCTATATTCCTCATTACTTTAACTCAGTGGGAAAACAAAAGAAAAACGAGCTCTTCTGATAAAGTTTTTAGTTTCATGCATCATATTTACCTTCGATTAAAAGTTTTTTTGGTACAACCACTGCTATCTAGAGTGATCATTGCATCATGAATAATCAAATAAGATTAGCCAACTGTGTCCAGGTTCAAAAGTCCTATTATTGTCTGCAAGAAAAGCATCATTTGGTTTTAGACTATTTTATAGTCTACCATAATCCTTGCTAGCCTATCACCAGAAACCCACCTGAAATCCTTTTTTTTTTTTTTTTTTTTTCTGAAAAAGCATTGAATGTCATTTATCCATTTTCTGTTTATCTTCTATCTGTAGCATGCATGACAGTTCACTATTCCTGTCATACTGGTGTGTTTTGTGCTTCGTTAATTATGAAAATCACATGGTGATTGCAAAGCCTTCATGTGCAAATCAAAAAATGTAACACAAACAGTTACATATAGCCCTTGACTGTTCTCATCACTCACTACAGGACTGCAGAAAGAAGGTTCACAATTCCCCTAACACCATTATTTCTCACAAGTGTTCATTTTCTATAGCAAGGTAACCAACTGAGGAACGTGACAGATCCTGATCTTACCTTGATCCTGATCTTATACCTTGGTGTAAGTTAGGAACAACTCCTCTGAGATTGGAGCGGTTACTCTGATTAACCAAACGAGATCAGAATCTGGCTCAGAAACTTTGCATAGTCATTATTTAATTTGGAAGAGGGAACCCCTGTCTGTCTCAGTTTCTCAAGTGCTATCTGTCTGTTACCAGGCACATGCACATTAATTGTGTGTTTTAAACTTTGTTTGGTTGAACCTGTCATCCTAGGCTAAAATTGTGTGACCTAACTTGTAGTAGCTTTTGCAGCGAAGGTATCATTTACTGTTGAGTATATTTTACTGTGCTGTTATAGATCTTTTCACTCAACCAGCTGTCTAACATGTTGAATAGTCTTTCATCTTGTCAAACACTTCCATTCCCCTTTCTACAGCTTTCTCAGCCAACATGTACACACCTAATCAATCTAATGCCACTGTCTCCAGACTTTAAAACCAAAAAACACTGCCCAAACTACTTTTTTAAAGAGACAGTCATCCTTTTCCAGTAAATTCATCATCAAAAGGATGGATAAATTGTTAAATGAGAAGAAACACTTCTCTGAAACTGTTACTCTAGGTCCAGCCTTAGAGCTCTAGTTCACTCACTGAATCTGTCATTTGGTAAAGGCTGTTGGGGGCTTCCCTTCACACCAATCGTGTATATGTTAATGTAATTTAATTTAATAAACAACTTACCCATGGAACTGAGCTTAAATCCTTTTGCTTTTGCTTATATATACTTTTTTGTTGTTGCCATTTTTAGGCAAGCAAGATTAGTCTGTCTCAATCTGTTCAATGCTTTTTTTTTTTTTTCCTTATCCTTCATCAATGGGAACTCCATTAGTAGATTGATATTTACATCATATAAGAGGCAGGTGTAAAAAAAGCCATTGGCACTGCTTTCAGGTGTCTCCTGCTATGTGATATAGTACATACCTAACATGGTATGTAGTATTCATTAGGGTTGCTTTTATTTTTATTACTTTTATTTTTATTAGATATATTACCTCCTGAGACTGTATGAAGTGAACCATGTCACTGGGTGAGATTACTACTCAGTTAATAGCAGTTCTGAAATCAGTCAATTGGGAATAGGCTATGTTGCAAGAACCTCTAAAATGCGTATATGTGCAGTGGGGGACAGGGCAGCTCTCTGAAGGGGAAGGTTTTCTGCTGTTGCTGGATTCTCCAGTGGAACATTTTTCAATTGCATGCTCATTTCTATATGTGCTTTTAGTTAAAACAGATAACAACAACTGAAACAAACACTTTTATAGCCAGCAGGTACACATGAAATAGAAAGGCCTGAACAAACAGGTAGAGGTGGGTTCTTTGTATTTTCAGCCTGGTTTTGAATTACTAAGGATGGAAGGAGGTAAAGACACTTCAACCTTTAAGTCCCTTTGACATTCACAAAGTGCTAAAAGTCAGCTGGGGTCTAAGCTCTGACAAATTTGCATCTCTTTGAATATGACGCTTGAAAAGCCAAGCCGCTAGATTAAATTTTGCCATGGAGAAAATGAGAAAGGCTTCCATCTCCCAGGTCTACTGGGAGGATCTTTATGGTTGATTTACTTTTTTTAAATAAATGTTTCTTTATGTGTTTTCTCTAGTTTGTGTCCAGCCTTCCTCTATCAGGCATGCTGTAACTTCTGCCGTTTTTTTCAGCCCACAGTGAGTCAACCTGGGCATAGCTGAAGGTGAGAGAATATTTCAATCCATACTGCATATCCCTTCTGTGTTTTCTGATTAAAATTTGCAAACAAATCTTGGAATAAGTTATACCTGATATGACTTCTAAAATAATTTACACAGTTTATAAACCAGGGGCTAAATCCTCCAAACCCTCCCCATGCTATTTGTATGCAGAAGTGATGTGGGTTTGCAGGAGTGAGCCCAGCTGTGTAGCTGAAACCTTACTAGGACAGCAAGCAAAATAATGGTTACAGCAAACCCATAAAAATAATAAACTGATTGTCCATTCAACAAAATCTACTAAAGTGTGAATTATCTAATGAGCTGCTGTGGTTCAGGCTGACTTGTCCTGCATTAACAGTGACATCACTGACATGTGGACATGCAGCAGTGAGGGTGAGGGCAGGATTTGGCACTGGTTTAGGTGTGGAGCTGTTTCAGATAATGACAAATAAAAGGGTGTACACAGAGGCAATTTTTGGGGGGTATATAAAAGCTTATAATATGGACTCAATTTATTTGCTATTTATATATGGCAATTCCCAATTTATGGCTATCTCAAGAAAAAAAAAAACTTCACAGATGTTGAATGTAAACATTGTTTTAATGTTCACCGAAGAAGCCCCAAATACATTGCTGTTGTCCTTGCATTATTAAAGAAGTGTAGTGCTTGCAAACGATCTAGATTTTACAACAAAACTTAATACCACTCCCTTGTATCTACATTTGCTACTACAGGAGACTCATTATTTTGGGGATTTCTAAAGCAGAACAAACCTTTTCTGTGAGCCAGGAGAAGAATCCCTCAATACTCTACTGCCTTTGAATCTTAGCTATACATGAAACATGTACATAATAGAGATCATACACAGAGCCAGTAGGAGATGTTGTGTATGAAAGTTTGTGTGTTTTTTTTTTTTGTTCTCTACACAAAAATCATTTGCAAGCTCTGTGAACAGCATAAGTAATGAAAAAAATCAAATATAGCTAGTTTCTCTCTTATTTATTTATTTATATTTATTTATTTATTTATTTATTATTATTTTTAATTCCTTGCTGGGTTCTTATAATTTTCTGGCAGATCGTATAACATTAGAATGAAATGTGTTCTGGAGTTAGAACTTAGCAATGCATCTTGCAGTTTTAACTCAAGTCACTTGGGTTCTGATTTAACTCAACATGTGTCTCTCAGAATAACTCAGGAGAGCAGATTGATATACTAAGAAGAGGAAGAACAGCACTAAAGACTGGCAGTACTAAACAATCCAGTTATTAAATGCATTTAAGCATCTGAAGAAGTCTAACTTTCTGGGGAAAATATACATATATATATTTAGGAATCCAACAAAGCACCTGCTGACATTGAAGGAAGGTGTAGGGAGCAGGACTAAATTGTGTGTCCAGCTACTAAGTTGATCCTGAGCGTTTTAACCTCAGCATGTTACTGTCATATCGGGGTATCATTCAGGTCTATTTGCTTCACTTGACACTGTGGCACTCCAGTTGCAGACCCTGAAGTTTCTTATCTTTAGAGAAGGTTTATCTTCTTTTCTTATCTTTAGAGAAGGAACTAAGTGGTTTAATGCTTCATTTATCCACCTAACTACTCTTTTGCCTTTCAGAGGCCGTTACTCTTGGTACTTTGGTTTTCCTCCCTCAAGTCCAGTTGCTCGTGGTGTTCTCAGGCCAACTTCCACCTCTGCATGGTCTTCAGACTGCAGGCTGTGCATTCGTCCACATCATTCTCTGCTCCCAGATACCCCACCTAAACATGGCATTTTATTGGTGATAGCCATCACCTCCAGGATTATAGCAAACAAATAGCAGTGGGCTCTGCCAAGTGTATCCTTGCTGAAGGAGGAAAAGCATATTGCTACCACCCAGATACATCCCTCCACAGACTAGGAAAGCTCAGGTGTGCAGTGATCTGCTTGCTCCAGCTCTGAGCCAGCTGTGGTGGGATGGTGACCAAATGCTGCCTACCAGGTTCAGCACAGCCCAGCAGGTATTTTTTCTCAGAATTAGGCCCCTAACTCCTGGCAAGTCTGCTTCCCAGCTAGGATAATGACTTGGATGACTTTTTTTTTTTTTAGAGAAAGAAAAAAAAGTGAGTGATCTGGGAGCCTCTGAGAAAAAGCACTTCAATACCTCATTTGAATAGAGTCTTATGCGATGTATTGGAGTTTCTAGGACAACTCTCTTACAAATGGATCATTACAGCGGTAAAAGCCAGTTTATTATTTAACCAATTCAGGCTGAGTGGAGACTGGAGAGTATTAGCACTTGCATTGATTGTAAGTAAGAGTCTAGTAATTAATGATCAGAGTTTTCAGCAACAGTCTTGAGGAGAGAGTGCAATGTGCCCGAATAGGTATGACTGAGGAGGTGGTAACTGAGGTGGTAACTGAATTCAGAATTAGCCTGAAGACAAGGGCAATAAAAAGCAGGACATTCCCATAACCATTGCCAATACTTTTCTACACAACACAAATGTTACTCAGTGATTGCTCACTACTACACAGTGAGTGGATTAAACTAGGCCCTTTGGATCTGGATTGGCACAATAATTTTCAGCCTCTGTATGATGCTTATCCCTGGTAGTTGCTAGAATACTTTACAGAAGAAGGCAATTGCCTCAAAAGCCTCCTGGGAATTGATTTGAGTGGTCAGAAGCCAAACTAAGGGGTGAGGAAATGTCTCTGGTAGCCAAAGGCTGGAGCTAATGTACAGATACGACTAGAAAAGGCCACCTTTGTCTTGGTCCTGGCATGGTGTCTTGGTCAGAAGTGGTCAGACCGTGTTACAAATCTTTGCCTACATTTCTTCAGTAAAGAGCAGTTCTGAAAAAAAAATAAATAGTTTTTGACTGCATTCTTTTTCTGCTGCTTATTTCCCATTTCTATGGTAATATACGCCAGGAACTCCTTCTTTAAATCTGCCCAATGGATCCACATTTGCTAGAGCCTTGAACTTACTTTTCCTCCGTAATAACAAATTTCGAAATTATTTTGTGTTTAAGAATATAGGGTGATATAGATGACCCTACATTGCATTTATACATATGGTGGAAAAGTGTGGCTTGGAATCAGCCCTTTACCACACTTAGACGTGATCTGCTAATTTCTAAAGCTTCAGGATTTACTGTGGTCCATTTTAATGCTTAAAGCAGTAGGCATATTTATTTATTTTAACGAAACAAGAGATGTATAAAAATGCCATGACTTCTGAACTTCCAGATTTACGAAATCCTCCTTTTTCTTAAAATATTTTATTCTGAAGGGATAGGCACATTTGGGACAAATTTCATTCACTGTATGACAATAACACAGCTGTCTTTCCATATCTAAGAAAGAGACAGATATTAGTCTTTTAAGGATTAATTTATTCTATAATTCTTACAGTGCAGGTCACTAAATACTACTACTACTACTACTACTACTACTACTACTACTACTACTACTACTACTACTAACCCCTTAAGAAATAATTAATAATTAAAATGTAATCAAAATAAATAATAATAAAAAAAGCAACAACACCTCTTTCCCCTCCTCCTCACATCATCATCGTGCTTGAGTTCTAACTGTATTTGTCCTTCAGAAGGCATGATCTTTAGAGTACTAGCTTAATTTCTGATTCATTCACTGGAGACTATATGGTCAACATATAGCAAAAGAACACATAATAGTACACAGAGTTATGATAGGTGCAGACACACACTCTGGGTGCAGTTCTTCAGTGGCTATAAATCTGAATGCATATATGGTTGCTTGCACATTTAAAATCATGCATGTAAACAAATGAGGACAGACACATACACGTGAAATGCTATCCTCATAGCACCCATGTCAGGGTTGTGCAAATTGTATTTTTTTTTTTTTTGTATGTGTGTGTGAAGTACAAGCAGATACCCATGATCTTAAAATGTTACTATTAACATGGCATGTTTAAATCCAAATGGACAAGTTTATGTTCCCTTCTGCCCCTTTCTTTCTCTCTCTCACTCCCTCTCTCTCCCTCTCCCCCCTCTCTCACTTTACCTTCCCAACGGCACTATTTTATTTCAGACGAAAACTTATGAAAATTGTTGAAACACACACTACAAAGCATTTCCTTTTTTTTCTCTCCTTTTCTATTTTTTTATTATTTTTTTTTTTATTTTTTATTTCAGCAGATAGCCCCCAAAAAAGGCAGGGATGTCAAAGGCTTCGAGTCCCCCCTTTGACATTCACGCAGTGCTGAGAGTCAGCCGGGGTCTCAGCTCTGACAAATTTGCATCTCTTTGAATGTGACGCTTGAAAAAAGCCAGAGCTGCTAGATTAAATTTTTTTTTTTTTTTTTTTTTCCGTCGAGAAAATGAGAAAAGCCTCTATCTCTCCGCCGAGTCTACTGGGAAGATCTTTATTCTGATTCTTGTTAGAATTGTTTATCACCCTGACAGACCAGACTCGGACGAGATAAAGGCGCTGCTCCATCACGGGGCCTGACAGTGGTAGGACATGCAGAGAAATGAAAGGAGCAGGGGAAAATATTATTAATAGATGCCGACTTGATTTGCCTCTATGGCACGTCAAGGAAGGAAAGGAGGGGGGAGCCACGGCTTGATTGCAAGCCTATGAAGTTCTGTCCAAAAAAGAAGCTATTTTTCATTAAGTGATAGAAGGGCTTTTTTTCATGTTCTTTCCTGAGGAGCTGATAACTTATGCAGTTTATTCTAACCCTGCTGATTTCTGTCAGGGAAAGAAAACTCCTGAAAGATGGCTCCAGCTCGTCCTTTTCAGAGAAGGAGGCTGTCTTGTCAAAAATGGTAGCAAAGCTTTAAAGCCCTGGCCTTGACTCCTGCAAGGTCCCTTCGATGTGATTGGGTGCGTGTGTGTCGGTGAGCATGGGGGGCCAGGGGAGGAAGGCGTTATTATGTGCCCACTATGGCCCTCCTAAGGAAAACAAAAAAGCAAAATATATACGCAGGGCAGTGCTTGCACACATATACATGCATGCATGCACTGCGTGCACTGGGGCTTTGCATGTTCGAGCATACACGCAGAAACATTCATTCTGCTGCCTAATTGCTCTGCAGTTAGAAAATATTTGTCTGATATGAGCAGGTGCTGAATTTGGGAACAGGAGGCTGGGCATAAATTTAGAGCAACCTTATTCAAAATGAGCATTAAAAATATAACCAGTTCACTGCTACCTCCTTTATGTAAGGGCTCACATAGAAAACTGACCAGCGATACCAGCTGAGGCGGTACCGCAGTCATGCTGACTGTTGAGACTCTCACGTGTTCTGTGGCAAAACTGCCTCTACATGACTGTCATTACTCCTGGGCTAGATTTATTCATTTTCAACAGGGAAAGCAGGAGTGAGAAATACCATTTGTGGGCATCATGGACACACTTATTTTTGGATCTTTCTTATCTGCAGCTCTAACCATTTGGGGCATTCACTGCAATCACAGTGTTGCATGAACACAGTTCCTTACTTTTAACTTCCTTGTTCTTCTTCTGAAAGGACTGTGTTTGATCACTGAATTTTAATTCCATTTAAATTAACTGCTGGAGAAATGCTTGCCTGAAGGCAATGGAGTAGGTCTGTTTCTGTGTACCTGCTCTTTGAGATCACTTCCTGCTCACTCCATCCTACAACATGTTGAGCATCCCCTAAGAAGCTGTGAATGCTGCTTAGCTCCCTTTGGTTTTAGTAGGATGGGAATGTCTGCAGTTCAAGGGAATTACTCAGCACTTTTCTGGTGGAAAGGAGAATGGCTTTTTTCTGGAAAGCTCATAGACAGTCTGACTGCTAGGCAGGTCACTTTCTCTTCCTCCTTCAGATTTTTCCTAATGAATTGTTCTTTATAGTAAGACCAATAAATACTTATGAAATCCCAGATCTTTTCCATTCAGTTCACAATAAAAGATGAATTACTGAATTTGAAAGTGAAAAGTGCAAAAAATTAAATAGTAACACGTCCACACAGTCCACAGAATTTTAATCTTTGTCTTTTATTCTCACTGCCATTTGTTTCCCTTATTCATTGTATTATATTCAGAGCTAAAGAGATTTTTTTTTTTCCAAAGAGCTTAAGAAAGACTTGAGGCATCTGTCTAGCTAACTAACTCTCTATCATGTCTCTCCCATACAGCCAGTAGCATAGTCAAATCTGGAAATGACTTTCAAATTCAGATGCAGAGGAAAAAGATAGGGTCTACCTTGGGGAAGTCCTGGTAATACTGCATGTAGGAAGTACACGGATGCTTAGGTTAGACAGTTGCCCAGTTTGGGGTTATGAAAGATTTTTACCACCTTTTGAATCACTATTTTGGTGACCCTCCTGACCCCTCCTGAACACTTCTCTTGGTACATTGTTGCTTTTCTATTAAAGATGTCATAAAACATTATGCAGCCTGATGTGCCTGGTGTTGTTGGAGAATTACAGACTGCTGTGTGCTAAATGCATGTGTCATAGTTAGCTGTAAGCTGATAACTACACGAGACTGAATTTGATAACCCAGTTATCCAGCTGTCTATTCCTTACTACATTGGATGAGAATCCTTATGCAAATCTGTTGAACTACTCTTGGATTTAAAATTAAGGACATTTTTACCTACTTCTGAATGGTACTCTAGTTACCATTACATAATAGCAATAATAAAGGTAAGGGTGCTGGAGCGCTTGATCAAGAGAGCATAGACTAGAGAGCTTGACCAGGAGAACATACGGAGGGAGAGCATAGACTTTGCTCAGATCATCTCAGGGGAAGCTAAGGGGATCTGCAAGCTGAGAACGTGAAAGCAGCTACTGTAGCTTGATATTCTGGTATGCAAAAAAAGGCACTGAAAACTTCCAGCTCGTGACCTTTCTACATTTTCTGTGTTATTTACTGGGCTGATGTCTGTGAATCCTCAAGAGCCTTGTGCATGGAAGATTTGTTCTGACTTCAGGGGCTACATGAACATTGTGAGCAATCCTGCCTTGGCTCTGTGTGATGAGTGTTCTGGTAAAACATAACGACCAATTATAATAGATAGCTCCATTTATTGATAGTGAAATGACAGAAGTATTGTGTGAGCTCAGGATCATGTACTCAGTTCTGTACAAAGCATGTAGCAAAAGACTGTCTACACACATCAGAAAGCCAAAGGATGGGAGAAAAGTAGTATAATGACTGCCTTTTCATATCTCCGGATCTGAAGGATGTAGATACTGAGCAACCCAAGATCACACACAAAGTCTGCAGAAAGGCTGAATGATTGAACAGAGACCTTTAGTCCCAGTTCAGTTTCCTAACCACAGCACAGCCCTTCCTCAGCCCAACCCAGGGTGGCTCAAGGCTGTTTCGGCTGAGCTATGCTCTTCGTATCATGTTCTGTTGTAATGTGGACATGCAAAGCAATTTAAAAAGCCCCCCCTTTTTTATGACCACATGTAGTTTACTCAAATTCTGTGAGAAGCATGACGTAGGTAGGGATTTGCCTCTTTTTTTCAACAGCATTTGTTTACATTGCTCCAGTGACAAAGGGGGATATTGTTAATGTAACTTTGAGAAAGAAGGCTGAGTTATGCATCCCCAAAGTCCTCTATTTGCATACTTTTAGAAAGTGGATATATTTGGCAGGCGTTCTGTTTATTCAGCCAAGGTTTTGGCACATGCCAGAGTACAGAGGCTGAGTGAGCATCATGTAGCAATTTAAACTGAGAAAACAGATGTGGTTTTGCATTTTGGTATGTGTGGAGTCTCAGGCTACCATGAAAATATCTTTGGGTAATCAGCACACCCAAACTGCACAGTTCTCATGTAGCATAAACTTACAGTTATGCTACAAAAGGAAATATTTTACTGAATCTTTTACTGATTTTTTTTTTCATTAACTTATGCTGCTCCAAGTTAACTCTGCTTTGTGTATAATTAGAATTGAATTTATGAAGATTCATTTAGTGTCAGATAATCATCCAGAAGTTTGGGTACTTATATGTACTATTTAGATCTTTGGATCTATAAGATAAGAATGAGAGAGGGTGACATCATAAGATTTTTGGGGTAATAATTCCATATGATCATACTGCAATACCCAGATAAAATTATTTTTCTTCTGGTACTTCAGCACTTCTAATGCTGAGTGGGAGAACATTTTACACAATGTGTAAAAACTAATGAAACAGTGAGTTAGTTAAGCAGCACTGAACAGAAAAAAAAATACTTGCTTAGAAATCAGTTCAAATTTAGACTTAAGAGCTTATGAGCGAAGTACAAATTTAACAAAAGGAGTTTAATACCCAGTCCCATATCACTGGCAAAATTACCTTGATTTAAATGCACATCAGTTCAGGTCAATAAAAGTCAATTTTTTTTTCACCTGATGATAAGTAAGAAATCCTGAGTAATGTCTAGAATGTGTTCATTGCTAATTTGTCTGAATTAGGTGCGGAAAATAGTAATCTTTGCATTGTTATACACTCCTTTATTAGATAATGTTAAGTGTGATGGTTTCAAGTTGTAAAGTAGGAAGTTAGGGCTATTAAATCATGACTTTTGTGTATTTATGGAAAACATGTATTTCTACATTAGAATAGTTACTGGTTTGCTAGTTTTTTTTGTTTTTGTTGCTGTTGTTTGTTTGTTTGTTTTACAAGATTGTGTGGAAAAAGTGCTACTAACATGTTCAATAGCACTTAATTTTCAACTGAAAAAGCAATTGCAGATTGACTCAGAGCAATCTCCAAACTAGGTTTAAAAAGTTGCTGTAAAGTTACTTGCTGGCTGAGTAAAACGCATTCATTCACACTAACTGTCCAGTTGGCTGCCATTGTGAACATTTCCTTTTAAGTTCCTACTTTTATCAATCTAATTTGTTTTCCCATAGAAAGTTTTGCATATGTGGCATTAATTTGTGGATGTGGCCCTAGAGGAATTCATTAAGATTGTATTTTTAATATCACCTCTTACTAGAAGGGAGTTAATAATTCATAACCATTTATCTACAAATTTGACCTTTTTTGTCTTCTTCTGAAATGGTCTGCAATCACACTGCAGGTTTTGCAAAAAACAGTGTCAACGGAAAATGCTTTTGAAGATTATTTTGCCAATTTCTGGCATTTGGAAAGCAGACTTCAAGAGATGTAACAAATGTAGCCATCAGTCACAGTTGGCTGTCACATGGTTTCAGCTCTGGTGAGGGCCAGTATTAACAATACCACTTCAGGGAAATGTGTGTACAGGTCCATCTATTGCTGCACAGCCTACAGGAAAGTGCTTCTGGGATATCTGATCAGGGACTAGATCCTGTTTAAAGACTTTGTTCAGCTCTTCTTGTTTAAGGACTCGTTGAAACTTGATTAAAACTCTGTTTCTCTCTAAATATCAAAGCATGGAGAGCTCATTCGTTTCTCAAAATAACTATGTTAGGGTATCTGAAGTAACTTTTTAATGATATCCACAATATGCACCCTCCCACTCCAAAAGTGGCATTAATAGAAGAATTGTAAAAAACTCATTTAAAACCACTTTTCAGTCTCCAAGTAACTCCACTTCTTAAGTCATCAACTTTAAGTGAGGAAAGACTGACAATAGAGTGTGCTCTTTTTAAGGGGAGCAAAAGAGTGGGGGAGAGCTGTCCTTTGATATTGGTTCATATTCAGGAAACAGCCTGGGTTAATAATTTAAAGGTAGGAAGTTAATTTATGCATCCCTGAAAACCTCCTTTTGTGCAGTTTTAGAAAATGCATACATGTGACAGGATATCTCATTGTTCTCAGGATGTGTTATCGTGTATATGTGGAGTAGCTTTAGTGCGATATGAAATGCAAATTTGCCTCACTTTGTTCTTGCCACTTTTATGAATATTAAAAATATGGATAAAATAATTGTGAACACTTTTGGAAAAGGTCTTTAGCTCCTAATTTCAGTGCTATAAAATTTTTATATTGGTTCAGTAGAAAAAAAAATTGAAAATTTTACCAGTTTATATTGGCATGATTATAAGAAATTTAATTGAAAATTTGCATTTTGAGTGCACTCTGAGTAGAATTTTATGGTGGCATGAAACCCTAATGCCAATAAATGGCACAACAGTCTCTCAGGTCAAAACAATATAGTTCATTCATGTTAAGTCAAACAAAACATCATTATATAGTTGAGTTTAGACCAGCAACATGTTTGTAACAGAGGAGGGGCTCAAGAAGAGTTGATCCTAGACAGACAAGGCAGTTATATCGCAGCATATGGGGCAACACCAGTGCTATTGTTCTGAGTGTTTTAAGACTATATCCCTCACAACCAATCCATCTCAATCCTCCCTGCTAAGTGGACTGATTTGATGAGAAGCCTTTGTGTAGCAGTTTCCACTCTCACTAGCAAATTCTTAGTCATAAGGGTGTCTCTAAGGCTGTCGTGCATGCCTCGTTTAACATTTAGCACTACCTTTGTAAGCAGTTCCTGATTATAGATATATGCTGAATAGTGCTCCAGAAATTGAAATTATGTTAAATCAACAGACTAGGCTTGTTTAAAATATTGTGGGAGACCAAAAGGCCAAGTCATTATTTTTGCATGTGATTCTTTAATGTAAAAATAAAAACCGGTAGACTTTGCTTTCCTAGCATCCACTAATGTTACACCTGTGCATTAAGTGCAGTCTCAAATACTTCATATTGCAAGACAAAGAATTACAGTGTAAGTACTAGAACAGACTATGGCTATGCAAGAATATGTAGATGATCCTTTAATTTAATAGCAGTGTATCTGGGAAGCTTTAGACACAGAATTATTGGTCTTATTTGTTTAGATTATTGAAATAATAGTGTGAATATAATTCACAGCTTGGGCTGAGATTCTTTTCTACTTTAACTCTTTGGAAAGCTGGACCTATTTCAGGACTGAACACCTTTTCCTCAGTGCAGCTTTTAGGCTGCAGTTATAAAGATCTTCATCAGCATGTAGTGACTTCGCACATTTCTTTGACAAAAGACTGATAATTTGCACTAATGGCTTTGGCTGACTCATATATTTAGCTCCTAACTGACTTTGACTGACAAACTGAAGAATATGAGTAATATGGAAATGAAGGTTGATCATGGGAGGAGACGGACAAGCATGCTGAGCCAGATTCTATGTTCCTTCCATAAGAGTTTACTTCTTTCAGAAGTTGGACTGCTCTTACACCATATTTCCTTTTCTGGTAACATAAAT
This sequence comes from Anser brachyrhynchus, assembly GCF_964034855.1. NCBI lineage: Eukaryota > Metazoa > Chordata > Aves > Anseriformes > Anatidae > Anser > Anser brachyrhynchus. Next base: position 52,203,375 of record NC_137699.1, read on the forward strand.
TTTCAGGTCTTCTCAGATATAAAGTTATGCTTGAGTGTGAACAGACACTTACTCCTTAAGAGGAAGATATTAGAAATATGAAAACCCCCTCACTTTCCTTTGAAAAGCATTCACATCCAGGATCTGGATTTATAACCACTTGTCTAGTTACCCACTTCATGAGGACCTTAGAGTGTTCTTTGTTATCACCAGTGATAGGACCTGCGGGAACAGTGTTAAGCTGAGGCAGGGGAAGTTTAGGCTAGACATCAGGAAGAGGTTCTTCACCGAGAGGGTGGTTGCACACTGGAACAGGCACCCCAGTGAAGTAGTCACTGCACCAACCCTGTCTGAATTTAAGAAGAGATTGGACTGTGCACTTAGTCACATGGTCTAAACTTTTGGGCAGACCTGTGCGGTGCCAGGAGCTGGACTTGATGATCCTTATGGGTCCCTTCCAACTCGGGATATTCTATGATTCTATGATTCTATGTGTTTTCTTTCTTTGCTTTAATTTTGGAATGGTGGTACTCTTCTGAGCTTCTCGTCCATAGTAAACTCATGCAGAAACTCCTACAAAAAAAATTTGACACCAACTCTGGTATTTCTTATAGACATCAAGTCCTGTGCTAAGCCACAATTTCCAGCAATAGCAAACCTGTACACCACCTATTCTTTCATGTAGGGTTATAAGAATATGTACTCTAAGACTGAAAGATTAAAATGGTGAAAAGCTCTGTACAGAAGAATTTTATTGTATACATCTATGGGTTATGATAACATGTGCCAAAAAAAAAGGAAAGGATTATGCAATCATAGAACCACAGAATGGTTTGGGTTAGAAGGGACCTTAAAGACCACCCATTTCCAACCCCCTGCTATGGGCAGGTACACCTACCACCAGACCAGGTTGCCCAAAGCCCCATACAGCCTGGCCTTGAACATCTCCAGGAATGGGGCATCCACATCTTCTCTGGGCAACGCGTTCCAGTGCCTCACCACCCTCACAGTAAGGATTTTCTTCCTAACATCTAATCTAAGTCTACCCTCTTTTAGTTTAAAGCCATAACTCCTTGTCCTATCACTGCACATCCTGACAAAGAGTCCCTCCCCAGCTTTTCCTGGCCCTCTTTTCTCCAGGCCCCCTTTAGGTACTGGAAGGCCACTGTAAGGTCTCTCCAGAGCCTTCTCTTCTGCAAGCTGAACAACCCCAACTCTCTCAGCCTGTCTTCATAGGAGAGGTGCTCCAGCCCTTTGATTATCCTTGTGGTCCTCCTCTGGACTCCTTCTAATATATCCATGTTCTTCTTGTGCTGGGGGCTGCAGAGCTCAACAGTATTTCAGGTGAGGTCTCACAACAGCAGAGTAGAGATTAAGTGGACAGTGAGCAAAAATGTACTAACACAAAAATTCAGAAAGATAAACATCATCCAGAACTACGCCTAGCAGCTGGACTGTTCCTCTTAAGTAAAAGGGATGGAAGTTGAAGTTTAGGCTTTGCTACTGATTTAGACGCCCTATAAAAAAAAAATTTGACAAAAATAAAACTGAATTATAAAATTCTAAAATAAATTCAAAGTAAAAAAGATCACTATTTCAAGGTTGGAAAACAATGGTTTTGCCTTCCATGGGTTATTAGAAATGACACGCAGGGAAAAGGGGAAGATGTTCAAATCAGCAATGGTTTTGCATCAAGAAAATATTACCTGTGCAAAAGATAAAACTTTTTAAGGAATATACACATGAGGTTCAGACAGGTGTTTAAGCTTGACTTTAGTTTATTGGCAGGTAATTTTGAGGAACTGTATACTCAAAATAATAGAGAAGACATTAAATTATTTCTGACTGTAGGTACCCACCTGTCTTAATTAGATAGCTTTACATAAAATATGAAGCATTCTGAGAGTAATGGGGCCCATTGACTTTCCATTTCATTTTGAGCTTACTCCACCACGAGCCAAATCAAAAGGCTGAGAACTTCAGTATGAGAAACTGAAAAAAGAAATTGTTGAAAAAAGTGAAAAGCCAGTTACTGAGTTTGATCTGAAGTTTGTCTGTCTTCTTGTCTTTGACAGGAGCTGATCAGAAGAACTGGAAGACAACTGTTCTTTTACAAAATATATATATATATATGAAGGACAAAAAACCTCTCTCTGTCTCTGTGGCTCCAGGGACAATTACATACACATACACATAGAAGTATAAAATACGTGTGATGTTACATATCATTTTGCAGTGGTGCTGTAGTATTGTAGAGATGGAGACATAAACCTGTCAATTCAGATTTTACTGCTGGGAGTGCCAGATGCACTGTCCAGGTATGCAAACAAAGCAGCCTATGCCACCAGCTCAAGAGGCCATGTCAGTTATTTCCTCTGCTGCTTTTGCAGTTTTCGCACTTGATAGACTCATGTTCTCACACTGTAAGTACCATGGCCCCACTCTGTGAGTTTTTTGCTTTTGATAAAGATGCTATTGTATATAACAATGTTTATGTTTCTTAAGAGTTCCCATATCGACTGTAAGAAAATCCTTAGGTGCTGACCTAAAACAGATGCCATGAGTGCTCTTTTTTTCTACCCTTTAAATGTTTTAATGGTTTGTGTATTTTAATTTTACCACTCGCTTAGCCTCCTCATTATATGCTGCTTCTCTCTCAGTTGCCTACAGGGGAGACATGGAGAGATAACCTTTCTCTTTCTCTCTTTCCAAACTCAAATTAAAAGAAAAACATGGGAAAAATTAGTAGCCGTGGTGTGACTGTGGGCAACAAAGCTTGCTTTGCTTTGCCAGAACCTGTTAGCTCTGTTTCAAATCTTGCACAAGAAGATTGGGCTTGTCTGTCTCCCGTTCAAGGAAATGCAGTGGGCTCAGTTTCCTTGGGTGTCACCACTGAAATGTCCATGAACAAGGCTGACAGCAAAACCTGAGACCCAGAAAGATGGCTGAATATATAAAGATCTCAGGATAAAAATAAAGTGAAGATATCGTCACTGTCTTTCAAAAGACAGTTCCAGCAAGGAGATCAAACTAGTCTGCAAGAAGATTGAAAAGCTGGAATGCCTATAGCCTAGATTCCTGGTACCATTAAATGTTGCCCTATGTTTCCACAGTTTTTATCAGCTCTCCACAATGTTTCAGTTCGATCACAGAAAATACAATGAAATAGAAAACACAGTAGGATTTTGAAAAGCACTGCTGTTTTTTCGAGACTCTCAGCTAAAAGTTACATTCACAACTGGCTGACAAAATTTGTTGTGCCTTAGCTCTGTCTTCCTAAGTCACAGAAACTCCACAGGAGTTATTGTCCCATCAGGAAAGGGTTTTACTCCTATTACGGAAAAGGAGAACAAAAAAAAGCTCATAGACACAGTCAAATCCACTAGGCCATGAGAATTTCACTTCCCCTCAATGACACTTTGCTGCAACTGTGGGCAGCAGATTGTGTTTGGATTGTCAGGGAAACAGTCGGGCCATTATTGTTGTTGTTTAATTTTTTTTTTCTCCTAGCCAAAGTATTAAAAAAAAAAAAGGAGGAAAAAAAAAAGTTGATTTCTTCAACAAGCAGCTGCAATGACAGATGGCTGATGAATGCACTACCAGCAGTTCCAATGGAACTCGACTCCGTGGGAGTCGGGGCACCGCGCACCTTCCAAAGGGCGCCACGGTAGTCGCTTGGGAAGGGGAGTGAGAGTCGGAATTTCTAACCATGGTGAAAATGTACTGAAGGAAGAGAACATGATGACAAGGGGTGAGAAAGGGAAGGGAGTGATTGAGATCCATCCAGCTGAGTCTTTATCCCTACGGATGAATTAAGATGAAATAGGGGCCTGGAGCCATGAAAACTTCAGGAGCACTTTAAAAATAATGCCTCCTCTGCTAAAACATATCATCTTAGCCACCCACTTGCCATTAGGCTTTGTTGATCTTTCTTCCCTAGCCCCCAGATGGACTTTTCCTCTCTCTATTCTTTCTATATACTTTTCTACTTTCTTTCCCATTCCTCCTTTTCCCATAGCTTCTTCCTAGCCTCATGACTGCATGTGATTGTGAAGGAAATAGCTAGGTTGTTGCTCTTCTCAAAGCTGTTCCAAAGCTAGATGTTTCCTGATGCCGGTCAGACCTCCCCCATGAGTCTTCCTTTATACCCCAACAGCAGGTAACCCCTGATCAGCCCTGCCAGGTAGGTCAGCCCTACCTGTGCTTTCACTGCTGATCTGTTATGCAGTGCCCTCCTCATAGCTCCCAGCCTTGAAAAAATGGTTTGCCCTGGTTAGTAATCATCTCATTGTCCAAACACGTCCTATTTAAATGGATAGTGAGCAAAGTTAATGATGCTCTGTAGTGAGCCTCCTCTTATTGCCTGCATGTTTTCGCTCATTGTGGTGTCAGAAACACAACAGAGAAGGAACAGAAGGCCCACTCTCAAAATAAGTAGATAGTTTCCCACATCAAGCAGAATTTCATATCCTGTAACCCCCCCAGCCTGTGATAGTCCCCAAGACTGATGTTCGCCTTTCTTCACCTCCCTGTGTGGAGAATGAAGTGAAAGGAAATAAACTGATGGTGGTTGAAAAAACAATAGGGGTTTGCAACAGGGCAGTGAGTACAAGAGGAACAACACTCCTCAAGCAGTAAAAGCACTCTGTAAACATAAACAATAACAACAACCAAGACACATATTCCAAATCCATCTCCAGTGAGTATCAATTACATTATATATGAATCAGGACATGGGGCTAGTGTGAGAGAAAGGGGACCTATTATTATTTTCAAGTCAAGTCAACCAGACAGATCCGCAAACAAAAGCATTTTCTGTCTTTTTCTCTCTGTTTTGTTGATCGCTTCCCCTCGTCTCTCTTCCTTGGCATATTTCCTGCAGTTTCCCCATCCAGCAGTAGTTATGTACATCTGAATAACAGTTCAGATCTAACACCAAAAGAATTGTTTTCCTATGGCATCTAAATGTCTCTTCTATTTCCTCGTATTCATAATCCTGGCATAAGCAGTGCTTATCAAGGGGTGTTATAAAAAACTCAAGTGTGTCTGTCTACGTGTGTGCGTGCGTTTGTGTGTACCCACACATACATGAGTACATGTGATCAAGGAGGCAAGAAAATATTGTAGATCATTAATGAAATAATGATAGATATTTCTTTTATACCTGTGGCTGAAAAAAGGATAGCTTTTATTCTTGTATCTACACATCGCTAACTAGTGCTAACACACACACAGGTTTTTGTTTGTTTGTTTGTTTTTTCTCCTGTATCCCCAAAATCACAAAGTGGGAAATGAAAAGGGGAGGGGAAGAAAGAGAATTGCTGGAAATGATTGTCTCTTAGGGTGTTCTCTAATAATGAGAAAGGAGCCCCACTTTGAACTCTTGATTCTTTGCCAACAAAAGCCTTACAACAAAAAACCTTAAAGCATTTTGCTACCTTTAATTGTATTACTCTTCTAGTAATCAATAAAGATAAAAAAGGATCATTCTATGTACAATATGAAATCACACAGGGTCTGACTGTGTGGAGATAGATTCCACTTATCTGTCTCTAGGGGTAACTTATCTTGTAGTAGAAAACTCAATTTTTATTTGGATTTTAAAAATGTTTCAAATTATTCAGTCAATGCTACATGCATATTAAAAGATTTATTACCAAATATTCTCATCTTGATGGACTGGATCTATGCACCCAATTCCCACTAATGTTAATGGAACTGCATCTGCAAATCCCTGTACATCAAAGCAAGACAGTACCCATAAGTACTGCAGATACAGAGGTATCTGGATAAACAGCACAAAGATTAACCACATCTACCATTACTGTTTTTCATCCTCATGTAAACCTTGATCTCATCTTTCTAAGGAGTAAGTATCTGACATAAAGACATCTGGGCCAAGTTCCCCCACACTTGAGCTGAAGCATTTAAAGGAGACACCCAAATGCAGCATGGCAGCACCCATTCTAATTAGAGGGGAGAGTGTGAGGGGCACCTCCACAGGGTGACTCAGATTTCAGGTGGGCTTAATCATCCCTGGAGGTGCCTGTTCCTCTCCACTGACTATCGACCGGGGGCGTAAAGAATGCTGTTAATTTAAGTAGCTAAAGGTAGATAGGTGACATCAGGCCTTAAAGTATTAACCCCCATTCCTATCCTCTGCCAGGGGGTGACTCAGAGGAACCAGCTCACACAGTGGCTCTTTGAGAATAGGCTGCTCATCTCCTGCTGGGGTCCCTATTATCTTTTAATTTTAAAGGTGAGAGGAGAGATGGAGAAAGGGCAATGAAGATTTTCAAACATGGGTTTCTGGAGTTTTAAACTTAAGTCCCTAGGTGGGCTTCGTAAAAAATCAGCTTGGATTTCACTACTCCAGAACTAGAGTTTGGGTTAATTACCTAACCTTAGGCATCCATGTTTTGTAATGTTTGGGTCATGTTTTAATATTAAGAGAAAATCCATGTATTATTATTATTAATATTATTAGTAACCCTATTAATTAAAATCCCTATATGTATGCCAATGTAAACTCTAATTAAAATAAATTAAATATACTAAAAAGAAAGCTAAATAAACAGACACATACCCTGTTAGAATTCAAAGCAAACAAATGCACGTTTTAAAATGAAAAAAAGGATGAGGTAGAAAAATGAATTAAGGTGGTGCCAATAAGTATATTAATTGTAAGAAGAGGATACAGCTGCAATAAAATCTGAAGGAGTGCACACTGAATTTGCAAGATGGGTGGGGCAATTAGAGCACCGACAGGCTAATAAGTGATAATTAATAATACCTCTGAAACTTCCATTTCTTATCTGTAGATCTGCAAGTACCTTACAGAGGAAGCATCATTAGCCCCATTAGGCAGAGGAAGGAAAAAGAGGCATAGAGTAATGAAGTACAGTGGCCAGAGTCACCCAAGGGTATGGCTACACAAACAAGTTACCACAAGTTAAATTAGGATATAGATTAACAGTCAGCTGCTCTGCTCTAACTTCCTATTTGCCTGCTCTTAGCCTGCGGTAAATGAAACCCAACTTAGCTTGGGTCTAATGAGAGACTAAGCCTCCTCTCTGGCTACAGGAGCCAGTACCTGGTATTGTGAAGCTATGCTGGCTAACTTGCTCTAATGACACCTCCATCAAAAACCTGCCATCCCTGTGTTCGTGGGATGGCAGCGATCGCTCTGCTAGCACTGGGATGAGCACAGTGTATAAATGGAAAGGGTTGCTGGGAAAGGAATGATGCAGTGGGGGTGAGACACATCATGCAGTTCAGCACAGAAAAGTCAAAATCTGGTGCAGATCTGCGATGTGACGGTAGCTTTCCAGCAAAAGCAGGTGGTGTGGGAACGCAGCTCCCCGTTAGGACAGGGCTCAGAGAGAAGGGGGTCAGCCGTAGCCAGAGCCTGTATTGTTTAAGGCTTTAAAATCCAAAAGAACCAACTTAAAATCAGTCTGCCACTTTGGAGGCAGGCAGTGTAAAGCATGCAGAGTGGTGTAATGTGTTCCTGCTGGCTCACAGGGCTGAGCACACATGCTGCTGCACTCAGAGTGAGTGGCGAGCAGCGCTCAGCAGCCTGGCTCTTAGCTCTGCTACGTGGGTATTACAATAATTGAGCTTTTTGGTAACAAGGTCTGCCTTGCTATATTTGTGATAGGCATGGGATAAACTAAGCGTGCAGCCGGTGCATGCAGCATAACTGGAGGAGGGGGGGGAAGTGCCTTTCTGACACTTGAAGTGGAAACCTGGCTTCAGCTTAAGCAATGGCAAAACTCCATTAACTTTAGTTTGAGCCTGTGCTTGCCAGGTACTTTTCCAGCAACGCTATGGCCTAGCAGAGTACCAACATGTAACCAGCTCATGACCTCTGAAACACATTTCTTCAGCATTCACAGAAATAATAGAAATCATTCCAACTGAGAACCCTCACTCAATGCCTGCTTTTACCAGCTCAGCAAAGGAACATACCCTGCTGCATGAGGACACCCTCCTCCCCCTCTACAGTGGAAATAAAAATCAGGACATTGTTGGCATGGGATTATATATTAATTTCACTATTGCATTCTATTTTTTTATATTGTATTTTAATTTTCATCTGTTCCAAACTTACAGCATTACAAAACTTACATTACATAACTTACTTTATTACTTACACTACTTACTGCCTTACAAACTTACTGCATTACTGCATATTATATTACAAAATTTGTGACAAGATCTGACACTGACACAGTATTTTCCCACATGCATTTTCCTGTGGCTCATTTTCACTCTGAAAACCCTCTTCATCTAAAAGACCAAATACTTTGTCCAATCATAGCTAGTGACATAAGGTCTGAGTCAGAAACTCTTTAGTTATCGCGCTCTCCTGTGAGTCTTGCGTTCCTTCAGATCTGGATCAGGTAAATGCCTAAACACGCTCAGTTGTGGAGGCTGCAGGGACACTGGCTCTCCCTTGCTCTCTGCAAACTACCTTCCTTTCTTTCGGCAGTTTGTCTGGTTTTGGCTTGATGCATTAAGTACACTTACAGAAATCCAAAGGGCTGCAGATGTGCAGAGGAAAACTATTCTGAGGGAATGCTATCCTGACAGATATCCTGACAAAGCCAGGTAGGCAGCTCCTCCTCACTGCCAGCACAAGGGCCTCCTGGGATCTCTGCTTACCCCAGTGTGTCTCTGTACAGCCATGGGGTGGACAGGCATCTCCAGAGCTAGGTCAGCATATCGGAGACCTGCCATGCCCTCCACCAGTGCCTGTCTTGCTCTCAGAAAGCTCCAGCAGCTGTGCTCTTTCATCAGGCTTCTTGGCTAACAGATACAGTGGACCTGGGTATCTCTAGTGGCTTAAACTAGGCACTTAGGTGCTTTAGTCTTGCTAAGCTTATGTGGTAGTAAGCTAGGGATTTGAAGATCAAAAGTTGGGAGTTAGACAGGATTTAGGTATTCAAGTCTTCTCTGGATTGAGCCCTTTGTCTAACCTTTTTGGCTAACATCATTTACTGCTCAAGAATAGGCATCTCAATATTCTGTAGTCTGCAGTGTCAGCCACAAATTAGAAATGGAAAATACATGAAAAGAAATTATTCCTAAATACATGTATTATACATAAAAACTATGTGTGTATGTGTGTATGTGCACCTTGAACAAAATGATTGATTTCTGCACAAGTAGAAAAGCATTTTTTGAAAATGAATGTATGGTACTCTATGTGAAGTCTACAGTCATAACAGGAAATCATGCAATTTCTGCAGAAAGATTTTATTAAAAAAAAAAAAAAAAAGCAGAGTGCATCTCATTGACCTACATTCAGCTTCCCTAGCATACACTGTACCTGCAGAACTTTTCTGCAGAGATACATTGTAGATACAGATCAAAGGGAAATGCTGGTGTCAGAATTGTCTAAATGTCTCTTTTTGGTCCTGAAAACCTATATTGTTGCCATGCATTTTCACTGACTTCTTAACTTTAATCAACCTGTAAACTGTTCCTTGGACTGCTGTCTTTAAAAGCCAGGTAGGCTGTACATAGGGATAATGAATGTCTGTATCTATACAGCAGACAAATGAAGCTCTCTGTTGCCTCAGAATGAAAATACCTATTTTTTTTTTAAAGAACTAAGATATATACATTTCCATATGTAACAGTAGCAAAGTAAATTTAACATCAGTGTTAAAAGAACTACCATCCACAACTATTAAGATTCATCCTGTTCAATGTGTACGCTAATTGTTTTGTAGAACATTTGGTCCCCTCTAGTAAAAAGGCCATGGAGGTGTTAAACATCACCTGTCAGGGGTGCTGGATTTTATTGCATGCATGTCTGTCTACTGTGACTTAGAATGAGACCTGTCAGCTAAAAAATATATATATATATATTTCTTAAAAAAAATAGCATAGAAGGGGAAAAGAGGAGTTACTAAATATCTTCCTCTCCAAAAATAACTACTTTGAGCTTTAGAGAAAATTATTTTAAACATGAAATATTTAAAATATTTCAGAGAAGTACATGTCACAGAAAAGTATAATTGAGAAATGACTGTATCACAAAACATTACCATTTTAAATGATCTGTAATTGTTAACAAGTCTCTAAACCTGTAAGCCACTGGGATGTAAATCTGAACTGATCTGAAAGCATCCTGGAATTTACTTTTAGAAAAAAAATTATCACTTTTGTGTTGTGTTCTGTCATGCTAATCTCATAGTCTCATAGGTTCAGCCAACCTCTAAGATCTGTCATCAGCACTTCCACAAAATCATAATCTATTTTTTTAAGGAATAGGAATTATTTTGTGCTGTTTGTGCATGAAGACCTTTAAGTAAAATCAATTTCATTGATAGTTCTTTTTCTACACCAAGTACTAGAAATTCCTCCTCTTTGCCCCTAAATGCCTCCTCAAGACAACTTGAATTTCTTTTGACTTTCTGATGGCTAGTCACAAGATAGATTTTAATCTTATGAGCTCAGTTTCCATTGAACCTAATCATCAGCCTCTTTCATGAAGTTACATTGACAAGTTAGAATTTTCTGCCAGAACATATAATACATTTTATGGGATTCTCCTTGGGTAGTGTTGGCTACAGATAGTAAGTGTTTTATGCTTTTATGGCCTTTACACAATCACTTTTTTGCTAACAGTTACCAAGTAGGAAGTCTAGCATGGATCCGTGCTACCTCACCCAAAGGAAAATATTGGTCATCCACATTACTAATGCAGCTTGTAGGAATGGCACAGACACATCCAGGTGAACCAAGGACTGTGAGTTTTCTTTGATGGGCATAAAGGAAATGCTCTACCACTAGATAAGTCCATGTTCTTTATTTGTACTGAATCAGCCTAAAATCATTAACTGTAAATTTACTTACTTTAAAAAGGGGAACAGGAAGGACACAAGTGGGAGGAGAATATAAGTATTAACACCTTTGTTTGAAAAGTAGCTAAGATAGTGAATCTGGGTAAAAGAACTCGGAAAAGATTTTTCAGAAAGGAAGTCTAGACAGGAGAGGAAGATTGCATCTTAAAAAAGATCTAAAAGGTCCTAAAGGGAATATGTTCATTAACTTGCACGATCATCCTTAAGCATACAAAAATACGGCAATGAGAAATCAGGCTATGGGAAATTAGAGATTGCTTTAAAAATGTTCAAATGCCATTACTGTCAAGCAAAATGCCCCAAATATTCATATCTGTTGAAAAGGAAGAGCTGTAGAGTTCAGTCCTTCCCTATGTATCTATTAGATTCATGCCTGTGGCCATAGATTGTGCTGCAGAAACTTCCAATTTTTTAAGGGATCAGGGAAGTCTGATATGAATGTGACAGCATCTCTTCACATTCATTGCTTCTGGTTTTGCTTGTAAATGAAAATCCATTGTAATTTTGGGCCAGAATCCCTCTGCTGAGTATTGATGGGGTCATGGGTAATACTCTTGTCAGTAAAGTACAACTGAGTAAAGATGGGAATATTCTGACCTATTCAGTTGGTACTTTGGGATAAACTGGTAAATCCATTTAAACTACAAATGCCATTGCTTGTAATTAAGATATTTAAATAGGCTCATAATGTATACTTATTATTAACAGATAATACCTTAAAAATTCTAAATTCCCATGGACTGGAGGAGAGAACAGCTGCATGTCTCTTTGTCCTAGGACACTGTGCATTTTATTAGTCAGGAAATGCTAGAATGTCCAATCTCTTGATGCCACTAATTAAATAAGAGTTGCCTTTTGGGGAGCAGCATGTCTATTTCTTTAAAGATATAAACTAATCCCAATCACCTCAGTTCTCTGAAGTGTTCTGAAAAAGAAAAACATATTTTTTAGAAAATGTTAAACCATTACCCTCTGAAAAATGCTCACCATGAGTAACCTAAAGTTTGGACACCCAGAAATGAAGGCACCTGAATACTATTAGTCACTAAAAATTTTGCTCTTAGGCACTGACTTATTAAAGGTTAAAGTCCCAGACTAGTTAAAGTCAATGGAATATATGTAGTGATTTAAAAGGACCTTGGACCACATGAAGAAAGAGAATTCAGCTGCTAGGCATCAAATTGCCTTGTTTTGGTGTATTCTGCAAGTGATAAAGTTTAAGAATTAGAGCACTGTCAATATGTGCTATAAAACCACATGTCCTTTAAGAGGATAATGCTCCACTAGACCTTTTGCCACAAATTACTCTATATAATTGGACCTAAGATCACAAAGAGTGCACATTTACAAGATAAATTGAAAATTAATGAACAAATAATATAGTAATTACCAAATCCTTATTATTTGAAGAATATACACACTATGGGGTCTATTTCTTCCTCGATGAGCATGTGTAACCCCCATTAATTTTAATGGGAGTTAAGCGTGCACATCAAGGGAAGAATTAACTCATGATTTTAAAACTGACTACTAAGATTAAGACCTGCACTTTTGGCTTTGAGTTGAAAATGTGGCATATCTTTTGATATTTATCTATTTTTTAATTGTGTATTTGTAACTGAAGCAATTTGCAAATCATTGTTATCCCTATCAGTACAAGGCAAAGATAAATTGCATTATATACTCTACTTCTCGGACTCCTTGATGTTCTTTTCTGATTAAATTGAACTGTACCAGCAGTATCATAATTAATAATCTATGCTGATCAGGTTGGCAGTGCTAAGGCCGTTTGGTATCTGATGGTAACAAAAAATTGTTCAAGCAAGGTGTGTTGTTTGTTTATTTTTTTCACTAATATGAGAAACGTATAATTAATAATACCAAGTCATGGATATTGTCAGATAATGTAAAACCTGCAATTTAGAATTGGACAAGGAAAAAACACCCAGTTCATAAGACCTCTCAGGCAATTCACAAACTATGATGTTAAGCCTATGTAAAAATGATTTTACTCCTTGGAAAGAGATTATAAGACTCTCACATGGAAGCTTTTGGTTTCAAATGAATTAGATACTGGTGCCAGTTGTTTTTTCTACATCTCTACTTGGGGCAAGGACATTTCCTTGTGCCTCACAGCTGTTGCCCATTAATAAGTATTAGTTAAATGGCTTCTAAAGTTGTTCACAGTCTTTTCAATGTTGATCTAGGTGTTGCTCCCCCTTTTAAAGCAGGAGCTGAAAATCTTTGTAAAGTTAAAACCCACATGGTTTAGATTATAGAGAAATACATTCTAATTTATTAACAAACAACAACAACAAAAACAACAGTAAAACCTAGTTAGTGCTTTTTAAAAAATGAATTATCCAGTTCAGTTATATTTTTACATTGGAACAAAACATTGTTAGCTGCGAAGAGCTCAGAAATACAACTAACAAGGAGGTGACCACCACTGTAATCTTAATGTGAGAGCTGAATGAACTGAAAAAAAAAAAAAAAAAAAGACTGGGGGAAAACAAGTTAAAAATTCAAAATTATTTTCTTTCATATAGGCTGCTTTTCTTGGCATAAATAGAAAACTAACACTAGGAGCAGATTACAGTAAATAAGATTTTTATTCTATTTGTAGGTCTCTAAACCACTGCAAAGTAGAATAATTTTCCATTTGTTTGGTTGTGTAGAAGTACATCAGAAAGAATGCACTTGCAAAAATTTTTGTCCAGGGCTATTATCATTGAATAGCTATTTTAAATTCCCCTTCATTTTGCTCATGTATTCTTTTAACACTAAATGTTTTGGACTTTTGCAGCTTCTCTCTGCCATTCACATTATCTCAATCATTCATGACCACAATTTAGTACTGTTCTGAGCTGGAGAGTCAGGTTAGAGATAGGAAGACCTAGGTCTCAGCAGTGGAAATCAGCCGAAATTGTATCAACTCTATATTCTTAATAGCGGCTAGTTATAGAAAGTTTCTCCACATTTCTGCACACACAATAAGGTACCGCCAAAGGCCACTTTGCAATACCTTCAAACATCCAAAATGGAGGCAGTCAGTATCATTAGTCAGTTATTCGCCTCATGAGGCAAGTCCCATTTTGTCCTATGGTTAGCGAGGTGATGTTTGAAATAAATGAGCTTCACCATTTTGCTGCGTCTGTCCATCAGAGGATGAGAAGTTAGAAACTGATCAAAATGAGAGTGTTCTGAGTGACATCTGTAGTAACATTTGAATACTGAGTAATATGAAAAGGGTTCAGCAAGAAGTCTCTTGAGTATTTTCTTGAGGGAAAAAATAATTATGGACTATCAAAATGAGGGTTAGATGTAACAATAAATATATATATATATATATCATAAAACAACTTCCAATGCAACCAATGTAGATTAGTCATTTTGAAACAGGCAGTTCAAGATGCGTGATCGTTATAGTGGTGACTTGCACTTGTGTATCCAGTCAACATAAAGTTGCAGAAGGTGAAACAGATATTACATCTTCAAATGAGAAGATTATGTTTTAAGTTATATGTTTTAAGACAGTAAGCATGTGTCCTTCCTGTATTAAATGTTGCTAAAAAAAAGTATTAGTGGATCTCAAAAAAATTGTTTAATGAAAAAAATATCTCCCCCCTGTTGTGGTCCAAAGCTAAGAAAATGGCTAGAAATCAAAAAACAATCTCTGTTTCTGAGATGATTTTTGATGTTGTTTTTGTCATTTGTTTGTTTTTTTTTCTTTGTATATGATGATATTAGGCAGACTTTTAGTCTTGTTCAGATGTGATTTTGTTTGTTTGTTTGTTTTTGCTTTTTTATTTTAATTTTTTTTTTTTTACTTTTATTTACCCATGTGAGACAGGACCTTAAATGATCCAGCATTTCAGGAAATAGTAGGACCTTCTGAGCTCCATTGCTCTGAGCCACAGACCTTATCATAATTGTAATGGTGTCATCTGCATGTGCTGTATTCTTGCTGCATCCTCAGAGCAGGCACTACTGCAGTGCACAGTAAAGCTGAAGGAAGAATCTGCTGCTGTCTACAGAGGCATTCAAAAATATTTTGTTCTAAGATTTCTCAACTAAATCAAATATGTTATTGTGAGGCTGCTCTCTAACACCTTGTAAAAGTTGTGGCAATGTGAGAAGGTCCTTGATGATTGGAAAAAGGCAAATGTTATGCCTAACTTGAAAAAAAAAAAAAAGTAAGAGAAAAAATCTGGAGAACTACAGGCTGGTCAGCCTCACCTCAATTTCAGGTAAGACTATGAAGCAAGTCCTCATGGAAGACATTTTTAGGCACACGAAAAACAGGAAAATGCTTAGAATAGCCAGCAAGGATTTACCATGAGCGGTGAGAGGATTTACCATGAGCAGAGAGTCTGATTGTGCTCTAAGACAAAATGACAGCTGGCTGTCTGGATGAAGAGAAAGCTGTGCATGTTGTTCACCTTGGCTTTGGAAAAGTTTTCAACACTTTTCCATAGCATCCTAGTATTCATACTGGGGCAATCTGAAGAGGATACATTGAGAAAAGCTTGATGGGGTGACAGTGATTGGCAGTTTGAATTTCAGTTGGTTACTGGTTCCTCAGTAGTCAGTTCTGGGGATGTTTAATATATTCATGAACAACTTTGATGGTGAGATGAAGTTCATGATGACACAAAACAGAGGGGACTGTTTGATACAATGAATGATGTGGGTGTTATTTGGAGGGATCGTGACCATCTAGTCAAGATAAAGGGGACTTCATGAAATTTGATAAAGGGAAAAGTAAAGTCCTGCAGGTGGGTGAGAATTATGCCAGACTGAAGTGCAGACCGACTGGGTAGGTTGCAAAATCTTCCTAAGTGTCTTGGTGGACCATAAACTGAACTTGAGTCAGCAGTATGCCTTCACAGAAGAGTTGGCTGGCCACAGACTGCACAAGGAAGCTATAGCCAGCAGGTCTGTGGAAGCAATTCCCCTGCACTCAGAGCCTATTTTTGGGGAACCCAGTACAAGACAGACACCAACCAAATGAAGATAAACCAGTGAAGAATCACTCAGCTGAATAAGGGGCTGGAAATGACAATGAATGAAGAAAGGCTGACTGAGTTGTGTTTTTCTAACCTGGAGAAGAAAAATCTAAAGAGCAGTCCACCTGCTGTTCAGCTGCAGCCAGAGGAGCACTGTAGAGAAGGCAAAGTCAGACTTTTCTCAGATGGTTACAGAAAAAGGATAAGAGACAAATGGATGTGGAGTCACAAATTACAGAGAGGGAAAATCCAATTGAATAGAAAGAAAAAAATTTTCACAACGAAAGTGGCTAAGCACTGAAACAGGGTCCCAGACAGTCTGTGGGTTTTCCATGCTTGGGGATTTTCACAGTTGTCTGGAAAAGGTCTTGAATGACCTGGTCTAACTTGGAAGTTAGTCTTGATTTGTACTGGTGGTCAAACAACTTAATCCATCATTTCCAACCTAAATTACCTAAATTATGATTCTATGATCTCACAACCAATTTTCTGACTCCTTTTATATTATGAAAAGGAGAAAAAAATCCTGTTAAAGTGTATTACTCAAGACTTACAGTTTCTAGAACCAAAATTCATTTGGTTTTGCATTTGTTTCTTAGGGGATTTTGGTGGAGTATGGAAGGAAAATAAAAAAGAAAAGAAAGATAAAAGATAGATATTCATGGCATGTACTTATTAGTTACCTATATAGACATCATCATCCATAGCTATCTATTTATTAAATCACCTAAATATCTATTAAAAATCAAAATGAAGCCCAAATTTTTAAAAATGTCCTAAAAATACCCACAAAAAGCCTTTGAATTCATGCTCATCTGTGCACTGGCAAAGGATTCAGCATCTTACCCATGAAAACTGCGACCTTCAAAACTCAAAGAGTTATAAAAAAATCAGTACATATAACTTAGACGGACCCGTGCAAAAATGCTGAAACTTTTTAAGCTGACTTCTGCATAATTGTTTATGTGAAACTTGTTGTCTTCAGTATTACCTTTGAATTGAGATAATAGTATTGTAAAATAATTATTAATTTATTTTTCATCAGAATGTGGTTGGTATTTAGTAAGAACAGCTGTAAATCCTAGTCATTGTGAAAGGATACGGTGTGCTGTATCGGAAAGCAGAATTGATTCTTAATGCCATTTTTTTGTTGGTTTATGATTCAAATGACCATTTGCTGAGAACAGTAACTAGTGCCTGGTATTTTGTTTTGGAGATCTGGATGAATACCCAAATAGAATGTTTGCTTCCAAAAAATCTTGGTGTCCTTTTGAAATATTTACACATCTGACTGCCTCTGAGTTTGAAAGGATGGATTGCATGTGTTGTGGTGAAAAGAGCCCCAAAAGCCACTTGAATTTTCAAACTGTGTCCCCTCAGTTCTTCTGATAACGACCTGAGTTTCCGAACAAAAACATCGTGGCTTCAAAATGGCAAATCTCTAAATTTGCCCATCAATGACTTGATTTAGTGCCACTGAAATCATTTGGCTCTTTGCCATTGTCTTCATTAGGCTCACTATCTCAACCCAGAAGGTCTCTGCCATTAGCAGGAGAAAAAGATACTTAGAAACCCCTGTTTTTTTTGTTTGTTTGTTTGTTTGTTTGTTTGTTTTTCCCTGGCCAAGATGTGATTTTTTGACAGCATGAGCTTTCTCTATTTTTCTCAGCAGTTTGCATTTGGGGGTCTGACACAGCAAGTCTGCCATAGCAAGACTATGTTACACAAGCATCGCTGAAAGCACTGTGAGGAAGGCTGCTATAAACTTCCCTGTTTGAGCTGTACAGTTCTTTATTAATGACACTGTCAAAGTTTGTATTGTGCTCACATTGGAAGGGGAACCTTTATCCTTACAAAACCAATAAAAAGTTGATTACATACATATGAAATCTATGGATTAGGGGCAGGATTCTTGGATCCCTTACAAAGGAAGTGTCATGTTTCATCTTCTGTAGGGGGGGGTGGTTATGGGAATTTGTGTGTGAAGCCACAGAACTCCCTTTCAGTAAAGATCATACAAATAGAACGAAGTTCTCTTTAAAGCACAACTGCAGGATTACAGTTAAGAGGAGAAAAATTCTCTTTTTCTTTTCATCTTCAGTGCCACCTGAAGGCTGTCAACAGAAATTAATGACTTTGCTTAGGGGACTAAGTGTAGTAGATATTCCTAGTTAATAATAGTATAGCAACAAATTGTATTAGTCCATGCAATTCAGAATGGCAGTTCGTGAGGAGAGGGATTGTGCCAGACCTGTGACTGAAGGGCCAAATATTCTAGTGGGACCAGTTAAACATCAAAGTTATATTTTTCAAAAGCAAAGTGAACATTATGCTGAATTTGAAATTCTCTCCTTTGCTACATCTATAGGGAATCATTTTGGTTCCTTGAAAAAATGCAGTCTTTTCAAAATTTATTCTAATATTCAGTTTCAGAATACCATGTGTTTCCCAAATAGAGGTTTTTGCTAATATATTGCTGTTCCTATAGGATCCCAGATTATCTCCAGGAGATAACATTCTACCTTGTATTGCCATTGTCTAAATCCAATTCCTTTTAAAAAATGATTCTAACTCTACAGCTAATTGATGAACCTGAATGAAATGAGTGCAGTACCACAGAGTAAGTTTAGGACATACAGTCAAACAAAATAGCCTTTTATAGTAGGAGAGGTTTTGGCATAGTCTGTATGTAATAATCAAATACATAACATAAATCAAATCCTAAAAGTTAAAGGAAAACGTCTGAGATTGTGAAATATGTGATGAAATATTTTTCACATAAGCATGTATTTCAGAAAGATATTCGGCTTGATAGTTATGTTTTATTAATTGAAGGTAAATGTTGAAATATATATAGCAGACTGGGAAATTTCTAAAGGGCCATTTTACCTTTATTTAATCTCATACTGCCCTTCTTGACTTCCAGTGACTGCATGGGAAGGAGGAACAGGTCTTCAAGCAGTCAGACCATTTGTTAGGTAGCAAACTACAGAAAAAGAAGGAAACCTTTTTTTCCCCTGAAGCTGTAGAGCGGTGATGCTGTCCATTGGTTACTACAAACCCAGTGACTAAAGTAATCATCCAGTCTATCCCAATAGCCACAGAATTCCCCTTTAAGATCCCCTAAGACATTCAGGACATTCAGGACATTTAGACTTTCTTACAGTGGCTGTTCATATAGTCCTTCTCTGATTTTCTTTCATGAAATTTATGAAAATGTCTCAGGTTTGAAGACTTTGAAAAGTCATGGACAAAACACTTTAAGATACCCATGCTTTTAATGCTGTAGAGGGACAGTTCTTGGTATTTTTTTAAACTATATAATTGTAATCAGCATATACTACCCACAACTTCCATGGCTTAAAATTAAATAAGTATTCTATGTTACTGGATGCAGTAAACAGTATAAATATGGTTTGGATCCCAGTTCTTCAATGCAGGACCACTAAGTCATACGCTTAGATGCTCAAATGGACCAGAGATCACGGAAATACTCATGTTTAGCAGTTCCATACCAGTCTGAAAATTTGCTGTGTTGCCGTAAGTTTGTTCTGCTCCTGGTGGAAGGAAAATCACCTGACATAATTCATCACATATCAGACTTAAAAATCCTTGTTTGAAAAAATACAACACTGAGAGTCCTTAATCTGTGATTTCTGGAAATTTGGTAATACTAGGTTGCATCTAGTCAGAGTTGGTAATTTATAGAAACCAGACTTTCCTTGGAATATTTTTTTTTCACACAGGTTTCACAGATTTTTTCCCCCTTCTGAAAAGGTACAGTTCTGAAGTTTAGACCATCAAAGCAAAAAGTTCGAACATCACTACAAAATATGTTTGAAGACAAAATATTAAACATTAAGTAAAAAAGGCACAGAAATGATTACATAACTCTCTAGGTTAAATATAATCCACTTAAATATCTGGGGCTAAAAGAGTTTGTAAAATCAGTAAATTCATTCTCAGTGGTTTGAATGACATAGGTTTAAACTGATATCACAATCAAATTTTATCTTCTTCAGCACAGTCATCTCATACCTATTCAAATGAATCTCATCTCAAAGGTGCAAGATCACTCCAAGGTGATAATTCCATTGCACAGTGGGATCTAGGCTAATACAGTTGAACTCGGGAACAAACTCATGCTTATCCTGGTTTCAGTGGGATCAGAAATTTGCCATCTCTCTAGAATTAGGAAGATCAAACTTTAAAAGAAGAAATCTGTTATTATAACATTTGGTCCATGATTTCAAGTACAATCTTTGGTTTTCAGGGTCTCTTTTAAATAAGATAGGTAGAGGAGAAGATGGAGAGTAATCCCAAGATGTGTTTTCAAGGGAGAAAGAATGAGGAAAAATGATAAACAATGAGGGAGCAGGGGGAATTGTGACTTAATTAGATACTGAAAATATAATTAAAATACATTAAAAGATGATCAAGTAATTCCATATATGTAAATATAATGTATCAATTAAGCTGTATACATTGGCCCTGTTTCAAGGGCATATTCCTGTTTATTACTGTGCATAAGCTTCTGCTTAAGTGCTTTTCTTTGAGGGAATGTCTTAAGCTCTTATTTAAGTGCTCTTGAAATAGGGCCAATGTGTAACTCTATGCCTTTTTCACTCACTGTGAAGACACTCTGCCTTTGCTCACTATGTTCATTTATTCTATGTTGACCCATGTGCAAAAAACTCTTCCAGATGGGAGGCATGGCTCTGCATTTATTGGTATAGTACAGTCTCACTGTCTTGAAGTCCTGAAAGGGGTATTCAGGGTTCTCTGGTGTTTCTTCATTGTGCTGTTAATACTAGTAATACAAATAACAGTTAATAAATCAATCTGTTTCTTCCAGGAATTTTGCTAGAAGGCATTAACCCCTTCTCACCATCTTCCAGGCCACACCCCTGCACTCTTTACAATGAGTGCAGCATATTTTTTATTTCTTCAACTGGCATTTGCAATCTGTCCTGACATAATTTACACATTTACACATTTTACAGAGCAAAGCACAGTCATGCAATTTAATTCCAAAAAACATAAGCATAGGAGACTCGGCACACTCGATTAGCAAAGCATATGATCGAGTTTTGCCAGTATGATATCAAAGGCACACGTTTGATTTGAATTTGTGTCAAAATGTACCTGCTGCTCTTCATTTCAAAACAGACATGTGCTGATGTGTTAGCCCACATTCACACACGGGGGGCTTTTATATGCTGCTAACTGCACGTGTAGACCAGTGTCCTTTATAAATGCACTTTCTTTCCCTTCCTTTTCTCTTATCTCAAGGCAGCTGGTCTCCACATCCTTAGGGAGAGAGAAGGCCTGTCATCACCTGAGAGACATAGAAGGGGAGAGCAAGAAATCACTGTTGAACCTAATGAAATAAAGTTCTGACCCAGATAAAGTCATTTGGGTTCTGCCACTGATCATTGCCCTATTGAGCCACCATTCCAGTTCTATTATTTCTTTTAAATAGGGATTTAATGCTCATGAATGGAAGGTGAATGCTTGAAAATGAAAGGTGATCACTGCAGTAAAGGACAAATCAATACAGAACCAAAGTGCTTTACTTATCCACAGGGCAAACTAAAGTGAAAGGAAATGTCTTCAAGACCCTCTCAAGCAGTTGTACTAATAGAAACGATGATTAAATTCCCATACTATTACACTTGGACTTACAAAAAAATCAGTGATTAAACATTTACTAGGAAAGGAATTGGCAGCTACCTGGACTGTGGGCATTTTGTTGTTCATTTTCCTTTAGTGTGATTTAAAGGAAAAGAATTTGATTGAATTTTGTGAACTTTTAATTAATAAAGATTTGTAACTGCAAAGAGCAGTCTTAGAAGAGGCAGGGGAAAAAAATATCCCCTGTAAGCTATTTAAAGTTCAGTTCCTAGGGATGCAAGGAATTGAGTACTTTTCTTGGGTTCTGGGTCATACAAGTATAAATGAGTGTATTTGGAATAATAGCTGGAAAGCTTTTTCAGTAGGAGTAAAATGGTCTTTTTTTACCCCTGAAAGTGAATAATACTTGACATTGTGTGTCAGCAGTACAAAGTGCTGACACATGTTACTGCTGTAATGTGGTGGCAAGAGAAGTGCTTATGTTCACAGGTAAAATATTTTTGAATTTCATAGAAATTGTAAAAATGAAAATAGAATTTGGGCCAGGAACTTTCTGTGCTAATCTGGGACTGACATTTGGGGGCGTTGGTGTCAAGAGATTTGGTTTGGGGTCATTCTCAGCAGTAGATGAAACAATGAAGAATTCACTTCCTTTGAGCCTCCTGTAATCCCTGATTGGCTGGAAGCAGGGAGAGACAGTTAACTTCACAAAGTCAATAAATGTGGCCATCTGGGAGAATGCAAATTTAGACAAATGTGATATATGTGGGATGACACTTTTTGCTTAGAACATGCCACACCATAAAAGCATTAAAATACATTCATATGACCCAGAGCATTTGATTAAAGCCTTTAATATACAATAAATTCAATCCCAAGCAAACTTAAGAGTACAAATTCCAGACCCAGATTCATTCAGGTTTAGTTTTCTGCTTCCTTAGCCTCTTCTGTCTGTACTATGTGTTTCCTTTCAATTCAACTAACTGAGCGGAATCTGTGTCTAAACCACTATCCATTGTGCCACAACTCCTCCTTATGTGGAAGATTGTTCTTCCTCTTTCAGTTCTTTACATTTCATCCTTTTGAGCCATCAGCTTGGGAAAAAAAAAAAAGTTAAGTATCTATGTACATGCGTAATTTCTTCTGGAAGAAGTCACAGTACTCCTAAAATGAATAAAGCTACAGGACCTGATATTCATTGCTACTGGTAAGAATATTTTGTGTTCAACAGCATGTCTTTCCCTACCTGCAGGAACATCACCTTGTGATATACTTGGGCTCAGCTAGTCCCCAGGCAGGAAGAAATCCAAAGCTGCTCACAGTCTTTTTCCATGTAGTAAAACATGCAATGCTGCTATCCAACTTCAAGCTCTACAGCTAGCTGCACAGTAATATTTATCTGTCGATACATATTTAGATCTTTAGATCAGTGACACTGTGCTTTGGTATGACATAAAATGCAATTTTTCTGTAGACTGGACTGTGTCTTGAACTTGCTTACTTAAGCCAAATATGTTACTTAAAGGGGACTTATAAAAACGATGAACAACTTTTTGCTCAATCAGATAATGACAGGACAAGAGGGAATGGTTTTAAACTTAAAGAGGGGAGATTTAGATTAGAGGTTAGGAGGAAATTCTTCACTCAGAGGGTGGTGAGGCACTGGAACAGGTTGCCCAGAGAAGCTGTGGATGCCCCATCCCTGGAGGTGTTCAAGGCCAGGTTGGATGAGGCCCTGGGCAACCTGATCTAGTAGATGGAATCCCTGCCCATGGCATGGAGGTTGGAACTGGATGATCTTTGAGGTACCTTCCAACCCGAGACATTCTATGAGTCTATGTTGCTTAAAATCTGTTTTAAAGCAGTGTATTAACTACCTCACCCAGTAGAAGTCCTCTTTTTTTTTCTTTTTTTTTTTTTTTTTTTTTTTGTGGCAGCCAAATACCTACATTATGTGTCCCATAGCATGTGAATGGCTAAAACTAAGGATCGGCTTTTCCCTACCATGTGCATAGCTGGACAAACATGTTATGTTATGATTTTCAGCTGATGTAAATACTTACATTAAGTCCTTACTTAAGATTTGTCATTTCTCTATAAGAGACTGAACAGCTCTAGTTATAGCAATAGATATATAGATAATGAAACAAATCAAGAATCTCAAACTGAGGATCAAGATTGCAGTAGAAGAAAAGCTGGTTTATTCCAAAACAAAACAGTATGCCTGGTCTTCAGGTCAACAAAACTGCTCCTGTTGCCCCCAAAGCTCTGTTTTTATGGTAGGTGAGCAGACTACCATGCCAAGGTCATAGCTATAATCCTGAAATGAGAGGGTAAGCTGAATGGCATTTACATATGATGGGGAGGCCTACTGGAAACCAGGATGCAAAGCAGAAAGCAGAGGAGATGCCTGTTACTATCTGTGTTTTGAAAGGTGAGACAGACAAAAAAAACCAAAGGTTTCTGAGAAGGAGAAAAGAGGGTGGGGGACTCTCCCTTTAAAAGAGCAAGAGTCCAAAGTCCAGTTTCCTGTAAAGTCTCTTGTGATCACGTCTACCTGTGGTTAGAGAATTAAATATTCCACAAGGCTAACTGTACATTCATTTACTCTTACTTTCTGCTCACACCGGTCCTCTAACGGCTCTGTGCAATAAAGTGCACAGCGCTAACCAACACAACCTACTTCATCTGCACTTCATCAGATTAACATTAGGTTGAAATCTCCAAGACAATATAAATGAGATCAATAAATAGTGCAATCAATCTCAGCTAGTTTTAAATGTTCAGAGAGAGATTTAAACAGAACTCCTCTAAGCTGACATTGCTTTAGCAGCAAAGAGAACAGCAAACATATTTGTACTGATACTAACGTGTGTGTTATCCCTTATGATGTTTCTTACACTTAACCAGCAAAGCCGACAGGACTCTTTCTGCTGATTTACTGGTGCTTTGGAGTAAGTGTTTACAATAGAACATTGTTGAATTTGCAGTGAAAAAAAAAAAATATATATATATATGTATTTACAGTTTTACCTTTGCTTTGGATTTCCAAACATACTCTGCTTGAGTTGGGCTTTATTTGGTTTTGCATTTCTTTTCACATTTCCCAGGTGTTCAGTCAGGGACTGAAAAATTTTGTCCAGCTCTGAGCGCATTGTCATTGGCTAAGGAATAACATATATATTTCCATGATTTTCCAAGAAAAAAGAATAATTATCTGATATGCTGTAAATGAAGCAAACATACAGAACTCCCTGATTCCAGATATTATAAAGATCAGTGACAGAAAACTTGAAAAGCCAAAGCAATAGCACAGTAACAACTCCTACAGATAAAAAGGACAAAACTAGTTGAAATTCATATACTAAAAAAGTACAGTACTTGAAAAAAAAAACACAAACAAAAACAAAAACAAACAAAAAACAACAAGAAAACAATCCTCTTCATGGTACAAGCTTAATAATTTTCTTCACTTCATCTTTAAGCAGAAATCAAAGCAGTTGCAACAGACTCAGTCAAGAACGGTGGTGATTCAAGCCCTGACATAGGTTCCAGACTGAAATAGGGTGAGACAATTCAGAACATTCCACGTTTTAGTATCGTTTCACTTTCCCCAAAACTGCAACAACTGCTTCATGGGGCTAAAAGAATCTTCCTCTCATAAAAAGAGCTTGTTTTTTTAAATGCAGCAAAGCAGGTAGGACTTTTCCTATATCCTTTCTTTCTTTTTACCTTTCTGTGACCCCTAAGAAGTCACAGTCCTCTCACAGTCTAATCAGCATGGGAAACTGCAGAATGAATGGGCTGGAAAATTCCTTTGAAAGGCAAGAGTAATATATATTTTTTTTCATATATGAATTCCAGCTTGATTTTTAGGAGCTCACAAATTGAAGTCACGGTTATTTTTTTTTTTATTTTTTTACTCCTTTCTAGAGCTTTCCAAAGGCATTCACTTTTGCATAAGTTGTAAGTTTGTGTTGAAGTCCTACGCTAGTCTGTGTTACATGGTTTTAGTGCGTTCTGTACTGCCCTGGGAGCTAACCCCCTCCCCCAAAGAACTCCTTCTCAGCCCCTTCATCTGTAACCTTTCTGCAAGTAAATGCTAATTGAAAAAGAAAGAACACCACTAATCTTGGAATTTAAATGCATTTAACAAAACCAATCTCAATCTAAATTGTTGTTTCACCATTCCCTTTTCCCCAACAGATGTTGAGAAACTGCAATTCCTATTAAGAACACTTGACTGTTTACTCAGCAAGAGAACTTCAGGCTCAGGCTGCATCAATCTAAATGCGTTTCAGGACGTCAGTCTTTTGAAAAGTGCAGACTGTTAGTTGGTTATTTTTAAATGTAATCTTCACATAAAAGAGTTACTGCATTTTTTTTCTCTTTTCACTTTGTCATCCTTCTCTTCCTCTTTTTTTTTTTTTTTTTTTTTAATGATGGCATCAAACATAGATGTCCTGAATTTTTATGTCCCATTCCATTTAAGGTTCTCTCCATGGTGCTTTCTTTTCAGCTTCGATCGAAAGGGATATTAGTGAAGATTGTGAACATTATTGCAGGAAAAAAAAAAAAAGAAAAAAAAAGATGCTAGAAATGTTATGTAGTAAGAGTGTTAGACATCAAAAGGATGAATATGTTTTCTTACAGAGCTTTACAGTAAAGCCCCCGTGGGCTTTGACCACAGACCTACGTAAAGTTATCTGTTCAGATAAAGGCGACTTTGTGTGGTTTTGTTGTTTTGTACCCTGGGCGTCGCTAGTTAACCATGATCAGGAAAGTAGACATGTCTTGTTTTTTTCTTTCCTTTTTTTTTTTTTTCTCTCTTATCTCTTCACACGATCCCTCAGTTACTAAATGCAATATTGGTATTTGTGAATATCTCCTAAAGTGATAATCATGAAATGAATCTTAAGCCTCAGTTCTGCAATTACAGTCTGGCTGTAAACCCACATGGTGACACTGGCGTAAACTCCTGTTTAGCATGAGTCCTTCAAGACCGTTTTACCATAGAAGACATTTCACTGGCGTTATTCATCAGGTTTTGAAGTGTGGTGGATCAAGTCCTCTCGCTGTTACTGGGGGGAGTGGAGGCCAAGGCCTGCAGGCCTCACTATGTACCTGCATTGCCAGGGGCAGGTCTGCGGTGGCTGAGGCCACCCCACCTCCAGCAGTATGTTGCCCTGAGTAGGGCTGCTGGTGTTCTGAGGTCTTTGGAATAGCCTCCATTTTCTCTGACAAGAGCACAATCTGTACCACGCAAGATCAGGCCTAACAGCATGGCTCCACCCTGCCATGGCTCCTGTTGCATGTTGCAATACAGGGAAAGCAGGAGCATGCAATAATGGCACGTCAGGCAAAAAGACAGCTTAAATTATGAATGCGAACAGGCAACAGGTAACTGGGTGTATGTGTGTGTGTGAGGGTGAACGTCTGAACTTTTGAACTCTCAAGCAGAAACCTCCTACTTGCTGGCTGCTATCTGTATGGGCTGGCTGTACATTTCGGTAACGCCTGGTCTAAACAAAATTGGTCCGTCTTGAATCCTCCAGTTAATGACGCGGAACAAAACACAACCACCAAATAGATGTCTGCTCTGCAGTTGGGCTTTTGCACAAAGATTGTCTAGATTAGGAAAAGGGGGGGGGGGGGGGGGGGGCTGTATTCCAGAAGGCAGAGCTGGTGCTAAAACAAAGGTGCTCAGAAAGAAGTGCTCTCAGAAAAAAAAAAAAAAAAAAGGGGGGGGGGGGGGGGCGCTGGGGATAATCTGGCTGGAGGAAGGATTCTGGAAGATTCTTGATCTGGGAGATCAAGGAGATGATAACACATGCCAAGAGATTTCCAGGACAAGTGCTGAACAACACGACATTCTGCAGACCTTCCCAGGCCAGCAGTGATCCCTGCTTGCAAAGGAAGTCAAAATGAATTTAATGCTGGGGAGGGGAGTGTGTAAATGGGTTTGTGAGATAATAAAGTTGGATAGATGCTCTGATCCTACTGTCATTTACTTTGTCTCACGTGTGACAGAAGGGTAAAGAATGCTGAGACAAGCATCAAAAGCTGATACTCAAATATCTTAAGCATCAAAACCACTCAAATACATAAACATGTTTTTAAAATGGAATAGGTATTTCCTTAACATTTCTAAGAAAAAATAAAAGTGAATATGCAAGAAGGAAATCAAATAAACAATGGACTTTGATTAAGATTCAAATCAAGATTGCAATATTCGAAGATAACCTGAATATAGAAGCAGTTATAAAGAAAAATAAAATGAAGAAACATGAAGTGCGATATACAAAGAAATTTCTTGCTGTGGCAATCTAATGGATAAGTTTATAGCCTTTACCCCAGTTACATATCCAGAAATCCATCGGAACCAATTACTTGTGGGTAGAGCAGGCAGGAAAGAGTTTCTTATCTGCAACATGTGAGGATATCAGAAATAATTTCATTGTGCAGCATAAAAAATAAAAGGGGGGGAAAAATCAAAGTTTGAGAAGGTTTTTTCATTTGTGCGGTGTATTAAAAGTGTGCAAACCCACAGTATTATCAACTCTGCACCAAAAAAAAAAAAAAGTATCTGTATGGCTGCAGAGGATCTGAATTGTATATACAGTTTCTCGAAATAGCCTGTACCATACAGTTTGTTAAAACCAAAGTCAAGAGTTCTCCAGTTTCATTGGGTGGCTTTCTAACTTATACTAATGCACCTGATAATCCTAATGGCCAGGGCAAATAAAAATGCCTGTGCAATAAGAAAAATCTACTTCTAAGACACTATTGCTTAGATGATATTTTTTAAAATTCAAAAACAATATGTAGAATCACCAGCACTTCCATCAAAGTTACAAATGTTTAGGTAAATCAGATTTCTATTTTTGGTCCCAAAAGTAGCTTTGGCAAGAAAGTAAATTTTATTAGAAGACTGAATTGTAGCAGAACAATTTTTCCTTCTAAAATGTTAGAACTAAAAGAGTTCAGGTTTGTGGTTTCATTTTGCTTTTCCTTCAATATCAGGAATGCAGGTGTTTGCTCTCGGCTTATATTTGGTTCAGAAAACACGTTCATTGTGGTCACTGCAAGGGAAATTCCCCTCTCTATGAATGTGTAGCTCACCTGGGCTCCCCTCTGACCCTCTTTCGTAGCATCGCTGTGTAGCAAGAGTAGAAAATCTTGTACATTTTTGTTTTGTGTGAAGGATCATCCTCTTTCAAGATCTTAGGGGTAAAGGTCAACTTGTAGTGTTTAGTTTTCTTCTCCAATAACATTCCATGTTAGGTTTGTGCCTTTTCTGGTGGTGGGATTGATTTATTCATTCTGAAGTGAGAAGACCCCTCCAATACCTGCTCTCTGCTCTAGGAGTCAGCTGCAGGAAAGAAATAGCATTTGTGGAGATGCAGCACTGCCCTGTGACAGGAGAGGAGGCTGGCTCAGTCCCTTTTCAAGTAAACACGTGGCTTCTGCATACCAGTCTGTGCTCTCAGCACTGCCTGGAAATGTGAGAGCCTTTCTGACCTGTGTGGGAACACAGCAAAAGCTAGAGCTGCATGGTGTGGACGATAAGCAAGATGGCCTTCTACCTCTGGAGACAAAGCAGCCAGACTGACAGTCAGGTACAGCTGCCTTATCCTCCAGAAGAAGGAATGCATCATCTGGAAGATGTATTCTTGAGTATTCAATGGAGGATGAATTGTGGAGGGCTGCAACATGTTGCGTAAAACAGGGCAGCCCTGTCCATTGCTGTGTCAAAAATGTTGCATGTTGAATTTGGAGCAAAGACCCATTCAGGTCTATGTTCTTCCTTCTAGTAAAAGTTTGTTCCCTTAGCATCCAGTCTAACTATATTCTAAAAGGTAATTCAAATGATAATTTTGCCCCAGCCTATAGTGTCAGTGGGAGCTGCACCCTGGACTTGCAGGATCAGGGGTGGCCAGCCAGCTAGCCAGCCAGGACAGGCTAGATGCTGGTCAAACTTAAACAATAAAGAAATGTATTTGCAAAGAATAAAAACAGAATCTTTGGGGGTCTGTAAAACAATTGCAGATGGTCATTTTTGCATCTCCCCTTTAGTAATCGGAAAATATGCAGTTCTCAGATCTGAATGTCAAGGTCACTGTTGGCTGACCAGGTTGGAGAGGTCAATGAAACATCTCTTCATATATAAATATTTGTTTGCCTTATTGTCAAGGGCCAAACTGAACCCTTTACTGTCACATATTTGTTGCCATGTGAGTTGGTTGTTTATCGTTTTGGTTCCAGGACACTGACAAAAGATCTAAGGAAATTTGTTATTGCTGTGCACAAACCTAGACGTCTCCTACTGATAGAGTACAAATAAGGTGCTACTTGCACTTCTCTGCAGAAGTTTTCTATCCAGAGTGAAACGATGCTTTTTTTTTTTTTTTTCCCAAGATTGACTTGCAGTATGTTCACAAACTGCAGTTAGTAGAAGAAAATTTTCACTTCAACAATAGTCACAGCAGTACATGGTAATGGGTAACAGTTAACAAAACAATGCTGAAATTTGTAGGAAATTCCCATTAAAAATTGTTTCTTCAGTTAGGAATAAACACCTGTAGTTTTTATAATTATTTATTCTGTCCTAAATTCTTCATGTTGCAGACTGTGTCCAAGAATCTTTTGGGATTAGACATATTCTGTATAGCATTTTTCATACCCTGTTCAATTGAAAGGTCAGAAAATGTAGAAAACTTACTTACTTTTTGTGATAATAAGCTCTTTTACTTCTGTGCCTTGGTTCAACAATTATGTAGGTTTGTTTTACTTTTATTCTGCTTGGTTTTAAGTATGTACTTAAGCACTTGAATTAAGATTTTGATGTACAAAGCACCAAAGGAAAAACAAATATATTTTTAGCTATTTAATTCACACTTGGGAATGAAGACTCAGACAAGTTATTTCCTAACAGTGATAGTTATAGCACTAATACAATGCAATAATTCTAATTGGTTAATTAGAATTATTATTTAATAGCAACGTTTAAAAAAATATACAGAAATCTATGGATTACTCTTGCAGGGTATACAATTATTATTATTCCCATTTAAGGTGAAAGTGAGAAAGAGAGATTCCTGTTTGGTATTATAGGATGAACTGCTCTGTCTGGAACTAGAAAGCCTAACTTTTGTGTCATGATTAAAATCCACAGCAAACTTTAAAGAGAGTGAATAAAAGAGAGTGAAGAGGTTTTTTTTTTTGTTTTTTTTTTTTTTTTGTTTTTCTTTTCTTGAGAACTAAACTTGGTCACTAGTTAGCCCACAGCTTTCTAGAAAGTCATTTTAGGTTGTTAAAAGTAAAATTGTACCTGTTTAGTGAATCAAAACCAAAAATAATCACAAACAAAAAGATAACGGGTATGATGAGTTTTCACAAAAGATTAAAGATTTGTAAGAATTGACACACTTTCAATAAATGTTTGATTTCATTTAAAAAGCAGTTCAAATTAATACTGTTCTCATTAAAAAATAAAATAATAAAAATCAAGGAACCAAATCTACAAGGTATTTAACCTTTTTATTCCTCGCTTTCCCTGTAAGGACTAGTGATTTGTACCGCTCACAGAAATGCTGGAGGTGTCATCTTTTCTGCTGGATTAAGACCATGTATTTCATGTTAGGGAGCACTTACTCTAAGGAATACCCACATTTTTTATACACGAACTATTCATTCACTTGTGGGAATAAAATATTCAGGGCTTCAGGATTCATAATCTGTTTCTTTAAGTTACTGCTGCAATTGTGGATAAAAGGTGATATTGCAGTGAAAAATGCTGCTAATTACCATTTATTATTATCCATTATTATTTCAATTTATAGCTCACTATTTTTAACTTGCTCATATAATTTCTCTTCCTATGACTTAGTCCAGATTGTATGATAATAACTGAATAAATAATGCTAGTGCTTTCCTATCTTGTTTTCTTTTTCTTTCTTTTTTTTTTAATGAAACCAGATTTCTAGATGTGAATCATCACTTTGTATTCCCTACCCCTCCCAAAAACAGAGCCATAATTTTGTAGATGTTGCTAAGTATCTGAGGTGAGTGGTTGGTAGAATTCTGCAGGCATGTGACAAACAAATAAGTAAATAGAGTAAATACAAATACAATGCATTCTGTGGATTTTGCCAGGATTCTGGGAACATTTTTACTGACCTGAAAAATAAATATTTTTTTTTCTCATGTGCTGTTTTCTGTATGTTGTGTCACACAAAGCATATTCTGTACAATCTGTGAAGCCTCACATTAGACAGAGTGAAAGTTAAGTGAATTTTAGGAGGATTATTTATTATATTGCAAATCACAGCCTGGCATAGTGCATTTCTTCACTGAAGTATGTTTTTAGCACTTTGGAAATCCCTTTGTATGCATCTGAGTCGATTAATTTCTCTGCGAGCATACGTGCTACTCAATATACTTGTTATGTGTTTGTAGCTCTCGGTGTGTAATGAGACATTTTTGCTGTTGCTGATAATTCTGTAGATTCCATTGTACCCAGACATATGGTGTCAGTTGTTTGAAGGCTTTAGAAACTCTCGGATTGGCTGTGATGTATAAATGCAATAATCCCCATAGAAAACTTCGGACTTCTAGAATCAGAGTTTAAAATCCGCACGCTCACTTGCAGACAGGGGAGTTTTAAAAACAAACGGGCCCTTGTAGATAATTTAACATTAATGGCCCGAGTCAACAAGAAGTGCAAAACATTGAGCCCCCAGGAAGAGCTATCTAAAGTCTGAGATGTGCTTCTACAGGGTATGAGCCAGATGGAAATATGTATAACCAGCATTTTATCCGTATTCAGTGTGTATTAAATTAGTGTTATTAAAGGACAATGGTTAAATACTTTAATAAGGAAGAACGATGATTTGCCTTTTCTGTGTAGTCCTAATCCCAAACCAGCAGCAGCCAATCGAAAGACCCCACTGATTTTGGTGGGTTTTCTATTGAGCCTTATGTCTGCAAGCTGGATGAAAGGCAGCTGCAGGGAATTGGAGGGCCCTGGTTTAGCAGATGCTCCTGGCCTCCCCTAAACCCATACAAGTCACCACAGTTCCTTCGTAGCACGTGTATCTGGGGTGAAATCATGGCTCCATCACAGTCAGGAGGAGTTTTACCATAGGCTAGGGGTAGAGTTCAAATTTCACCAGTAGTGCTCAGTTTATTTTGTTTGCTGTTCTGGATATTCAATATCCCTGATGGAGGTGTTCTGCTTGGATTGCCTCAGTAGGCATGTAAGCAGCAGAGTTTGGCTATTACATGTCTATAGCCCTGTTGCCTGAATTGAGGCATAAATACATTCTTTCTATGTGCAAAACCTTGGTGCAAAGCATTTGTTATTGTAGCAGCCTAATAAAACAAATATTGGTCAAAAGCCCAAACTTAAGTGAATAAGGACCATTTTCCCTGCAATATCATGGCCTTAAATAGTGTTTCACCAAGGCTAAGCTGGGCTGCAGTATGATTTGTTAAAATGACTAACTACAGATAATGTTTGAACAAAATAGGAATAGCATTTCTTCTGTCCTCCTAAAGCATTTGCTTCCATACACTGTGGTAAAGCTTTTTTTAGGAAAAACAAGTACAGTAATGGAGTCTTCTATGCAAATTAATGAACCAGTGGGCCTCAAATTATTCATTATTTATATAGCTCCTGTATTTAGGGCAGCAATGCTCTAAGTCCAGGTTGTAACTAGGCCCCATTGTTCTGGATGCAATACAAACACAGAGTTAATCAACTGAACAATGCGTAACGATTTGTAACTTCATTGCTGTTGTATATTGCAGGAATACCAAAACAGGTGCAGCCCAGGAATGTGTGACCAGCTAGGAATTATCCCCATCTTTTCCTCTCCCAGAGAAGGCTACTTAAAACTCTTGGATGAACATCCACCAGCTGTTATCCAATGAACAGAAGTTAAATATGCAGCGGGGGGCAGGGTGAGGGGAATTAGCCTGCCCATACAGCCTACACGTGGGTGCGAGAAAAAGGGTAAGTAAAACGGAAGCAAAAAAGCTTTTAGCCTTATATTCCCCTGGATTCCTCAAGGCTAAATGGGAAATTTGTCAGGTCTTTTAGGTTATGCTGAGAATAATATCTCTTTGGTGATGGCCAGGCATTTTTTCCTTGTGACACCCTTTCACTTGCAATTCCTTCTAGCATCTGTGCCAAGGGAATTTATAGGTGATACCTTTACAGACTGTTTTCTGTGTGCTGCTTAAGAGCAACCTCCCCTCTGGTTAGAGTACTTTCTCCCCTCACGACTTTGTGGAAGACATCCAAATGAGCAAGGTCCATCTAGCGTTTCCCATAACACAAAATAAAAAAAAACAAAACACTATAAAGCTGGTGCGGAGGAAGCAGAACTGAACTATTTAGTCTTTCTTCTGAATATATCTTCTCTAACTGTCAGCTAAAGATGAAAGATTAGGATTATTCAGGTAAAAGATTCAGACAACCAAAAATATTTGTAAGTTACATACATATCATTAGCTGAAAATGGTTGATTCAAGGGGAAAATTTAACCCAAATTTAATTTTATTTTCAAGGAAATTATGTTTAGATTTTTGTTTTAGAAAGGAAAAAAAAAAAAGGCAAATTCTATTGAAAATATGTAGGTGATAAAAATACCATTCCATGATCCTGTCAGAGAGGTACAGAGGTTGAGGATTGTTTGCAAAGTGCAATTTTCCCTCTGCTTGTTCTCTGGACCATCAGAAGGACCGGTTGTACCCTCACCTGGAGCTGCCACTACAGTCGTCTCTTGTGCTCATGTCAATATGCTGCTGTCTGGAAGGGAAGATAATGGCATCTTTGACAATGGGGAACTGCCTCTCTAGAGCCCAAAACAACCTTATTTGGGTATATAGTTTATCCTTTCCCTCACATATGTAGGCAAGAGACCGTAGCTGATATCAGAGGGGTTGCACATGATGGGTTTTATTTTGTGAATAGGAAATATTGGGATTCAGAGTGCTAGTTACTTTTTGCATGCAAATGCCCTGTTTCTCTTACATAAAGGGCTGTATAAGTTGCAGATAATGTTTTGTGAATGAAGCCCGAAATCCTCTTTTTATTTTAACTGGAGACTTTAGCCAGTGGATAAGCACCATCAGACATTATTCAAACATTTTACAGCTTGCAAAGAAATTATTCTTTTTTTTTTTTTAAAAAAAAAAAAAAGAGCAGTTTAAATAAGAGAAAACAAACAGTTTCGTTGGAAGTGGCCTGGTTATAGATATCTTCTTTCCACCCCAGTGGCTTGATGTGACTGTTAACTGGCATTTGGCTGTTTTATAACTAGTGCAATTATTTTGTCAAAGGTTGTAGGGTTTTTTCCTCCTTTAAAAAAAAAAGTTAGTTTACAGTTTATTAACTTAGATTACTGCTAATAGCTCCCATGGGTCTTTCTACTGAAACAAGGACCAGGATAACTGATTTCTTAAGACCAATCTGGAAGACTTTAAAATGCATTAATAGCTATCACTGAAACAGCAGGAGGAAGAATAGTCTGTCGTGTTTTTTTTTTTTTTCTTTTCTTTTTGCTCTTCTTGTTCTCTGAATAAAGTTTCTCCCCCCAACTTCATCTATTTATGTTATCCGCTTTCTCTCTCTCCCTCTCTCTCTATTTCAGCTATTAACCAACTAAGGTGCAAGTGAGTGCGAATAATCAGCAATGACTCTTTTTGACTGCTCAGGAAGCACATTAGCACATAAATAGGAAACATGGACTGATTCTAAGATGGCTCAAGGAAAAAGTTAAATGATAGTTTAAAGTGTGGAAGACTGAAGTCAAAGCACCACATTTTCAAAAACGTCTAAAACCACTGTAGGATAATGTTCATGGACTTTAAAATGTTTTGCTTTTTCATGCATAAAGACTTGTAAAAACAACATATATGGGTAAAACATTTAGGCATGTAACTGTGTGGTTTACATGTCTATGAAGAAAGCAATCATTTATTACATGTGTCTATCAGCAGGAAAAATATTTTTCTACTTTCACTGCTTTGGCATGTCTCCTCCAGTCATCCCTTTCCATCCTACTCTCCACCTTCTTGGTCAAAAGAGGAATGTGTGGATGAAGACTGAGCAGAAGTATTTACTCAGTGTGTCAGAACTTGTGTCCGGGAAACCTGCTGAAGACTTTGAGAGAGAACTTTTTTCTCACTTGTATTCCTTTGTTGCTCTTGCTATAGAAAGTAATGAAGAAAATCTGATCTGCTGTGGAAGGACAGTAAACAGTTAAAACAGCAAGGCTGTTTGTTATCCAGGTAGTCACACTGGAGTTACTTGGTGCCAAACATCATGAGGAAGTGATAATATGAGTCCATATCTGCAGGAATAAGAGTGTAGGTATAAGCAGTGAAGTTATATTATTCCAACTGTTCTCATCACTTGAAATTATGATGCTATGGAGTTTGCAGCATCAGCTATCCAGCTGAGATACTGGATGAAATTTCATTTCTTCCCCTGCTTCTTTCCTGAGTAGTGGAACTTATGCACTAGTCACATGTATTGATTTTCATGGTTTTAGTGTACTAAACAATGATCTAAGGAGGAAAATTTACTATGCTAGGTGCTGTACAAAAGTAATAATTGTCCTTTTCTCAAAGATTTTTTAAATTAAAACACCATTAATTGTATTACCTGGAATAAAGAAGAATGGGGGTGGGAATGGGAAGAAGGGATGTTCTGATACTATGTCTAATGGGAAGATGCAGATAACTCAGAAATAGTTGCTTTGAGACCTGAAAACATCAAGCAAGATACCTACAGCGAAGGTATCGATGCATATAAAACAATAAATAAAGAGACAGTATTGAGCTACTTCATAAGAATCATTTCTGAAAATGTTGCCCAGAAAATAAATTAAATTATGTAGAACTAAGTTATTGACATCACCAGGTACTATAAATCAGGATAAAATCCTCAAAGTAGGTTTTACTGTATTTACAGATCTTGGTGCTGTAGTCTGTATTTTGGTTATCTGCAAAGGTCTGCAGACATATATTTTCATTAAAAGTTGCTTCCAGGAGTCCACTTCCAACTAGCTTACTGATTTAGTAGAAAATGTTTCATTTTCAGGCTTGAGTGGCGGTCATACCATTGTGTTCTCTTTTCAACACTTTGCAGTTTTATTCTTTATTGACTCACAGAGGTATATTGAAAGAACCAGTGTTATCAGATATGCAAGCTATAGCATAATCCTATTTTCCTGGAATGAGTTTTGCATGTAGTCTGTAGTATGCTGAAATGTTTTTTCATTAATTTCAAAAAATGCGAAAATCAAAAAGTTGAAAAAACTGACCAATGGATTTATTGGGAGGATACTCATGTCATTTTCTACTACCAGTTCTTGAAACTCAGCTGTTGATGTTCAAGTGCTCCTGTACTAAAAGCGACTACATTGCATGACAGATAGTACGGTAATGAAATAGCATACTTTTCTGTTACAATGAAATTTCAATAAGAGAGGAATTTTGCCTTAAAAAGAGGACAGTGATCTTCTCACAAACACTGTCCTTTGTCCTGAGGCACACAAAATCCCCAAATCCCTAAAATATTTTATCTGTAGATAAGATAATTTTGCACCAGCCCTGGCATGAAAAAGAAAAGTATATCAGATGCAGCTGGAAAAGTCCTGTTGCTCAGGGAGAAGGTAAATTAAAGGTTTCTATCTTATCTGTATTTCAATTACAATTTTATTTTTGGTCCCTGGCAGTGCAGACAGTTGAAATCCTGGGAAGTGGAGACACTCATAGGTGTATGAAAAAGGAACCTTTAATGGTGGAGATGTATATATTTGATCCATGCTGCTTTTCATGTTGGGTATACACGACATTGAAATAAAAATGTGGACTCTTATGGAGGGGCCCATCTGTTTGAGTTGACTTGAAGATTTTCTTTTTCTTTTTTTTTTCTTTTTTTTCTTTTTTCTTTTTCTTTTTCTTTTTCTTTTTCTTTTTCTTTTTCTTTTTCTTTTTCTTTTTCTTTCTTTTTCTTTTTCTTTTTCTTTTTCTTTTTCTTTTTCTTTTTCTTTTTCTTTTTCTTTTTCTTTTTCTTTTTCTTTTTCTTTTTCTTTTTCTTTTTCTTTTTCTTTTTCTTTTTCTTTTTCTTTTTCTTTTTCTTTTTCTTTTTCTTTTTCTTTTTCTTTTTCTTTTTCTTTTTCTTTTTCTTTTTCTTTTTCTTTTTCTTTTTCTTTTTCTTCTTTTTCTTTTTCTTTTTCTTTTTCTTTTTCTTTTTTTTTCTTTTTCTTCTTTTTCTTTTTTTTTTCTTTTCAACAGTAATAACCTAGTTTAAGAGTCTGCAGATCTGCTTGTCTCATTCTAAAGGTCAGTCCTAATGAAAACAGCTGTGCAAGGACCAGCAGAATAGTTTATCATAAAGGAGCTGGTCTGGCTTCCACTGGGGGCCATGCTGTATATTTGTATCTACTGTCTCAGAGTCTTCTGGGAACTGGATGATGAAGCTCTGAGATAAAAACCTCTTAGATCTTTGATACCTGTGTTTGTGGGTAAAGACCATAGAAGACTTCCACCTACTCTCTTGGATTGTCCAGTGGCGACATAAGTCTAGACCTCGCTGAAGGTGTTGCTATTTCATCAGGTGCCTTTCTTGTTTATTAACTGCCTTACCAAAAACATGCAAGACTGAGTAAATTTTCATCTTAGTTTTGGATATAATACCAATCTCCACTGTTATTAACAATATAAAAATGGTCAGATGACACCCCACTGCTACTGCGTCTATAAATGATTCATTCATTTGTGTAAACAGAGAACCTCACTGGTACAGTCCGGAGCTGATTTATCAATATATTCTGTTGGCTTAGCAGATATTAGTCATAAACCTGGTTTCACGGGCCAGGGGGCATGGGGAAGTTTCATGGGTTTCATGGACAGGTAAATCTAGTTCTTCAGAATGATCCTGGCTCAACAAGAGAATAAAAAACCATCCTTACTATGCCTATATTTCTATCATGAACACAACAAATTGATTGACTGATTGATTGACGGCTTTATTATTATTGGGTGACTCTTGGTGGCTAGGAGGGACTGGTACTAGTAGAAGTACTGTTCCCCATGAACTAATCCCTCACCCCAAGCACTGGAATTAGTTGCCTCAGCTGAAGAAGAGCTAAAAAGCCCCAAATGGCACTGCCTTTCCTTACTGGAAAAGCCAGGAATTCCTTCATATCAGTACAGGCAAAAGGTGAATGAAAGGGAGCTCACCTTTATGGATCCAGTAAGGCTAAGACTGTTTAAATCCCATGGAAGACTTGGGGTAAATATGAATATGAACCGTGATGTGGTAGCTAAGACTAATATCTCTTTGGAGCTTTTGTGTAGACAATCCTGATCTCTGTTTTCTCTCAGAAAATAAATTGCCTGAAAAATGATCCTGCCAACTGAGATTTCAGTATCTTCTGATTTTAGCTGCACCAGTACTATTTTATGATAAAGGGTCAACATTTCTGTAAAATTAGTAAGAGAAAGAGGCTAGAGAAATGCCACAAATTATAATAGTGAAAAAAAGTCAAAAAAAGTAGTCAAATCTTTTCATGTCTCATAATGATTCACTTCCTTTAAAGAATTAGGTGTGAACTGATCAACACCTTCTAAAATAGGGTGATTTAGTGAGTAAATCTGTTAATGTGTAGGTACATGCACATACACATAATTATACTGTCTATTTATAAAAATATAGATTATTCAGATATTTGTACCTCTATGTATGAATATATAGCCCACACATATGCAAAATTTATTTGCTATCTTCTTGCTTGGGAAAGGAAGGCGGAGAAGGATTCTCTGTCTTCTGCCATCCCTCTTGGTAATATTTTCTTGTGTCTGTCTCAGATTCACATACAAATATTTGCTAAAGCATTTTCCAATCAAACTGAGATTTGAACAATTGCATGAGTCGTTGCTTCCTATATTTCATTATCTCCAGAAAAATGTGTATTTCCTCATTGGTATCAGGGAAACACATCAGGATTTTCATGTGACACAGTTAAAATTCACAGTGCATTCTCATAAAGTGCACCAGGCAAACATTTTAGGGTCTGGTGGTGTCCTATGGAGAAAGACCTGCAGAAATCACCAGGATAGAATGATGAATGAATGCTGGATTATATTGCAGTTGAAAAGTAGCAGAAAGCTGTCTAATAGATCTTCTACTGTTTAGTGAACAGGACTCACATTAAGTAATGGCAGCAGAAAACATTAAAGACAATTGTATATGATGTAGTATTCGGTCAGATTCATTCACAGTGTATAGTCATTTCCAAATGGCATTTTGCTGTTCTTTGTTCTGTAGCAGTGCCTAATATTTCTAAACATTTTAGGCTTTGTGACACCTTAATGGTATACAATAACAGTATGCGTCCCTCTTAGAAAAATGGATACTCTCATTTTTCTAAACATTGTGCCTTTACCTTTAACCATTTCCATTTAAATGCAAATTTCAATCATGTCCACCTCTCTGTATTCCAACAGAAACCTAGGGAAAAGACTATACCTTAAATCCTAATTTCTCCGTAAAGGGAGCAGTTTCCTTCAGGTGTGTCACTCCATGTTATCTATTTTCCTTCTCATTTTATACGTCATCAATGTGGCATGTTTACCTTGCAGATTTCACAGATTAAAGTCTTTTTTTTTGTTACTGTTTTTGTTGTTGAAAATTATCATCAGTAGTTACCTTTATTTCCTGTTAAATTTGTCTGACGTCACCTACTCACATGGAAATTTGCCATTCTCAAGTCTTTGAATTACTACCAGTATTACAGGTGTTTATACGCTTGAAAGTTTATAATTTCCTAAGCAACTACTGACAAATTAAGTGAATTTGTGTCATAGGCATGGATTAATCTTGTAATTATTGTTCCAGTTTAAAGGAAATAATTGAATTTCAGGGTTAAGGATAAAGCACGATGCTATGAAACATATGTGATACTGGTGTTGGTTTCCTGAATGTCTGTTCTTGGTATGCAGCTTAGCAACACATCTGAGCAATTCATTAAGGTGTCTCTGCTTAGTGAGTCTTTGGAGAGAAAGTTTCATTTGAATCCAGCATGTAAAAAAGCACTCAGAAAAACAGCCAACCAAAACAAAACATCTCTCTCCCTCCCCCACCAAAAATCCCAGACCCTTTCTCTGTTGTTAGTCCCTCTTGATTTACTTTTGACAAGAGAGGGCACTGTGATAACATTCTAAAGAGTGGACATATTTGTATATACTTGCCTCTGAGACAGAAAGGAAGCCAGGGATTAACCCCTGAACCAATTACTTTACAATATAGCAACTACTTCAACACAAAGAGGTGAGAAAAAAGAGACAATTTAACTAATTAGTGCAAGTCACAGTGTTCTTTATGAGAATTACTCCTTTGGAAGAAAAATTGTTGAGTGTTCTCATAGGCAAGAGGATGTCTGCTTTAGAGCGTATTTATTAATTCTCATTTTGAGTCAGCATTTACTGGACAAGAAATATAGCTGAAAATACTTAAGGTTCTAGTCCTTTAAGAGAATTACACATATTGGAAATGCTGTGCTTGCCTATTGCTTCAGCAAAACTTTATTTTTAACCCTTTATTAAAATGAAGTCATGTGCATTTGTAATTATCATATTTCTGGTACTGGGAGATTAAACTCACTTTCTGTAGGTGAGAAATATCTTATGCATGTCATTTTAACATGAAGGTAGCCATGATACACAACTTCCTCTGCAATTAAGTTGTTTCCCATATTAACTGGGATGAAAGAGAGTTTGAGTACAATTTTTGAATGTAGATAGTATTGGAGCACTTGAGTTCTCACGTGGTTGAACTTGGAAGAAGGAGGCAATTTAAGACTTTGAGCACTTGCACTTTGAAAATCAGATTATATTTAAGTGTCATAAATTGGAGCTGTTTGTTATTTTCAAAAAAGAATGTCTATGTGTGGTTTATGAAGGTTAAACTGTTTTGTTGGTAGGGTCAGGACACTTCTTTCCTGCCTTGCTGCCACATATCTAGTGCATTCTGGTGAGATATTATTGTCGATAAGAACAAATGTCATCTGAGAAAAGCAAAAGTTAGAGGATGTCATTTGCATTTTAAATTTTAAGAAATGTTTTGTGGATAGTAGAGGACAGATTCCTGTCATGATGAGCAGAGATGTTAGATTTGGTATTCACTTGATTACAAAATCTGTTGGGCCTTCGACTTTTACTGCTCTGGGACACCAATGATCTGCAATTGATGCTTGGGAATAATTGTGCTCTGTTAAAAAAATTTTACTTATATTGTTACTTATAATCCAGGCTTTGGGAAAAATCATGACTTGATCACTGTGTGGCAGATGGGGAGATCTGTGACTACCTTGGTTTTTCTTTTCTTTTTCTTTTTTTTTTCTTTTTTTTTTGTTTCTTCAACTTCCAGAGCAAAGTTCTTGAAAAAGGGGGAGAGCTCTTTTCCCTTTCTAAGCAAAGACTCTGAGGTTATTTATCTTAAATGTTTGTTCTTTCTCCAAACTGAGAATCCTCCTCCTATAAGAAACTTGGTAGAAAATGAAAAAGAAATAAATACTCTGAAAGCATCAACTTTCTGCCTCTTTATTGCAGTAAACAGGACACCATTTTTCCTACTTTATAATTATGTTTGTTTCTTTCTAGTTCATGCAGGCTGGAGCAGATGACTACCTGATATGACATGATTAGCAGAGAGCAGTCTCCCCAGAAAGAAGAAAATTTTAGCTGAGTCTATTTCTCTCTTGTATTTTGTTCTCCAGCTTTTGAGCTTGAAGAATATATTAGCTAATAGGGAGTTGCCTGCTCTCTATCTTGATCCAGACACAGACAGATAAAATTAACAGGCATCTCTTGAAGATTAGCTATCATTAAGTCTAGCTTTGACACATGTGGCTAATTGAAGGAATACCAGGTACAACAGGAAATGAAGAATAATGGGTAATATGTTCTTATAAAAGACTCATTTCACCTTAAATCCAGTAAGACTGTGATAATGCTTAGATAAAACTTAAAGGAGTTGAGATCATACTGATTCTTCATGCACCAATTACCATTAAAAAGTGTATATCCCAGATGGTAATTCTTTGACAAATGCTGTTTTTTTAAATGACAACTGATAGACCTTGCTTCTAACAAAAGCATAACCCTTTTCTTTAGCCTGCTGCAAAAACTTGGTTCTTACATACTTTTTGTATATTTTTGCATTTCAGCTTCCCTTGACTTACTTGAAAGGTAGGCAAGTCCTGATACGGACCTGAATGTTTCAGTAGTTTGTGTTTCCACATGGACCATTGTAAAAACAGGATGGAGTCATGGAGAGCTGAATTATTGCAAAACTGAAGCAGAAAAGGAAAGGGATTATAGATCCAGATTCTGCTTATGTCTCATCTGTGCTGTCATCTCTCCAACAGTCATTACACAGGTGTGCATGACAGCCAAACCTATTTTAACAAAGTGCGAGGCATACACGTTTCAGGCAGTTTGGCTTCCAGGATGTTGTGAGGTTTATGCAAAAAAATAAAAATAAAAAGGGGGGTGGGGGGTGGGGGGGTTGTTATAGTATCACTATAAAGTAAATATTATGTTTTGGGCAGCTTATATTAAGCCACAGATATATCATTCAATCTTGAATTTGTTATTTGCACAACTTTCAGGAAAGTGTATTATTGTGTATTATAAACAGCGTATAAGAAAACATACTAACCAAGAACAAGTGGAAAGAGGAAACTTCAGAAAACATTCAGGCACCAAATTTGAAATATAGTGCAGAAAACTCATCAGGATTAATTGCTGGCTTTTATGAAATAAATCAATTTTTCTTCAGGCAAATAGATAAGGATTCATTCTCTTTTTCATCTTACCCCTATGGTACGATAATGATGCATAAAGCAGTGTG
Organism: Anser brachyrhynchus; assembly: GCF_964034855.1. NCBI lineage: Eukaryota > Metazoa > Chordata > Aves > Anseriformes > Anatidae > Anser > Anser brachyrhynchus. Next base: position 52,246,805 of record NC_137699.1, read on the forward strand.
TGTGTGTGTGTACATGTGAGTGAATGTATTTAAGCAAGCGGTCTCTCTATTACATATTCATATTGAGAGCATGTACATAGTTCTTGCACAAAAATAAATAAACAAACAATATCAAACCTGTGCAAACCCTAGGCTTTAAATTCACCTGAACTATGATATGTGGTTGACAGACAAGCTGAATTTTGTCATGGATAAAGTTTAAGAGGAACTGTCTTTCTGCCATAAACAATACATAACTTTTCCTACCCATGTGTAGGAAGGCAAGCGTGTAAACTAGTTACTTAGAACCTAATAATTTTGTTATGGTTATTTTCAACCTTCCTATTTTCAATTGTCATTATCTGCAAATATTTTAATCAGAGAAGCTTTTGTCTAAAAAATATGCCAAGTTAGTAGTAACTATGAATATGATATAATGTTGATGAGTGTTGATTTGCTGCTTGCTCTAAGGGGTAAAACAAGGCGAACCTATTATATGACTGGAAGATGAGCAGCCAGATCAGTAGCTAACCAAATTTTCATGGCCACTCCTGAGTCAGAGTGGGCTTGGTGAGTTTATTCCAATGGAGATACTACACCACACAGAGTTTGTGATCCACAGTACAATATGTATATTGTCAACAACAACAACAACAAAAAAAAAGAGGCTGCAAAAACTTTTTGTGGAGTCTTGTATATCATCTTAGAACAGAATTTGACTTTTCAAAAATTAATTAACCTCTTTTAAGATCATAAACTGTGCCAACCATTCCTCTGCATGGGGGAATCACATCTGAAAATTAAATCCTGAAGTCTGATCCATCTGTTTTTGCTGTCAGACTCAGCCCCAGGAACTCCTAAACAGTTGTTGTTGTTGTTGCTTTTTAATAGGGTAGGACAGTAATGCACAGACCTCCAGATGTGTCCTGATCTTGTTTGAGATTCACACACTTGACCGCAGGTTGACTTTGAAATCCCATCTGAGGCCCAACAGAATTACAGTGTCCTTCAAAAAGAGGAGAAAAATCTTCTAATGCTGAAATGCTGGGAAGTGCTCAGTTACCAGTGGATGGCTCTGGTATAAACTTTAGTAGCCTAGTGAGAGTTGAGGTGGAAAGGAGGGATTGTTTTTGACTTCTAATGTAGCACAGCACTTGTTCTTGTCTCCTGTAGTCTAGTTATTGAGTGTTGAATCATGTGAAAAGGGAGGTCTGTGTTGCATTATATTAGAAATAAAAAGATAGATCATTTTCTTTCCTCAAAAGATTGGTAATTATTAACTCAATAAAAAGCGGGGCTTTTTGCCATCACCTATGGGTAGGAGTGAGCAGCAGATAATCCACTGTCAGAGCATTTCTAATTTTAACTAGTGTGGGTATTTCTCAGATAAGTGAAGAAAGGTAGTGAAACTGTGCACTGATACAACCCAGACAATGAGCTTCTGGACCTACTGTAAGTGCTGATAATACAGACTCAATGCCATTGAATGTCTAAGTCATTTCAAACAACCATATTTAATGAGATTTGAGTCTACACTGCCCTGAGCGGAACACTAATGTAGCATGAGGCACTGAACTACTCTCACATCCCATTCACATTTTACAAAGCGATGTGAGGAGGGCTCCAGATGACAAGTTGGCACTGCGATTCCTTTTCTACTCCATAGAAATACCAGGTGCCAAGCTGAGTCACAACCAGCTTTACCTTTTGGAAACCAGAAGGTTTGATTTCTTACTGGCTGCAGTAGACCTCTAGGGATAGTTCTATAAACCAACCAAATAAAACTGATTTTCATTGGAAATGTGCAAATAACAAATGAAAGGGGGGAAATTTCATATCAAAATATTTCTGATAACTGCAACTTTAAGAAGGGAGTTGACATGAACGGCTGCCTTCATCATTAGAGAATTGCATGGTACAAGCTGCCCTGCCTTAATCACAGCTGTCATGAGAAAAGGAAATAGATTTTTAGGGTCCAGATAGGATTTCTCCTTGGAAATGTCAGGAGTGATTGATGTAAGACACTACTAAGAAGCTACTCACTAAATGTGTATTGTCTACACTTTTGAATCCTACCCCCACCCGATATGGTGTTGTCATCATTTTAAGAAGTCACAGGAACAGTTAAGCTACGCTTTCTGAATAAATTAGTAGTCACAAAATGACACTTCATTGACCTTTGAAAAAGGTGGGGAGTATAATGGTACAACATACATGGCTGTTAAACATTTTTTTTCTTTTTTTCTTTATTTTATTTTATTTTATTTTATTTTATTTTATTTTATTTTATTTTATTTTATTTTATTTTATTTTATTTTATTTTATTTTATTTTATTTTTTATTTTAATTTAATTTAATTTAATTTAATTTAATTTAATTTAATTTATTATTTTTTCTTCTTTTTATCCCCTCTGGCAAAAGGTGCAAGCTCTTTAAAACAGTTACCTAATGTACTTCAGCAAGAGAGCTAACTGACTGTCATAAGATGACATGCGTAACACAGAGATCTTGCTACACATTCTGATGCAAAGGAACACCCTTTTAGTTGAAAATCTTTCCTAACTGGATTCAGATGTTAGAGATGAATACATGGAGCAATGTACATTTGGTAAAACTTAAGGGCTCTTAAAAAAAAAAAAATCATAAATCTTTAGCTGTGGCCTTTTATCAGCTCTTAATTTGTCATGGTATTTTTAATTATTTTCAGTGTAAAAATTTTAATCCATATGTGAGGGGAGACGCTGCTTCTTTCTTGCTGCTCTTGTAATATAATTTTAAAAGATTAACAGTCCTGTGTGCACATGGATGTTTTTGAAAGCTTGTAATGGGCAATTTCAAAGTTCTCTTAGCTCCATACAAAGCACACATTCAGTAAGTTGTACCCATGCTGATTTCGGAAGTTAAAAGTTTCAGGACTTAAAAGCAATCTAAATTTGTTTGGGTGGCTCCAGCTTGGATGGGACCAGATTTTCAGAGGGCTGGCGCTCAGCATTTCTGTAAGAAGTTGCATTTGAAATTGTTTCAAAGGTAAGTATAATATTTGTGGCTTTTGAAACTAAAGAGCAAACCTGATCTCTTATGTGGTGAGAAACTGTTTTTCTTCTTTTTTATTTATTTTTTTTCTTTTTTTTGTGGTTGTTGCCCTTTTAATCACCTTATTTTCAGGACTTACATCTGTGACTGCTGAGACATACGCAAAATATGATCAAATTGGTACATGAAGCTAAGGGAAGCAATAAGGTATTCTCAGTACTGCATGGCTGCAGCTAAGTCATTTTGAAATCAATAATCCCCTCGCAATTCACTGTGCCACTTGACTGGACATACAGATGCAGATGCCCTTGTAAATGAGTTTACATCGCACTGTGCTTGTAGCCATATAATCTTTCTTCCCTTCTCAAGTCTGTCGCATTTTTCCTTGCTTCCGTTATGCATATGAAACTCAAATTAAGATTGCATGTAAAGCTGACTAGCTATTCCAGGTTATTTATTGGAAATGAAACTATATAAGCATACAATATATGGTTTGCTTAAAATTGATTTACCTAACTCCTTCCATAGTCCCAGGCAAACGCAATTGTACAGCAGAGAATAGCATTGCAGGAGAAAAGAAACAGAAGAAAAAGAAAGTTTCAATAGATAATTTGCAGCTGTTTTATAGGAGATTTAAATCTGTTAATAAAGAGTATAATTTGTCAAATAGAAAAATTAGAGGGAAGACACTAAAATTATTAGTTACAAAAAAATAAAGTTTTTAAGATGAAGGCTATGTGTATTTTGAAAGTGATTTCAACTCTGTTTGGACAAAGCTTGGACTCAAGTATGGGGAGTGGGTAATCTCTGGGGAATGCCTTAGGTAGGTTTTGTTACCACCTTGTGTTGCCCCAGCCATGCCCTTTCTCCCCACCGCACTCTCCACCTTTCTGTACCCCACCAGCCCAGGTGGTGACATCGGTGCACTCTATTAGCCAGAAAGAAAAGTCGTGGTGTCTTAGCATCAATGGTCCAGACTCACAGGCTGCAAGGGAAGAAGGTCTACAGAGAGCCTTGGATACAGCTGCACTGTAGCAGCATGGCACCAAGCTGTGTTCACCCTATAGCCTCTGTAGTGGAAGTATGAACTATAAAGCATGGCATCATTTAGAGAACTTCCTAAACTGATCTCTTAGTTTATTTTATCACCATCATCATCATCTTCATGTATAAACACTGTGAAGGATGCAGGGCTCTGGG
>NC_137699.1:52256016-52318516 GCF_964034855.1 Anser brachyrhynchus
ATAGTTACTCGCTCAAGAGCACCCAGAATGTGCATACTTGGCCAAGAGCAAGCTGACTTCTCTCTGGTGGTGCATCTAGTTGTGGAGATGTACTTTCTTAACCTGGGCCTAACAGAACTGAATTCTGTTTGTTTCAGACTACCTAAGGGGAAACAATGACTTGCAGTGTGGGCAATTCTTAGATTTAAGGCACTAACTTCTTGCATACTTTGCTCCTTCAAGAAGACCTCGTACTCTAGAAATATTCTTTGCATCAGGTGAGGGCTGGCTGGCAGGATGGACCTTGGTCTGTTGCAGGACTGCTTTTGACCTGGTGAGCGCTTACTAATTAATGTTAGGAGGTACTGAAGTTGTGTGTATCATAAAGCCGTGTTGTTTAGTTTCCTGTGTTGTAACCATATACTGGTAGTCATGAGCTAGTAGTTAGCAGAGATGACCAGGTCTGAAAAGACACTGATCCATTGTCTCACATTCAGAGAGGACTCCTCTGTGTCAGCTAGGAACTATTCAGTATGGGCACCATGCATCTGGCAGGGCTACACCACCTAACTCCAGGGCTGGAGATGGCACAGCCTTTTCACGCTAGGGATCTGTAAGTTTTAGTTACATGCTCAGACGAGCTTCAGTCCCTGGAAGGGTGTTGTTATCTTCCTGCAGGCTACTCCTAGAGTGCCCCTCATCTTAGCTCTCTAACATACGCAGTATACTTCTAAAAAAGGCTTAGGCGTGTGGCTTGTAGGGTCTGGAAAGTTGGAATATTCTCCGCTGTCAATCCAACACTGCTCACAAACATTGTGTTCTCACTCGATGTCGTTAAAAGACCAAAGCGGCCACCATAATTGAAAACAGTATCAGTTAGGCATTCAGGCTGAAGGTCTGTTTTCCATGTTAATCACTGCTAAATTAGTTGTGTTGTTACTGAGCAGGGAATTAAGATTAAGATTTTCAAAGTCTTCAGCATTAAATTACCAGTCACTGTCCCACACTGTCATTTTGGTTATGCAATTAAACAGTCTCTGGGAGAGCATTTAAGAAGAAACTAGGGCATGCATTTCCACAAACCATTTCACATCCATATTTTTTTATAGAAAGCTGAAGAAAGAAATTAATTTCAATAAAATGTTAGATCAATGTTTCATGCCACAGAGCATGAGATAATTTGCACAGCCAGAATGTCCATCTACATTAAAACTGAGCTTGTTTCAGCTGTAGAGTCTGACACAAGTACCCATTGGCTTTGCAACTCCTAGTCTGTACATTTGGAGGATGAATACTGTTGTAAGCAATTCCATTCCATCTTTAATTTTCCCTGGCAGTAACAAATGGGAGGATCGTTCCCCTTCTTGACATAAACTGTTATGTTTTTGTGCATTTTTCAATAGCTGCCATATTAACAGAAATGGATGCATTCTAGCAGGAGGTAGAATTATTTAGCCACATATGTGTGATCCTTTTGCTCATATATTATATTACATTCTAATTTTTAAGTGATTGTCATTAATTTACTAATTATTTTTCTTATTTCAGACTGAGAGCAGAGATAACATTTTATAAGCACTAAGAATATCCAGGCATCCCAAATATCTCTTTGACACATTTTTGTGTATTCTAAGTTGCTTTATCAGTCATTAAAGCTCAGCTTGCAGTACTTAACAATCTTGGCCTTGATCCTATAAGTATGCATATGCCTTGCTTTATGCATATAAGCACTCCCATTGAAATCAATATTCATCCACATTACATTAAGTACATGCATAAGTGTTTGCAGGATTGAGGCTGCCATTTTTTTTTTTTTACGATTTTTTTTCCTGTATTCATACTACTTTCTGCCTGGTATCTATTGTAGTCTTTTGAGTAAATGATTCATAGGCTGAATAGGGCTCTTCAGATCTCATTCCTCACTGAATTATACAATTCCTCGTGTAGTGCCAGAACCCACTCAAGGATTTTCAGTCTTCACATTCACTTCCACTATTCCAAGGCTCCTCCCAGGAGCAAAACTGAATTTTGTGGCAATGACATAAGATTCAAGGGGTATATGCAGGGAAGTGCTGAGGACTAAGAGTGGTTGGTAAGGGTGGGGTAGATGAGGAACTAGAAAAGCCAGGGCAGAATCTGGAGAGCAGCATGTGTTGCAGGAATGGTCTGTGAGGTTTCAGAAGAGCGCTGCATTGTGGAAAGAGGCAGAGAGAAACCATGCAGTTTCTGGGGGAGGGAGGGAGGACTGCTGTTCTTAGTGACTGTATACTTTGCCTGGTCCCAAGTTGGCTGTGGATCATAGAATCATATTGAATGATATGATAGAATCACAGAATGGCTTGCATTGGAAGGGCCCTTAAAGATCATCTAGTTCCAACCCCCTGCCATGGGCAGGGATGCCACCCACTAGATCAGATTGCTCAGGGCCTCATCCAATCTGGTCTTGAAAACCTCCAGGGATGGGGCATCCACAGCTTCTCTGGGCAACCTGTGCCAGTGCCTCACCACCCTCTGAGTGAAGAATTTCCTCCTAACCTCTAATCTAAATCTCCCCTTTTTTAGTTTAAAACCATTTAAGTACTGAAAAACTGCAATGAGGTCACCCCAGAGCTTTCTCTTTAGGCTGAACAGCCCCAGCTCTCTCAGCCTTTCTTTGTAGGAGCTCCTCTGATCAACTTCGTGGCCCTCCTCTGGGGCCCCAGACACAGGAATTACCTATTTATTTTCACGATCAGTTAAAACAAGCTTCAGGGAGACTTTCTGCTAGAGATATGCACTTGACTGCTATCATGGCTCTCTATTCTGCTTTTCTGAGGGAAAGGAAGGAGTATTGAGAATGAATCTTGGAAAGTTTCAGTAGAAATAGTCTGGTTTAAACATTAGACCCTTCCAGAACAAATCTCTTCCTATCAATATTTTGTATTAAAATCATAATTGATGACTTAAAAATCGGATGAGAAAGAGGACTTTATGACTTATTAGATCTTGTTTGTAGCTATTTAATCTTTCATTTTTCAAAGGGATTTGATTTGTAAAGAAACAGTTTTTTGGTTAACTCATACCAATTATGAAAATTCTTCATTTTACAAAAAAAAAAAACCTTAAAAAAACTCTTTTTTTTTTTTTCTATTATTTGTGCTGGCTGTCCATGTTTGCACCTTCCATAATGCAAAAAAAAAAAGGACCAATCATTTTTAATGCTGTTTACCATCACTTACTTAAGTTTTTATGTACCAACACTGGAATCTTTGGCTTGTAGTCACAAGAACAACTTTTTTGTAGTAGGACAGCTTAGCTTCATATTTAACTTTTTGTAACAGCATTTAAAAGTAAAATATGGAAGTACTTTTGTTTCTGGTGTTGAAATTATGTTTATAAGTCTGAAATGCTATGAAAAAAACTGAAAATGGTTCTGTAAATCTGAAGAGTTATGCCATTTTAATATTTGCTCAGCAGCTTTGGACTTGGCTCATCATTCATTATTTTTCCTGTCCCACTTTTTTATAGCATGGGAATCTCTGTAGTTAAAGATCTAGTTTGAATTTAGTTCTCCAGTTTATTAAGTAAATGAGTACAAATATTCATCAATTATGCCCTACTCATCTCTATACATTTCAGTATCTCTGAATTTAAAAATTGTAGATCAGAGCCTGAAAGGCATCTGCGCTTTCCACCTGTGCCATTTTTTTTCTAAAAGAAAGACATTATATCTCCCTAAAAACTTTGTTTCACTAAATCTGGGCTTGTGTGGCTACAAAAAGGCTACTGTCATAGACATGAAGTCATTGATCATATCTAACAGATCTTTCTCTTCTATAATAAGTGACATTTCTCATAATAAGACATAAAAATAGGACATGAATTAACATGACACACCACAGAATATCAGTGCATACAAACTCAAATTTAAATTTCCAAACCTTTAGTGACTTTGTTAATTTTTTGCACCGTTAAGTAGTTTCCAGTTTTAATCCTCATTTGTTGTTAGGCAAAACCACAACACAAGCATACAATACATTACAGCCCGCATTGGCGGAAGGATTCCAGCAGCACAGCCGTGCTCTCCTCCTCCAGAGGGCAGTGGATATTGCAACTGCTGCTCTGTCCCCTGCATCCCTGCAACCAACATCTGGCCTTTCCAGAGATTCCCAACAACGGGGAGGTGGGGGTGGAGAATTTCTGATGGTTGAAAGTGGAATTTGTCTTCAATTATATATATTAAAAACAAACAACAACAACAACAACAACAAAAAAAAAACAACAAAAAACAACAACCAAAAAAAAAAACAAACACCAAAAACCCCACACAAAGAGAAGGTGGGGAGGTTGGGTTTGAGTTATACAGTCTTTAATTTACAGGCTTATATAATACTTATGACCACTAAATGCCTGGAGTTAGCTCCAACTTCAGTACCCTTTCTTTTCCACCCTCATGTAACCACCAGTACCATTTTAGTTCAAGTGCAACTATATAGCTTTTGTTTTTGTTTTCATTTTTTTTTTTTTTGGGGGGGGGTGAAAGAGAAGGGGGAGTGTGGTGGGAAAGTATTAATTTCTCATGTAGTGGCCTCCAAATCCATTATAAACTTTTATTGCTTTAGAAAGTGTTACAGAGTCACACTGATTTGCATTTGTGAAAGATAGATAGATAGGAACTTCTAAGGAGAAGCTGTGATGGTCAGAAGATTCCATATGGTCACAAGCAGCCTTTCTCCCTGGTCTCAAGAAACCTGTTTTTGAGAGTAAATAACTGAATGAAAACAGATTTCTTGGAAAACTGTTGTAATTTAATGCATGTAAACAAAAGCTTTTATAATAGCCTCAGTCACACTGGGATTTCTGAAAGAATTACTTCAAACGAATATCAGTTTTTAATTGAGAGGCACCCAAGAGGGTGGTGATGGTGCAGTCTTTTTTTTTTTCCTTTTTTTTTTTTTTTTCCCTGAAGTGGAAAATATTGCAACATTCACAGTGCTTTCATTTAAAATTCCTATCAGTCATTCTAACACTAAAACTTTCTAGGGCCTATCACAAAATGACACGACAGTTGAGATTGGAAAGAACCTCTGGAGATCATCTAGTCTGACCTGTGTTCTGAGCAGGGTCAACCACAGGCCTCTGTCCAGTCAGGTTTTGAATATCTCCAGGGATGGAGACTCCACAGTCTTCCTAGGAAATGTGTTCCAGTGTTCAACCACCCTTGCTGTTTTCTTATGATTAAACAAAATTTCTTACATTTCAATTTGTCCCTGTTGCCCCTTGTCCTTTCACTGGACAGCACTGAGAAGAGTCTGGCTCTGTTTTTACACCCTACCCTAAATCAGGTATTTATACACATTGATAAGACCCCCCCCCGAGACTTTTTCTTCCAGAGGTTAAATAGTCCTAGCTCTTTCAGCCTCATTTCCTGTGAAAGAAACTCTAGACCCTTCACTGAACATGCTCCAGTTTGTCCTTGTTCTTCTTGCACTAGGAAGCCCAGAACTGGAACCAGCCCTCCAGATGTGCCTTACCAGTGCTGAGTGGAGAGGAAGGATCTCCTCTGTCAACCCAATAGCAATAATAGCAATGCTTTTCCTAGTGAAGCCTAGGAAGCTGTTGACCTTCTTTGCTGTGAGGGCTCATTGCTGTCTCATGCTCAACTTGTTGTCCACCAGGTCCTTCTTTGCAAAGCTGCTTTGCAACTGGATGGCCCCTACCGCAAACTGGTACCCAGGGTTATTCCTCTCCAGGTGCAGGACTGTGACATTACTTTCATAGAACTACATGAGATACCTCTCAGCCCAGTTCCCCAGCCAATGACCCTCTGAATGGCAGCATGCCCGTTCAGAGTACCAGCCACTCCTCCAAGTTTTATATGGACTACAAATTTGCTGAAGGAGTGCTCTGTCCCATCACCCAGGTCATTAATGAAGATGTCGAACCTTACTGGCCCAAGTATAGACCCCTGGTGTATACCACTAGGGACCGGCCTCCAGATGGACTTTTTGATACTGATCACAACCCTTTAAATCCAGCAGTTCAGTTTTCAGTCTGTGTCACTGTCCACTCATCTAGCCAACACTTCATCAGTTTGTCTGTAAGGATATTATAGGAGACTTGAAAGTCAAACAATGAACTCATAATTTCCCTAGTGTTCATTTTGCTGCTGATATACTTGTAGATGCCCTTCTTGTTGTCCCTTACATCCTTTGCTAGATGCTACTCCATATGGGCTTTGGCTTTCCTAGTCCTATCCCTGTACACTCTAGACTGTGTCTCTATCTTCTCTCTGGGCTACCTGTTCCTGATTCTACCTCTTATATGCTTCTTTTCTACTTTATTTTTCAGGAACTCCCTGTTTGTCCAGATCCTGTCACCTCCTGTACATAGGGATGGACTGTTCCTGAACTTTGAGGAGGTGATCCTTAAAAATCAACCAGCTCTCCTTGAGCCCTTTGCTCTCCAGGACCATAACTTGTAGGGTTTTTCCAAGCAGATCACTGAATAGGCCAAAGTCTGTTCTCTCGAGGCCCAAGGATGTGGTCCTGAATTAGTTACATTTATGTGATTCATACTAGAATGAATAGACCAGCAGATAAAACAGTGGCTTCTTATAAGAGAATCTTGAGTTGATTTTGTTTGTTTGTTTGTTTGTGTTTGTTTTGTTGTTGTTTTGTTGTGTTGCTTTTTTTTTTTTTTTAACTAAGATTTTGTGGTGGTTTTACTCAGCTGGGCAGCTGAGTTCCACCACAACCACTCTCTTACTCCCCCTCCTCAAAGGGAAAGGGGGAGAAAATATGATGAAAACACATCAGGGGTTGACATAAGAACAATTATCGTCATGGGTAAAACAGACTCAGCATAAGGAGTTTAATGTAATTTATTATCTGTTATTAACAAGCTAGAGCACTGAGAAAAAAGCAAACTAAAAACACCTTCACCCCATCCACCCTCTTCTACCTCCTCCCCCTGAGCGGCGTAGGGGAATGGGGAATAGGGGCTGTGGTCAGTCCCTAAAGCTTTCTTTCCGTTGCTCCTTCACAGTCACTTTCTGCCCCTGCTCCACGTGGGGTCCCTCCCATGGGATGCCGTCCTTCCCAAACTGAGCCTGTGGGGGCTGCCCACAGGCCGCAGCTCTTCAAGAACTGCTCCCACATGGCTCCGTACAACAGGGTCCATCCCCGAGGAGCAAACTGCTCCAGCACGGGTCCCCCACGGGCGGCAGCTCCCCCCAGACCCCTGCTCCTGTGTGGGCTCCTCTCCACAGGCTGCAGCTCCTGGGGGGGCTCTCCATGGCCCGCAGCCTCCTCCAGGCCATATCCACCTGCTCCACCGGGGGCTCCTCCACAGGCTGCAGCGTGGAGATCTGCTCCGTGTGGGACCCATGGGCTGCAGGGGGACAGCCTGCTCCACCAGGGGCCTCTCCACGGGCCGCAGGGGAACTTCTGCTCCAGGCCTGGAGCACCTCCTGCCCTCCTTCTGCTCTGACCTTGGGTTCTGCAGGGCTGTTTCTCATTCCTCACTCTCCCAGCTGCTGTTGCACAGCAGTTTTTTCCCTTTCTTAAATCTGCTCTCACAGAGGTGCAAACAACATCACTTATTGGCTCTGCTCTGGGCAGCCACGGGGCCCTTTGGAGCCCACTAGTACTGGCTGGTATCTAATAGGGGCAGTTTCTGGATTCTTCACACAGAGGTCACCCCTGCAGCCTCCGTGCTGCCAAAACCTTGCCATGTAAACCCAATACAGCTTCTTAGGTATTTGTTTTGTATTTGAGCAATGCATGGTATAATACTGTCCATTCTCTGCTCAAAACTCCAAATACTGCCCCAGTTAATAACACTACAATCATAACACTGGCTGTTTTGTTTGATATAGTGACTGGGACAACATGGTTGCTATGATGACAGCTTTCTTTGTTTGCTCTTTATGACTCCGAAATTTGCAGAAAGTAAACTGGGTATAACTAGTTCATACTCCACATTCCCAGTACTTCCTTCAGGCCTAATTCTCTGAAAAAGTCCCACATTTATTTTAATAATTTGAAAGCCATAGGTCTAAAATCAAACCACTATCTAACTAAAAAGGCAGAATTACCTGAAAATGACCATAATGATAATTATTATATAATAACTCCAACCAGTAACACATTAAGATTGAAAGAATGTGTTTACATAGGCAGCCAAATTACTCTGTTTTGGAAGTGTATAGTCCTGTATTAAGTATGAAAGAGCTGAATTGTCTTTGCAGGACGTAGTAAAAATAATGAATTAAGAAATTCTGATAACATCATGACAACTGTGAATAAAGTTAATCCAGTGTAAGAGCCTTAATATATCTTTATTTACATAAGTAACATTTTCCTGTCTTCCACTGTTTTGAGTGCTCAATGAAGAAAAAGATTTTGGAGGGCATGGATGGGTGCTGGATCACATTTAAGGGAATTTCATATTCTCCAGTCTGACTCAACAGATTAATGAGAGCTCTCAACTAGTGTTGACTTCACCATGTAAGAGTCACACACTGGGTGATTATTTGCCCTATATCTATATGTCCTGAAAAGAAGAGTGTACTTCTGAGTGAAAACCTGGTCTTTGGGGAAAAAAAAAAAAAAAAAAGACTGACATATTCACCTCGTGCTTATCTGAACTTCTCTACCCTTGTCAAAAGGAAGTGAGGGATAAACTTTAGTGTTTCATATAGTGACATGCTCTTAGTTTTCTTATGCCACTTTTCAGAAGATGACACAAGGATATTAAAATTAATCTTTTAGAAAGCCTCATATTTCTTTGAGTATTTTCATTATTTTATTTTATTTTTAATTTTTTTTAGCTGAGAAAACAAAAACTCTGTTTTTAATTTTTGTTTAGGTTTGGTCAAAATATATTGTGGTTTGATTTTCTGATGACAAGCAAAAATTTTCTAAGGGGAGAAAAATCATTTTCCAGGAAGTTTGTAGTGAGGTCCTGATAAGCATGTATCACTGCACTGAGGGTGCTGCATGAGCTGACAGAACTGCTGAGTAGCCAATGAGATAATCTACATCTAAATAACAGATACGTAGTTTCTGATATTGCACTAAAAGTAGATTAAAAAAAACACAAATCAAAATAGTGGTGTGTGAATGTGTGGGAATCGAACAATCTCCCTAAAATGTATGCATAACAGAAAAACAACTTGAAAACAAAAAGGAAATCATTTACTTTTTAATTTCATCCATTTTAAACTCTTTAAAACAATCTCTGTACTCAAAGGTGAAAAATCTTTCTTACAGTAGAGTGAAAGGTTAAGGAATTCAGGACCTTGTAAGCTTGTTCCTGAAAAAAAAATAAAATAAAATTGAAATCAGCAATTGAAAAAACATGAAAGCTTTTTTCTCTTTATCTCCTTCCACATTTTTAACCACTTTCAGATTGTGAGATTTCAGCTTTGACAGTGTGAGGCCCACCTGACACCACTATCCATGATTATGAAACAGTAAAATGTGCTTTGTCCAGGTATTTGCCTGTGGTTTGCTACTGGTTCCAGGAAATGACATAATGAATAATGCCATTATCTTAACTTGACTTGTGGGTATCATTGATAAGGGATAAGATTTCAACACATGGCAGCAAGACAAAAAGCCCAATTACATATTTTCAAGTTAAAGTTCTAGGATAATTTTTGCATTGTGTGCCTAGAATTCCATATAATAGACCAAACAAGAATATAAGTGTTGGATAGAGGCCAATTAAATATTTAAACTAGCATTTAAGTGCATCTGGAATACAGTCCTTGGCCTCTAGTCCAGCATAATTGGACTTCTTCACTACTGGAATGCAATCCTGTAGCCAGATCGCAGGCTTTTACACTCAGACTCTCTCAGTGAGATTACATGTCCTTATATCCTGGTTGCTGAAGAGTGAGGAAGAAGGAGCATGACTCCTCTACTGGAATATGGGAACATATGCCTAAGACAGAGGCAGACTTATATGTTCTATGGAAACCAGCCCAAAGACTGAAGCTCAAATTAAAAAATAGTGTTATGTAATGGTCATGAATTGAACCTTCCTTGTTTTGTTTGTTTGTTTGTTTGTTTTTTGTTTGTTTGTTTGAAACATGAACCTCAGCAGTTAGAAGTCATATAAGTTTGACAATTAAGACCTTACAAAATTTAGCCACCAGTAAATTTAAAGCCCATGATATCTCGATCACTATTTCAATAGTGAAAATTAAATAGAAATAGGTGAATACTAGGATGTGTACACTGGAAGCAAAAATTGTTCAGGCATATTGTTTGACAGCTGGAAGAGAGTTCAGTAATACAATTTCAGCTATAATATTTTAAAGAATGATCTCTTCTGATGTTTAAAAGAGTCAAAGGCCTGATGAAAAGACTCATTTGCATGTATCTTCTGTGTATGAGAGCAAAAGTTAAGGTAACAGGAAGGACAAAAGCTTAAAGGGAAGAATAGTCTGATTTGGTCTTAGATTCATAGAAGGAAAGTAAACTAAGTGCTTGGCCCTTTACAGTGATGAGTTTTCTTAACCCCTCTTGGGTTATGAGAAATAGAAATAGTTTCTGCATATTTCCCTAATTTAGCCATACGGGACAATGGGAAATCCTGCAGCAAATTGCCAGTAAAGGAAAAAAAAAAAAAAAAAAGGAATAAAAAAAGCCAAAAGAAGAATTCATTATTCAAGACAGTCACTAATTCTATAACAGGAAGCCACCATGATCTGAAGCTGAATACACAGCAAAAATACTGAAGCAATTGAGATGTGTTTCCCTGAGCATCTAACATGGACTTGCAGTGCCAGCTAAGGCATGAACTGATAGTATTACTGTCTCTTAGAGTTATCAAGAACTGCTGGAATGGGCCAAGCTAATTTCCTTGGTCCCTTTATATCGCATAGTCCTTACTTGACTGCCTCTGAGTCTAACATCAAATTGTGTGGTTCACTCGGCTGCCTGTTTGTTGAGAGCACTGTTTCTTGATTTGCTGTCCTCCTGAAGAGGTTTTCTTACTCGCTGTTGGAGTGTAATGTTCTGCAGAAGTCTGCCAGAGGATCCAAATATTAAACGTTTACTTGCAATCTAATGACAGATAGTATTTATCTGCTATATAAATCTATATATAGCCTTTATGGATCACTGACATCCCAGTATGTACTGTTGGTTGCTTTTAGTTTCCAAAGATTTTATTCTTGTGGCTTAGCAATGCACAATCTCATTGCCAGTTCAAGTGGAAAATATAACTTGAGAAACATTATGTTTCTTGCTTACTTTAATACAGGAATACTTGGATCTCAGAAGCATCACAAGCGGTGTAGCAAAACCCTCATTACAATACTGAAAATGTTTGAATTTTCAGTCAGAAATAATCTGAAAATAACTGCGTGGCAATTATTTAATCATATCTGAAAACATGAGTAAAATGACTTTGTAGCTTTGCTATAGAATGTAGTTAAGAATCTCCTCTTATTTAGTTGTGTTTTCTTGTGCTGTCATATGTAGGCTTATCCCAGATGCAATGAACTTTCTTATTTGAAAATGTATATGACCTTATGATCTACAAATTGATGACAGGGTAAGGTTGCCCGCTCATCCTGAAATAACTTTTTCCTTTTTCTTTTTAACAATTGTTTTTATTAGATACTTGCTAAATGGTTGTAGACTGACTAGCAGTTTTATGAGTTTAGCATTTAGTTCCTTTCGAGTTCCTTTCCAACCTGAAAATTGGCTTGTATCTGAGGACAATCTCTGACACCTCTTTTTAAACTCGATGTAGCATGTACATATGTGTTTACAGATTTGCCTGTAGGTTTGGATGCAAAAGCATTTTTGAGGTAGTATCACCTCCAGGTAAATTAAAATATTCTCCTCACCTAATTATACCCATTAAAAGTTAGGCAGCTGATCTAATTTAGTCCTATTAGGATTCTTCAGAAGGCTGTTTATCCCATTGGCATTAGAGACATAACAACAGGCAGAGATGCCATATTCTCTGGAGATGCCTATCTCTAAATCAGGTTAGATATTTTACCTGCAGACAGTAAGAGTGAGTTGTACATCTAATATTTCTGGGACTGTCCTGGGAGAAGTGAATACTAAATAGCACATCTACACCGAGAAAGCATGCAAGCAAACAAAACCACTTTCTCTGTAATTTAAACTGCATTAGTTGTCAGAAATAGTGAGCTCCCACCTGCAAGAAATAAATGGCTGGCAACATGGGAAAGTATTTGCTTGGTCTGACACAGTATGTTCTGCAGTGTATGGTTGCATATATCTTCCATATGGTATTCTCCAATGCTAATTCCCCCATTTCACAATGAGATTTAGCTAACTCCTCCTTTGTAGCCAAGAAAGTAGTAGTGCTTGGAAAAGTTTAATAGTAACAACATTTTCTCACAAGCCATATAGGGACAGTACTTTGTATATTTAATATACTTCGTATATTTAATATTTTTATTAGTGGGGTCTCAAACCTTCTACACAATCATCATTTCATTAAGACTTGTGGCATTCAGGCGTGCCCTAATCTCTATCTCATAGACATGTGGCAATAGGGATTCTTATAAAGGAATGAAGTGTGAGCGAAAGTCTGGAGTCAAATATGTGTGTCCTGACTTCCACAGCCATGCTGGAAGGGGTGGCTTAATCACAATGCCAGCCACAAGGGAACATCAGGCTGCCTTGCCATCCTAATCAAGACATGAAGCAGATGAGCCTGAGGACTCTGAGGAAGAAAAGCTCAATTGGCTTAGAGCTGAAATATAATGAGCAGGCATAGCCTCTGTAATTCTTTTAGCTGAAAACCTAACAGACTTAGTGAATCAGAATGGTGTAGTAGGTTCTACTAAAACTAATTGTCTACAAG
Organism: Anser brachyrhynchus; assembly: GCF_964034855.1. Classification (NCBI taxonomy): domain Eukaryota; kingdom Metazoa; phylum Chordata; class Aves; order Anseriformes; family Anatidae; genus Anser; species Anser brachyrhynchus. The sequence continues at coordinate 52,268,839 of NC_137699.1, forward strand.
ATTCGTAGAGTAACATAATATTGTTTTAACATTTTTGGCTCTGACACTGTCCTTATACCTTTAAATATAAAGATTATTTCTTGGAAAAGTGATTAGAATATTAAAACTCTATAAAAGTAGGCATTAGCTGATGATCCTGTCATTATGTTGAGTACCCATGGATTCACCTCAGCACACCTAGTGATTTCACAAAGGCTATTATCTCATGGCTACATCCCCTTCTTCTGAGCTTATTACTTTAAATAAAAAATGTTAATGGTTTCTCAGAAACTCATGATGAGAAATGGAGGATTTCTTACACAAAGAAGTATGCTCTCCAAATTTCAAAGCTTGCATTAAACTTTCCAGCAAATGCTTGAAATTCTCAGTCAGCCAATAATGTTGCAAGGTGAATTCAGCTTTCTTTTATACTGAGGTGCCATCTGCATATAGTTTATTACTATTTATTAAATTGCACACCACTGCATATGATGTATAAAATCACTTAAGAATGTGCATTATGCTTTTACATACAGGGAGCATGAGATGAAATTATGAAGTCTGAATCATAAACAAAGTCAGACTGAATGATCTAAAAACCCATTCTGGCCTTAAAATCTGAGGTCATGTATTGATCTCAGAAAAATGTCTACAAAGGTATAGGAAATGGTGGACATTGTAACGTAAAAGAGCAGACAGACTGACAGGCAAGTATCTGGCTGTATTTCATGTATCACCCTATGGTGGGATAGTAAAGAGAGCTCCTCCAAGACTCCAAGACTGTCCTCTTGCTCTTAAACCTCTTATATTGGTGGGAGTGTGATCCCTGTCACAGTGTTGAGAGTATGAGCCACTTCTGACATAATCTGTCTATTTTTTCCCATTCCTGTTGATCTGCTTTCCCTTCCCCACCCTACCCCCCCAAAAAAAACCAAAACACACACCACCACCACCACCACCAAAAAACAACAACAACAACAGCAAAACAAAACAAAACAAAAAACACCCCAACCTGGACATATGGGGGAAAAAAAAATCAATGCAAACTTTGCTGCTGCAGAAAAATACACCATAAAAAGTGAGATCCATAGGTGAGCTCATGGGTGTTGTGATATTATTATTTACTTGGGCTTATAACGGAGGGACAGAAGGCAGAGGTATTAAATTTTGCAGGTGATGAGCCTATGCAGGCAAGCAAGTATATGAGCCAGGAAGGTAGAGGAGAACTGGCACATACTATGCATGAAGAATGATGCTGGCAAATGCCTAACTGAGTGAAAGCCGGAGTGGTTCCATGTGCTGGGATTTCAGTTGTTGCACATAAAAAAAATCTGTACAAAAAGTCATTAGAAAATTTCAGAGAACTTGTCACTATTTCCTGCTAAAATATTGAAAGGTGGTTATGTTTCACTGAAAAAAAGAAGTAATTAATAGCACTCGTTATGTGTGAGGAAAAAAAAAAAAAACACAACACTTTAATGTTCAGAAATTGTTTCATGTACCTGAGCAATGACACTTGTTTTCACATTTCTGAGAAGTTATCTCTGTCTGAAAAAGGAGGTGAGCTGAGCACAACATATCTTCCTCAGCAATGCAGCCCTTTTCCAGCTGACCTCTTTTACAAAACTTTTGTATCAGTTTCTCCCCGTGTGCTTTGCTGACATCACCATGTATATAAGAGAATATGGACTATGCTGGCAAGTCTCCTCAAATAAAGAATAAATAAATTAATAAAATGACAAAAAATAAAAAATAAAAAGAGGAATCTTGCCATAAGCAAACAATTATCTCAGCAGCATTTAATAAAATGGTAAGTTTTTCAGCTCCATAGGTGAATGATCCCTGTACTTGAGTGTGACCTTACCTGCTGCATGGCTGTGAGGATGCAGCAATGCTGCTCTCCACTTTGACACAGACCTGGCTACTTTCAGGATACAATCATAGCAGCATAAGCCACAGTTTATGGATGTTCAAAACATGACTTTGGTCATGCACTGACTTCAATGAGAAGCTCCCCTGTATAGATTCTTCCTCTGTGTCCTTTTGCCCTTCCCCAGCTTTGCTTCCCCTCTCTGCATCCAGAAACCCTTTAAAATCTTCACGTGGCACCATCTGTTTTACCCTGCAGTTTCATATGCCAGTATGTTCCCCCACCCATAGCCTGCAACAAAGCAGGATCTGAAATGTAGTTTTCCAGATTTTATGATGATCTGATCTCATGATGCGGTAAGGATGAGGATGACTTACTTGGTTGGGACAATAGTTTGGAACAGGGTCTGGTACTTACACCACAAAAGATGGCCACTATGGTGTCAGCACAACACAAAAGAGATGGACTGGAAATGCACTTATCTATTTCTCTCGCTTTTCTCTAAGTTGCTGAGTCCTACTGGTACAAATGTGTAGCCAGTCAGGACAAGGCCTAGAGAGTTAAGATATGATGAGAGATTTGATCTCTCTCCTTCCCTTCTGAAAAATGAAGTAGCCGGACAGGAGCACATGCCAGACTTATTTTGGATTCATCAGTAAAAATGTTTTTGACATACAGCTTGTGATTGTTACCCACTATAGGCACATAAAAGGGCATATCGGCATGACACAACACTGTACCCTAAAGCAATACTCTAGGCATTTATTCACAGAGCTATAGTGCTAAGTTTTACAGTTAAAATCTAGATTCAGGAAGGAGCTAGACTGTGAAGCAATAAGCTTGGAATCCCTGAACATTCACTGCAGTATTGTGGAGAGCGGGCCTCCTTAGTAAGAGCTGAGGTTATGGCGGGGAGTGTTAGGGCCACTCATTAAATTCATCTGTTTCTGGGAAAGGTATGACCTGCACTGATTTTCTGTTCAGGGAAGCTTTAACCAAGGACATACCTAAGACACCAACTAAGATGAAGTGACAGATGCTAGTTAAACGCTCATCAGGCATAAGGGGAGCGCAGAAAATCTTTTTGTACAAGGGACCATTGCTTGCCTGACATGTGAAGTGTCAACTTGCATCTAGAAACATAGTAAATAAATCACATCTGGGATAGACATAGGAGCCTTATTTGTGCACTCTTTTCCCTCAAGCCAGGGCAGAATTATTTTTGTCATATGTGTCTGAATGTGGAGTGTATTTATAAGTGAGTGAAACAATGAGGAAAGGAGAGTTTTTTTAGTTCTTGATGGCTATTATGTTATTATGTTATTTTCTTTGTTGTAAATGTTGTTTTTTGTTGTCGTTGTTTTTTAACATTTTTCATCTCGTTTACCTTTCACTTCATATCTACCATAACTTTGTGGTTATGTCACACCTGAGTCCTGTGCAATCTTCCTTGCGTTTGTATTCTGATAGAGACAAGTTTTTTTCCAAGTCTGCATCAAAGAGTTCTTAAAACAGTACCAGTGAAGTCTGTTCCACTGAGCCACTAAGAATACATGCAAACATGCTGTCCTTAAGCAGTACATGTTGCCACAATACTTTATCACACATTTATGTATGGCTATAAGTTTCCATTTTGAAGGAGAGGGTGTTGTAGGGTTAGAAAAGGGCAGGGAAGGCTGGTTGCCAATGAGGAACAGTATCATGGCTGAGCTAGTATTTCAAATATATTCAGACTTTTCTGTAGAGGATTAACTTGGCAACTTTTGAAATTGATTAGTCCACCCATTAATGCACATCTTTGTGTACAGATGCCATGTCAAGAGATTCAAATTCTGCTGTACCCAGACCCAGGAATGGTGTCTGGCAAATCTGCAGGCACTGTGCTAAACTGCTCAACACATTCTCTGCCTGGGTGAGGTGAAGGAAGTTGTTTCACTTCAGTTAGAAATGCAGACCAGTTCTCTAAATTCAAACCCTCCACTTAAGTTCCTGCTGGGACTTCACAGAGTAGTTACTTTCTTTCATGCTAGATTTATTTGAATGACCTTATTGTGGAAAATGGGATTTTATATCTCAGTGCCCGTTACATTATTATATTTTTTATTTGTTACAATGAAAACATTTCATTAAAGCCCTTATTGAATAGTTAAGTGTGAATCTTGGGAGTGAAAAAAAATCATTTATTGAATCAGCCTGAGCTGGAACTAAGAAAGCATGTAGAGGTGCAGACCTATGAAATGCTCCATGCTTGTGGAGTTTCATAACAAAATGCTACAAGACACAGCTCAAGTTCACTTCTACAATAAATAAAGAAAGAGACTGAGTTTTTCCATTTAAGGACTACACAATTTCAGGGCCAGACTTTATCCCTTCCCTGGGGAAGAACAGTACCACTAAGATGGAGGGGAAGTGAAGGTAGTGCTATAGCCCCTCTGTGTCCGTAAGTTACCATCCTAACTCCACCAGCCATGCTTGTAAAGCTGAAAGACCTTACAAGTCATCAAGTTCTGGAAATGGTTTGCCCCTGTGCAGAGCCAGGGAGATATCAGGATCCATTTCCCCAGTCCCAGAGGGGATGGAGCTGCTGGGGTTTATGCTGTCTCTACCACATAAGCTCAAAGCGTAATGACCCCCTGCCCCTCAATTAATTAAATTATTAAATTCTTTCTGTAGCTTTAATTTAAACCATAATTTACTTTAATTTACTTTTTTTTTTCTTTTTAATTATTTAAAGCCAAAATGCAAATGTAGGAAATTCAATGTACTTAAAAGACCGGGGCTTTTAATTTGGAACTCTTATTTGTGTACACTGTGGTTTTATTTCAGCAGCTAAGGATAGGGGAACAGGTTCTGCTTCCTTCTACCCCACTATAAATTCACTGATTTCAATGGCATTTATTCTTGAATTACCCTGGCTAAGCTGCCAGCAGAGTGTGGCTGACTGTGACTCCATGGATATATATACTGTTTATACGTTGAGTCTATTGTTGATTAAATATGCACACAAATGCAACAAGCCATCAGTCAAAGAAATCACATTTGCTCTGCTGCCAGGATATAAACTAAAATCATGAAAAGAAAATGCATTCCTCTGATATATTGAATGATAAAATTTCAATAGAAAGCATTGCTTCACATTATTTTAATGTGATTAGTGCCTCTGAAAAGCACTGAATTAACAGATTGGAAACGGGTGTCCTCTGTTTATCGATTAAAACACAAAACCCAACAGCTGTTTTCCTCTGCCCTGTTCTACCAGTTTTCTTGAGTCTGATCTGGAGGGTCTCCTCTGATGAACAGAGGAGATTTCCTTTGCCATTGCTGCTTATTCTGATGAGTATGCCAACAAGAAAAGAATTAGCTTTAGTTACAATGTCTTTTCTAAGACATTAATACTAGCCCACTAAATTTTCCATGATCTGACTTGCTGTAGCAGCATTCATGTGCTTTCAAGCTTTTTCAGGTCTGAACTTGGGATCAAGAATTGAAAGTCCCACCAAGCACCATTACAAAAAAGATCCATTACTTAAATACCTAGTTGCCACCTTTGCATCAAAAACCTGTTTCTTATTGACAGGAGTAACTCTCTTGGATGTCCATATGCTTTCAGGCTATCAGAATAGAAAGCCAATGTTCAAAACATCTTGTAAGAGACTTATCATACAGAGTTTATAAATAGATGTGGTTAGGTAGGTTCTATCTGCTCCACCCAATTCTTTTAACTAGATTAAAAGTCTCTTGTGCATTTTTGGCATCTTGTGGCATTTTAGTTCTAGGGATGTAGCTGTAAAGCCTAACTAATCATATTCACAAAAAAAAAAAAAATAGAATAGACAAATATCTTTCGAACTCTGAGCATCTCAGTAATCCACATTTTGCTGAGAATACTTTGCATTTAGCCATACATTAATAATGAAGTTGTAGAGATGTAGCACTTGGATGTAGCGCTGATTTAATGTGTTCTTCTTGGTTATTCACAAATGTCGTGATATTCCATCATTTTGAGCACTTGTACAAGGTACTTGGAACTCATAACCAACTGAATCTTTAAGTCTGAAAATCCAGTCCTTAAGTGGAGGGACTGGGGCAAATGTCAGCATGTTCCTAAATAAGATTCTGCAGAAGAGGAAGGGCAAATATTTCACAGATTGTGTCATAAAGATTTGTTTGTCATCTTTCTCTTTTGTTCCTTGATTGGTACCTTTTTATCTTTAGTGATGTGTAATATTTATGAATAACTTCATTGACTCAGTAGAACTCTTCAGGGAATGAGTTATCACATGCCATTTTTAAAGATGAAAAAATCCAGCCACACACTAAGTTTAGTACTTTTACTGGCAATGAATGAACACCAGCACAGTCCTTCAGGATCCTCAGGTCTCAGCCATAATGTTTTGAAAAGAGTCAAAATATGTTGCTATTAACTGTAATAGCAATGATAGAAAGTATACATTTTTATTTATTTATTTAAAAAGAAAAAGTGTCTGTGAGATTCAGTTGCCTACCTGTGCATTCCCTAGACTGCTGTTAACAAAACCTGGAAAAAAAGTAGTAAGTGATGTTAGGAGTTAGCACTATCATTTTATCTCATCTACTTATCCAAAGTGCAGAGCAGATAACTTTAGCTATCATCCTCAGGACGAACAACAACAACAACAACAACAACAAAAAAAAGAGAGAGAGAGAGTTCAAGGCATTGTCAAGGAGCTGTTCAGCTTTGGCTCTTAATTAAAGTAAACATAGTTAAAAACATTTCCATTAGAAAAGAAAGCTTTAACCTCTCGTAACATTCTGACCACATTCAGATGAGGGTAGAATCCATGCTACCTCATGGAAAGTGCTTGCAGTAAAAAAATTTGCCAGTATAATGGCTGCCAATAAAAAAAATATTGTGATTTTCATTACGCTGTGCTCATTTATCACTGGTGAAATGCAAGGATGAGACCTTCCATACAAGTTTAGACATATGCCCTTGAGAGCTAAAGAATGGCTTTTCAATGCAATTCCAAATGTTAATATCCCCACAGGAATGCAGATCCAACAGAGGAACCTACTATGCTATGTAGCCATCATATTCACCTCAGTGAGTGAACATCATGCATCAATGTGGCTTGATACTTGCTACTTTGGAGCTGCACTGCATAATCAGCAGCATGGGCAGTTTTTCCTTAGACTCCTGTCCAATTTGATTTGAAATCTCCCTGATTTTAAAGATATTTTTATACACACCACAAACAAAGCTAGCAGAGAACTCACTTGAATATTTTCTTGATTTAAAAAAAATATATATATGTATATATAATATAATATAATATAATATAATATAATATAATATAATATAATATAATATAATATAATATAATATATATATATTTTTTTAAGTTATAAAAATGATTAAGTGAGAGTGGAAAAGAGAGAGTAGAAGGGACACCATGGCCACACAATAATAAACAGACAAGTGGGCAGTAATATGTTCACCTTACACAGCTCTAGCATGCTGTATCCCAATTATTGGTCTCACTCCCGGAAAACTTCATATCAGATAGGTACCGGCAATTTGGAAGGGCTTTAGGAGGGCAATGGCACTGAATGGAAAACCAGAGATTTAATGGGATAAAGGATTAGAAAATTAAAGTTTCAAGGTCTAGCTTTGGAGAACACATGATAACATATTATAGATTTTCTGAAAGGAGGCTATTCAAGAGAATGATATGGATTACTTAGGACTTCTAGAAGAAATACAATGTAGGAGGGCAGAATCAAGACAAATGAGTGCAGGGGTAACAAAACCAAACAACAAAACCAAAACCAAAACCAAACAAGAGACAAACAAGAAAGAAAGAAACAAACAACAACAACCTCAGTTTACCTGAGACAGAATTCTTTATAATTATCTACAGGGAGAGGAAAAGAGTGTCAATTTGTTAATTTAAAAGGAGCTAGTGTAAAGCATTACAATCATATGAACTGTGAGGGGACAGAGCTGCTGCATCCCTGCAGAGATATTTTAATGTTGTATGACAAATGTTCAGATAAAGTTAAAGGTATGAAAGAATCTGGATGCTATTTATATTTATTTTGTGTTGCTTTAAGCAAGCACTTGATGATAGATAATGGGGAAAAAGTGTTAAGCACAGGAAAGATGCCTAGCTGATGATGTCTCTACTGCTGTTAGGCAAGTCAGAGACAGATTTGCCAGGATTGTTCAGGAAATTTAGGTCTCCCAAACCGGACTACGTCTCCTGCTCCTCCATAGGCTATGGGGGAGCCTTATACTTTTGGACCAGTGTTACAGTTGCTTTCCAGTTCTCTGATCACCTGCTCCAGATGGAGAGAACTGTTGTGCAGCTATGATGTTGAATGGGCAAAACATAAACCTCTCAGCTGCTTAGCAACTATGTCTTGTATGCATGACAAGTAGTGTATAAGTAGGAACAAGGGCTAGAGCTGTCTGTTTCCATCGAGGCTCCATCCTTGTCTGCTATGGTGCAGCTATACCAGATCATCCACTTCCTGACCATCACGTTCCTCTGCTATTGTATGAGTCTGAGGCTCATGGCTATCAGGATGAAGTACAGACTGATTTGTCACACACAGCAGTCTGCCTGAGATGAAGTTGAGCCCGCAGCACCTACTTATTTGTTATCAAATGGTCTGATTTCATACATTTATGCTTGGGTTAATGGCAGGCTGCCATCACACTGAGTCAAAGGGAATATATGCCACTGAATACCAGCATAAGTGTTTGCAGGATTGGGTCCTAAATCTCTTTGTGATGGTCAATATCTTTCAAACTGAGTGATATTAGCACTAACACATACTGAAAGGCAGACTGCAGCCTGGCAGTTTTTAAGAAATGGGCAATTAGCATACTTATGCATGATTCCTACAGGCTTCAAACCTTAGAGTGTTCTCAGTGTCCATTCTCTGATTTTCAGAAGCTTCACTAGAAGGCAGGTCACAGCTAATAAGTAGAATAGAAGTTTGGGTTTCAGGATTTTCTGCATTTTAATTTTTTCTCTCAGAATAGTTTTGTCTGAAATCTGAAGTTGTTTATTACTATTATTATTATTATTATTATTATTCATAGAAATAGAATGGGACAGTGCGTAAGAGGTCATTTAGCTTTTAGCAATAACCCAGACACTAATCACAGACCAAAATGCTTTTATGCTAGGTGTATGTGATTCAGAGGAAGAAGACTGCTTTTAGCTTTAAAACCAAGAAAGGCACATAGAGAATGATTGAGGGGATGTGGTAATGCTAAGAGACTGCTGTAGACCTTTGGTAGGCCTTAGGATGCCTTCAGCTTTTATGCTAAGGCCAAAAAGAAATGTCAAGGAAAGATGAATTAAAGGAAATGGTCATAGACAAGAGGCTGTAGAAAGAATTAACTTTTCACCTCCACAGCTAGAACTGACCACAGACCAAGAGCAGACTGGTTTATGTAACCGCAGAAGGTAAAACTCAGGCTAAAGGTCAGATCTAGTCTGCCCAAACACAGGATGACAAATTAAGTACATCTTCTTGCCAGAATTAGATAATAATGAGAAGGTTTTGCTTCAGACTGACATTCTTTTTGCTTTGAGCCTATGTTTGTATTGAGGTTCCCACCTCCAGATGCAAGGAGACCAATTTAAATGCAGCAAATGAGGCGTGACCAAACTTAGCTCTATTATACTGCAACCAAGTAATCTTTCCTAGCAGCTTAAGAAATGTTGCTAAGTTTACAAATGTCACTAGTAAATTTTAATGTATTTAAGTTTATAAAATTTTTCTTCATGTGTACTTGTTAATAAAATATTTGTATTAGCCTTTTACATTAATTCACTCTATTCGTTGATTAATAATTTCAGTATTTTATAACCAATTCTTTGAAATACTTCACTTTTTACTTTAATGGTTCTTTGAAGTCTTTTGGTTCCTAGACGATGGTGGGACATTAACATCTCTCTCAAAGCAAAGTAAATTATACCTGTGCCATTCCTGGGACATGTTTATCTAACTCATTTTAGATATCTTAGTGCTGTTCAGTGACCTTCTGCCATCATCAAAAGGTACTTCTTCCACCTCAGTTTTGTCACAGCTTATGTTTCATTTGTTCACACACACACACATTAAACTTTTCTAAGTTTAGGGCAATTTCCAGAGTTCACTGAGGTCAGTGGAATCACTTGCACTGACTTTAATAGCATCAGGCCCTCAGAGATGAAATTCTTATTTTATGCATTTTCACTGACAATTGCAAGGTCATTTCACTTTAAAAGGAAACTTTTTAGAAACCTAAGCAAACATCACAATTTACAGGTGAGCAGTGATGTTTACCTTAAAATGGATTTGTGAACTGAAAAAAAACTTTTTTTTTTTTTCCTTCCACATGTAGAATCTGGTCATGGTAAAATGCAGAATATGGCTAAAGCTGTAACACTACTTTCACTGGAAATGGAGAAAATTAACTTGCCTTAAATACATAGAGAGAGCAGTAAAATGCTAAGTTTTAATATATATTAAAGAATTTGTGTAAGCGTAAAACAGAAATGGATGTATTGTAACAGTTTTCTCACTGAATGAGTTTTGTCTCCATGAACTATCTGGGATTAGGCTGTGGTTCTTTCAAAATGCATTTACTCATATTGCTTTAGTGACAATATGCTATAAAGAGTACTTGATCTGCAGCTCATTATTGAGCAGTGTTTTCTGGAAACATAATTACATACTGAGTTCTTTTGTCTGATTGGGGGAGCGGTGTAACTGCTAGACTTAGGTTTCCAGTGTCAATATTACAATTAGGATTTTAAATTCAGCTGGGGGCAAGTTACTGTGTGATCCAAATTGCACTGAAAAGCTGTCTACTATACTAGCCCTGGATTGTAATCATATTGCTCACTGGTAGCCCAGAACATGCAACCTTGTTCATAAACATGTTCTATGGGCTGCAAGTATTGAAAGAACAAGCAAAATTCTTTAATCCCTGGTTACTGAGATCTGTTCTGGGTTAAATACTATGTTTTGCTTTTGCAACATTTTTTTTATTATTATTATTATTATTATTTATAAGTAGGATTACAGGCAAAATCTAAACTCTGTGTCCAGGGAAATGATTTTTAGATGCATTTTAATAATCATTATTATTTTATTTAGCAGTAATTAAACATTACATTAATAATGCTGTTATCGTGGGATCAGATTCCAAGTTGTGACGCTGAAAATTTCAAGATATTTATCTTTTATTATTATTATTATTATTATTTATGTTTAAGTACCATGCTATTTTAATAAGGTGTCCCCTTCACCTTCCTTTACATAATTACTATATATTTACAGTATTAATTCAAAATTAATGGACATTTATTTATGGGAATTAATTGTGTTTCTATAATAAAGCTGCTAATGAAACATATTGGTAGGTTTGTACTGCGGAACCAATTATTTCCTACCATATATGTAAGTAGTATAGGCCAGATAGTAATTATGTTCCTGAACATAATTATCACTAGAATTCCATGCAAGTTTCTTCAAAACTACACATAAGCTTTATTAGCTTTCACTTTCAGTAGTTCACCTCCAAACTTTAGAAGAACCATTAAGATGTCCTTTGAAATTCTGAGAAATAGTTCTTATACTTTTAAGAGTTCACATTGAAACCTGTGTATTAAAACTATTCAGAGAACCTTCCCCAAAATACAAAAAGTGAATTTCCAGGGATGGAAGATACAGTGAAAGAAGTCTCATTTTAAAATTGATTTGCTAAATCAAGTTTAGCCCACTAATATGAACCACCCCAACTTGCTTCCCAATCAGCCCACATCTCAAACAATCCCATGGCAATAAGAAGCAAAAAGTACTTTTTTATGAAGTCTGATGTAATCAAAAGACAACAGGCCAGAAGGATAAAATGAGAAATTGTTGTTCATAGAAGCAGATTTTGCCCCTAGAAGTGTCCATCATGGTGGTCTATTCAAATTGTTGTCATTTAATGATTCATAACATTTCACTCTGTAATTCTTAAGCCAGAGCAACCTTGTTCTCTATGTAAATCATGAATTTTGCAGTCTTTTAGCTCAATTAAAGTATTTGCATTAGGAAGTTGTCTATCTGCTAGAGGGACTCTACGTGGAATTTCCTTTTATAGACACCATCCAGATTTCAGTGGTAGGCCTCCTCGAGTGGTATGAACCTAAGCCACTTCTGGTCCATGGTATCCTTGCAGTTACAGTGTTTTAACATTGTAGGACCTGGCTCATTATGAACTCTGAAGTCCAGTTTTCAGGTGTGTCTGTGCTAGAGTGGACAGCGTCCCTCTCTGGTGGAGACATTTAACTGCTGTCTCAAACAGTAGTGATCAAATCAGAAAATAACACTCGACAATTGTGCAATGTGAGACAAGTCTGGGGTGAACAATGAATGTGGTGGAATGAATTCCTTCTTGGTAATCATGTTCTGCCTGACCAAATGAATTTTAATGATCTCTCTTTTAGCAAACATAAATACCATTGTTCATAAAATTATCATCTTGGTCATAAAATTACCTTCCCCTTTTTAAAATTCAGCTGAAGTTATTGACTCGGTGACCCTCCATGACAGAAATCCCACAGGCTGATTACATGCTGTGTGAAGTATTATTCTCTCTCTTTTGTTTTACATTTACCTGTCATTAACTTCAAGTGACCCTCCCGTTGTTCTGGTGTTCTAAGACACTGTTAAAAAGATGGACTGGCTACTTTTTAACTCTACCCTTCATAACCTTAAATGCTTTAATTAAATCCCTTTTTCATCACTAAATCAACCTAGCTCTTGCAACACTCATATGCAAATCTTGCTGTATCCCTAACTCTCTTTATTTTCTGGACTTTCGCAAATTTTAAATTCTCTTACCATTCACAACCCAAACTGAGTTCGGTATTTATATCAAGGCCCACCTTGTCCAATACTCTGCAAATAAATATTTCTTATTTGTAACATGGAATATAAATACTCAGTTTCAATCACTTAATGTATAGTCTGAGTTCCCTGACACTGATCACCTCTTCTGTGAGAGGACTACTCCTCAAACCAGGCATGGAAGTACAGTATAATAGATAAGATGTACAGGGAACCAGAGAGAGGTGCTTTTCCTCTTCTCAAGATCTGTGTGGTTGTGTCTTCTAGAAAGATGATCAGGAGTTGGGTTGCTCTGCTATGTTCTGGCTGATATGGTGTCTTCCTTTTCTTGAGTTGTCTGTTTTGTCCTCCTTGTTATCATTTGCTACATGGATGCAGTGAAGGAAATATTATACCTAAAATTGTTTTCCTTAGTCTTGCTGAAATGCCTGGAGGGATTATTCTCTCTGAAACTCTCTCCTATATGCTTTGCCTTTCAAACCACACAGGACTCTGCCTGAAACATTCAATTGGACTCTGTGACAAAAAAAAAGAAACTCATTTATGATCGTTAATTTTCAGATTTAGAATCTATGCCCTTGGCTAGAGACCACATGGATTTTAAGACTAAGACCAAGTTTTCAAAGGCATTAAAGTGCCTTAGAAGGCATATAAACAAGTACTGAGATTTGGTTTCGAAGTCAAAAAGCCCCCCAAATGTGCAGCTATTATTCAAAATTTCTGTTGATATGTAACTTCACGATAATACAGTTCTGTGGCAGTAACATTTTTTCAAAGTGTGTAATAAGCATTAAAAATATTCTAAAGTGATGCCTACCACAGGATTTAAAAGCAATTGTTTATGTTATTCCGCTTGCTTTTGGATTTTTTGCTTCAAGCTTTGCTTTATGTCTACAGTAAGTCCTCCAGAGCTTACAGAGCAACACAGCTGTGATCTTTCTTGCAGAGAGCTAACGTGCTTAACTGCATGCTTATAGCATGTGGAAAGCTCTTACCCGTCAGGCAGCGCATTGCTACCTGAGTGGTGAAAGCTGTCCGATTCCTCAGGGTTCAAACAAAGCAAAGCGTAGATATTTGCCCTGTGCAGCAACAAAGCGCGGCATCCTGGTAGTTAAAGTCAGGAGCCCTTTCCGTGCATCAACAGTGTATTGTAGGAAACAGTGGGACATTTTCTCTCTTACTCTTCAAACACACCAAACGTAAACTGTCTGAACCACAACAGTCATCTTTGTGTGTATGAAATAAGCAGGGCAAAAAAAGCCCCTGTGAAATAGCTGTGGTTAGCGGCTTGTTGAGTGGGGGTGGGTGAGGAAAGAAACTCTCTTTTAATCAATGTGATAATCGATGACATACGGCATCATACTCTTGCCTGGCTCCATTTTTTCCCCACATATGGCAGGCCTCAGTGACTTACCCATTTTTTCTCCCTCTGCCCCACCCTTATCAGGCCAACTGGTCTATTGTTTTTTAATGCAGATACATTTGAAAACAGGCATAAATCTTCAGACAAGCCTGCAGTTTTACTGGGGAAGGATTGTTTGCAGCCATGGTTTGTTGAGGAAGCTGATAAAATGCCCATGCCTTTGCTGTATTTTCCCATACCTGTCTGGCTGCATGCATAGGCCCGTGATGCCACTGGCCAACAGGAGCAAAAAGCTGAGTCAGGGAATTGTATGCTGTGCTTTACGTTTGGATTTTCATGAACTGCAATGCAAGCACTATGAATGAAAATCAGAACGTGTGCTTCTGATCCTGTGCCCCTTTTTCATCTATTAATTTTGGATCCATAAAGCAAAGGCTGTGCTAGATGTCCTTTGAGTGGGATATGTGTTTGCTTCTAAGAACAGCTTTTACATCTCGTTTTTTGGCTCTTAGTGGTGGCACAGGCAACACAGGGTGTTTGCTCACAAGGCCAGCTTAGAGACTTGCATTTTAGGCAGAAAGTCCTGCAGATCTGTGACTTTGTTGATCTCTTTTGGAAGTGAGCACTGGAAAGAGTTCCAGCTCTTTCTTTCTTTTTTTTTTTCTTTCTTCTTTTTTTTTTCTTTTTTTTTTTCTTTTTTTCCTTAGCTGTCTGAGTTTAGAATTTCCTTGTGCTCACCCAGCATTATTTTGGGGAAATTGCTCTGTAAATTAAATGTGCAGTCTGAGAAGTTACGGGTAATATCCAAGTTTTACTTTGAAGTCCAGATTTTCATAGACGGAGGAAACCAGTTTTCTCATATTCTTCCTCTTTGTTGAAATAATTGTTGTTTTTTTTTTTTTTTTGTTACTATTTTTGTTACTGTTCTACAGATAGACAACTTGAGACACATGAATTCCTTTAAAGCTTTTTCAAGATAATTGAGCTATGAAGAAACTATGGGAAATACTGAAAACAGAAGATTTGTATTGCTTGCATTTCTGCTGAGCTATTGATTGTCTTGATAGAATTTAGCTGAAAAATTCACTTCATTTGTAAGTGATGTAAGCAGGGTGACCAAGAGAACTGAGATGCAAAAACTCTTGAGATTGGAGTTTAGGAAGTGTATGAACATTTATTTATTATTGTCCACATAATGCAGTATTTAGAGAGATAAGGAGATAACCAAAAAGGAGGAGCTTCAAGTCTTTGTCATTCTTGTCAAGGCACGTCATGTCAAGGGGTAATTTGAATTTCAATATGGTATGGAATGTATGAAGTTTTTATAGCAGTATTTTGGGTTCAGGCAATGTATGCGACTGTCTGGCTTGCCAGCGGGGATAGAAATTTTGTGTCTTGGAATGCACAGTAGTGCAATTAAAGGTGGCTTTTTGAACAGCAGCATGATCACACCAATGAAAGATTAATACAAGTGACAAATTGTGTTTATTTCACTTTTTTTTTTTTCTTTTCAACAAAGACACTATTGCCTGCCCAGCTCTGTAAAATACAAACAACAAGTGTGACAGGCACTTTAAATAATATAATACCAGGTACCCCTCTGGCCAGTAAAAAGGTAAATGCTTCTTGTATAGAAGGTGACATGAGACTGTTGGTAAAACAAGACACAAATATAAAGATTGGGCAAGGCCTCTGTAGAGTCAGGACACTGTAGTAGAATTATTGTGCAACTTAGAGTAGATTACATGCTCTTTTTGGTATCAAATACTGACTTCCCCCCCCCCCGGCCAAAAAAAAAAAAAGGAAGAAAAAAAAGTGACAGACACCAAATAAAATAACATCTTTTATAATCATTAACTGCCTGATCTCCTCATGTTATTATGCTATGATCACACAAACTTATTGACTGCAATCTCTAAACAGATATGTAAAAGTACATTGTATTTTGGGGGGAGGCAGGAATAAGTAACACAAAAAGGCTAAAACACTGCTCTGCATCTTACCAGGGAAATTCTATAGTAAATGACTAGATATTAATCATCATGGTAAAAGCATTTCTTCAGAAACTATTGTATTAGTACACTGACATACATAAAGAAGTGGGGTATTGGTGGTCAAGCATTAGCTACTCCTTAGATGGTGTTATTGTAATGCCATTTTGTCAATTTTCTTAACAATATTTTTCCTTGAAAAAGATATATACGTTTATTCCAAAACTGCTAATGTGTTTAATAAAGTGTCATTCTTTACTATCTCTTTATCCGTTGGACATAGACAATTACACTCTCTGAAAAAATCTCAAATTACCACTCTATATCAAAACAGATTTTATGACTTAAGTTCAGTATCAATCATATTTAGTCATATACCCTGCATTGCTTTTAATTCATTTCAATGTGTGGTTATTCACATAAGATAACTTTACTTTGTGACATTCTCAACTATATACTGATGATCTATTGATTTTAAATCAAGTTCATTATCCATGTGAGTCATTCAGACTCACAGGAATCTTTCCTTTGACTTGAAAAGATTTGGGATCAAACTAAATCCCTGACATAATTTTTAATATATATCTTTTTTTTTTTTTTCTGTTCTTCTGTTAGTAGACAAGCTGCTTCCAAGCAATTTGCTTGAGAAGAGTGTGATAAGTCATCTAACAGCACTTTTCATCTTCCATTCTTGGTGAGCCACATCATGGCATAGAAAGACATCTATTGCGCTATTTCTGTGGATATCTGGCACATGGTTACACTTAGACAAATGTAACACCTTTGATTTTGTATATTCTTGAATGAAACCAAAAGGATTAGCATGGAAAGGAGCAAATGTTGATTTTAAAAATGTATAAATGATAGAACTTTTCAAAACAGCCCAAATTAGGAAATGCCTTCTCTGACAGGTGTTTTGTTTATGGGAAAGATTTGGTAAATATGTTTGGTTAGTAATTCATAATAAAGTTGGGTAGACATCGTGACCTTCTGAAGCTTTTCCAAACCTGTCTGAACATCTGATGAGTGGTGCCTAGATTGCAGATTTTAGATCTATCTACTCAGCAGTTGTTTATTATTATTATTATTATTATTATTATTATTATATTTTTATTTTTATTTTATTTTAGATTATGGTATGACTACACATTGTTAGAAAGGTCAGTGTTAAAATCAAGCCTCAGAGAGAAACTCTGTACATAAATCTAAGACTATTCTTTTGCTATTATAGGTGCCTGAGACACAGAACATTGAGACGTCTTACTAAGTGGGATACAACTTTTGACAGTGTGAAGGATTTGGGGTCATTTTTGATCTTTACTTTCATTTAATCTAGTTGCTCACAATCTCATTGCCTTGGTAACAAAGCCAGGTTGAAGCTGTGTTTTTTATCTCTGCATTCAATATGAGCAGCCTTGCTGATTCTTCACGTCAGCATTCCCAACATGACTCTGTACTTACATTCTCAAAGTTTGTCTCTCTTCTCTTTTCAACTTCCCCCCCACCATTCTATTAATTATTCTTCTCTTGAATCTCAGCAAGGTGGGTTAGATCAGTCGCAGTGCAGGACTAATGTAGCTGTACAGCTTCTGGATGGAGATTGGTCTATGTCCAGCATTTCTGAATATGGATAAATTCAGATAAATGTTCAGAGCTTCTGTGTCTGTTCTTGTAGCTTGGCCTACTAAAAGTTCCATGCAAGGAAACTGGGATTTGAAATGGAACTTTTGCCTTTATGGAGGGAAAAGGTGTAAACTTTGTTGTGCATGGGATAATTTGTAGCAAAGTGGGTAGGAACTTCAGGGCTTTTCCTGATATTGAAATGAAAAGACATAGTGCTCTGAAGTCATTATCAAAACAGTAAACATCTCAGGTCTGAATTTAGGCTTGGAAATAGTAATAAATAAATAAATAAATAAAAGAATCTCTCTCTCTCTTTTTTTTTTTTTTTTTTCAAGTGAAAGGACAAAACAAAGTGTGGCTGTATCCTTCTGATACGGAAATTATCTGAATTATGTTCTTCATCTTTTGGAGTGAGACATCTGGTGTCCTGTCTTTCTGGTATGATTTCTCCCAATAATGTAATGACTTACATTTTTACATTCATGTTGTCTCATGCAAAAATAGTGGCTAAAGCGTAAAAGCAAGAAATATATATTTCAATTTAGCTTCAACCATTCGAGTTTACCTCAGAAAAAGAGTCTTGTCCTTAGATGATGTTTTTTTCTCCCCATCTAGCCAGTTCTAATGTTACGTGAGTTTAGTTCTGACGTTATTCTTTTCATGTAAATTCACCCAAACTGCAACCTTGCCTGTATGCATTAGAACCATCCCATGACCTGGACTTCCTGTACTGCTACGCTGAGGCCTGAAGAGCAGCTCAGAAGAACTGATTATGTCCGTGATCAGCTAAGATGAAATATGGTGATGCTCTGTTTTTTCCATATGAGTTGGTGGCTATAATCCACCAAGTTCACACAGATGAAATGATTTAATGAGTCTGCAACGAGGAGACACTGAAATATCAAAAGAGACATTATTTCCCTTGGAAAGGTCTTGGGGATTGGGAGTGCAAGTAGTGTTCTCTATTCTCCCAGTTGGAGACTGGGACCCAAGAAGAAGGAGACAAATGGATCAGGTGCATGATTGGCTGGGTGGCCGGTGCTGCACTCAGGGTTTTGGCTTTTATGATCTCAGACACACCTTTGAGAGACCAGGCATGTTGACACTGGATGGGGTGCACCTGACTAGGTGAGGCAGGAGTGTTCTGGGCAGCAAGCTGTCTGGGATTACTGGCAGGACTTTAAACTAGATTCAGTGGGGGGAGGGGATGTACTTCTGAGTGTCAGAAAAGAACTAGGGAATCCTGACACTTTAGGAAGCAACAGGGAAATACCTGTGAATTGTACCAGAGGAACTGGGGAGGGCTCCTCTAAAAAGGTGATGCAATTGATAGCACCCAGCTGAGGTGCCTCTTTACCAATGCATACAGCATGGGAAACAAGCGGGAGTTGGAAACCACGGTGCAATTTGAAATTTATGATCTAATTGCTGTCATGGAAATTGGTTGTGACAAATCACACAACTGGAATTGAGGGCTACAAGCTTTTCAGAAGGGGCAAGGAAGGAGAGGCGGGGATGCTGCCCTCTATGTTAGAGAGTGAATAGATTGTGAAGAGCTGCTTCTGAGAAACGGCCATGAACAGGTTTACAGCTCGTGGGTAAAAATTAAGGACCAGACCAATAAAGGACACCTTGTTGTTGGGGGTCTACTACATCCAGCCTGATCAAGAAGAGCCTGTTGATGAGGCCTTCCTGCTTCAGCTACAAGAAGCATTGCGCTGACAGGCTCTCAGCCTGATGGGGGATTTCAACCACCCAGATGCCTGCTGGGAAGGCAACACAGCAGGCTGTAAGCAATCCAGGAGACTCCTGGCATGCATCAAGGATAACTTCCTGGTCCAGGTTTTGGACAAACCAACAAGAGGATAAATGTTACTAGACCAGGTGCTCACCAGTGTGGATGAACTCATTAAAGAGAGTAGAGAGGAAGGCCCAGGGAACTACAGATTGGTGAGCCTCACCTCTGTGCCTGGGAAGATCATGGAACAGATCCTCCTGGAAGCAATGTTAAGATACTTGCAAGACAAGGAGGTGATCTGAGACAACTGTCATGGCTTCACCAAGGGCAAATCATGCCTGGCCAATCTGGTGGCCTTCTGTGGTGGAGAGACTGCATTGGTTGACAAGGGAGGAATGACCTTTGCCATCTATCCGGACCTCTACAAGGCCTTTGACACAATCCTATGTGACACTGATCTCTAAAATGGAGACAAAAGGATTTGAAGGGTGTCAGTGTTGACAATGTTGGTTCTATGTTCAGGTGGAGGCTGGTGATGACTGGTGTCCCTCGGGGGGGTTGGCTTGGGACCAATGCTGTTTAATATCTTTATTAATGACATAGGCAGTGGGATTGAGTGCACCATCAGCAAAATTACAAATAATACCAAGATGAGTGGTGCAGTTGATACAACAGAAGGAAGGGATGCCATCAAATTGGACTTGGACAAGCTTGAGAAGTTGGCCCATATGAACCTAATGAGGTTCAACAAGTCCAAGTGCAAGGTGCTGCACCTTGGTTGGGGCAATCCCAAGCACAAATACAGGCTGAATGGAGAGTGCAGAGGAGGACTTGGAGGTTTCGGTGGACAAAAAGCTCGATATGAGCCAGCAGTGTGTGCTTGCAGCCCAGAAGGCCAACTTCATCCTGGGTTGCCTCAAAAGAGGAGTGTCCAGCAGGTCAAGGGAGTTGATTGTCCCCCTCTGCTCTGCCCTTATGAGGCTTCACTTGGAGTCCTGCATCCAGGTTTGGGGTCCCCAGCACAAAAAAGATGTGGGCCTGTTAGAGTAAGTCCAGAGGAGGGCCACAAAGACGATCAGAGGGCTGGAGCACCTCTCCTATGAAGAGCTGGAGATGTTTAGCTTCAAGAAGAGAAGGTTCTGGGGAGACCTCATTGCAGCCTTACAGTAATTAAACAGGGCTTATAAAAAGATGGAGAGCAACTTTTTTTCTCAGGCAGATAGGGCAAGGTAGAGTGGTTTTAAACTAAAAGAGTGGAGGTTTAAATTAGATGTTAGGAGGAAATTCTTTACTCAGAGGATATTGAGGCCCTGGAACAGGTTTCCTAGAGGTTGTGGATGCCCCATCCCTGGAGTTGTTCAAGGCCAGGTTAGATGAGGCCCTGGGCAACCTGATCTAGTGGGTGGCATTCCTGCCCATGGCATGGGGGTTGGAACTAGATGATCTTGAAGGTCCCTTCCAACCCAAGCCATTCTATGAAATGCCTCAGGCCCATCCTTCTACCTTAGCTCTGCTTCTTTCCCTCTAACGTATCACAGTTATACATAGAGAAATATATACTATACACCCTATGTACATTATACATTATACAGGATGTATATACCTATATATTATATAGGGTGTATAGTGTATATATATATATTAAATATATATTAAATTTATGTTTATTGTAATAAATATAAATATATACTATACTGTATATACTATACACCCAGATATACACCTTTTTTTTTTTTTCCTTCCCCTACTAGATCAGTGCTATGCTAACCTATAAAAGCATCGAAATCTTTGGCCAAAAAGGACTGAGGAACAATATAAATTATTTTACCATTTCGTTATAATGATTTGAACATAGTATGCATTTTCAATCAACTTGGCCCACTGCATGTCCTATTGCAACCTGTGAGAGATTTACTGAGTTCAATGGAAGAAGACTCAGGCTCTAATTTTTAAAGCTATCACTCTATTAAGTTAAATAAAGTTAAATAAGAAAAATGGTCAAAGCTTCACCACTGCCATTGTCGCACTGTGTTTGAACATGGCCTCAGCATGGCATTGTTTTAACAGATTGAAGGCCAGGTTTGTATTTATAAAGATGGTTTGGTTATTTTTATTTTTAGATGAAAGGGATTATTATGAAGAACATGAACAATTTTTTTAAAAAAATATAGTCCTAAACTTTTGTGTCTTTTAGATTTATCTCTTTTTTTTCTTTTTTTTTTTTTTTTTCTGGTCATTGGATTCCCTCAATAGTGTCAACTACTACTAATAATAATGATAAAGCTTAGAATGTACATCTAAGTTGTAGAGATTAAAAATCCCAAGAAGCTAAGAAGTAGTTTCTAAGAGCATTTGTGTTTTACAAATATATTAAGAGGAGCTGTGCCAAGATATTTATATCTGAAATTCTTCCTATTATACACTGGGGCTTCAGTATATACTTCACGATTTAGCTTATAAAGCACTTGGAAACCTTTTTTTTTGAGATCAAGTGCTTCAGGATGATGTTTTTGTTTAATATGTTCAATTATCTTTAAGACAACATCAGATATGATTTTTTTTCCCTATTGAAATACAAAATCTACATAATTAAGTGAATAGATGCTGATAAACTGGCTTTTACTAAACTTGGATGCTTTTTGCAATTTATCTTAATCTTTCAACCAAGATATGGCCTCATTCAATCCTTTTCCAACATTTGTTCCCACTGGATGCTGCAAATGAATCTCTGACTTGGGGATTCTGCTTTTAGGGCATTTTCTGAAGTTCACATTAAAAAGGTACCTGGTAAAATGCATAAACAATTCTTGGAGTATAACACAACTTTTCATCCTCAGAGAAGTGCCCATAGTACTGGGCTGTACCTGTGTTACTCCTCTATGAGGAATTTAAATGTAAGTCTGTGGGTCCCAGAAGAAGCTGAGCATGAGTAAACACAGGGTTACTCAGCCATGCCTGGATGGACATTGGTCTGCAGGGCTGAGCAGCAGGGCAGAGTTCTGCTGATGTGGACAGTCAGACATAAGTTAAGCAAATGACTTTGTGCTTAGACAGCTGAGAGCCTACATTTTTATGTGAGCAACTCTGATCTATATCTTTGCTCATGGATCCAGAATACAGAAATATGTGTAGAGAAAAGTTACTTATGGGAATCTTGACCAAATTAGTCAATTCACAGGGATGTAAGATAGTTAAAAGGCAGACATCTCCAGTCAAATAAACTGGGGTGTATTTATGGCACAGAAATAGAGCTGACCTAAGATCAAGGGTCTGGAGTCAGTGTATTTGAGAAATATTCAGAATTCAGGTCTCAGAGAAGGTGCACTGAAAACGTATGGTTTACAGTGAAGCCAGCATGGAACTGGAGGTGTTCGAGAACTTCTGGGACCAGACCCATTGTTTATGTTACTTTTCTCATGCTTCTCAGTTATTTAAAGGAAGATCTGGAATAAATTAAGGCACAGAGAGTTTTGAAAAAAAAACTAGATTGGCAAGCTGGTGATGCATTAAAAGTGGGGGTCTGCAATGAGACAAAGGGCTGCAGTCTGGCACTACAGGGAGATGAAGGATTTGAAGAGGTCCAGTAAAAAGAATCAACTCCAATATGTACAGTTTCAACAGAGAATGTGTTCTAATGAATAGAAGGATATCTATGGGGATTTCCCTGATCTGTGGTTCATTACTCATATTCCCTCCTCAAATTTCACCCATATTGACAATAAATTTAGTAAGAAGCCCAAAGAATCTTGTATTTGTTAAAGTTTCATGCCATCATCAACATATTCTGCACTAAGACTTAAGTTACTTCTCCCCACTGCAAATAATAGTTTCCATACTTTCAATACCTCGAGGGAGTTTGAAAATGACTAATTGATGGTTTTTCCCTGTTTTAAATCATTACTGTACTTTGGACTTAGAAATGTGTGGCTAAGTCAGCTAGTCATCAAGTGAGGAATTAGTCTCCCTAGTGCCAACAGTAAATTCTCCAGTTCACTCAGCAACCAGTTGAACAACCTCCTCAATATTTAACCACGTCAATTGTAAACAGGCAGATTCTATGCCTATGTTGTTTTCTCAGGAGAACCTAAACCTTCCTTGTCAAAATATGTGTGTTACAACGGACATTCAGCTGCCTCCCTTCTAATGATGAACTTCTTCGCATTGTATAAGACAATGAATGCTCTTGTCATGCATCCATTAAAACCCCATCTGCAGAGCCATGTACAGAGCAGTGTGGCTGGCTGGGAGTTGTGAACTTCCAAAGAACTTGTTTGTTGTGATGTTTTTTCGTCTCTGGAGTGTTGGATGCATAATATTTTCAGGTAACTCCAACTACTGTGTGATATTTAATCACCTCCACTGCCTCCCAGTAATCACTTTTATTGCATTATGCTAGTCAGCATATTCTGTGCACTTTAATATACATGAGGATGAGGGAGGAATATTTTTCACTGAAGGCTTTATGGAAAATTTTGCATTTATTGATTTCTGTTAAAAAAAACTGTTATTCTTAGAAAATTGATGAAAATGATTGCTGTGGCCATATTTGTTCAAACAAACAAATAATACAGTATAATGACAACACTATCTCTCATTTCCACATTTCACCTGAAGAAGGAAAACATTTGATCTGGAAAGCCTGTGTACTACATCAGTCTGCAGGAATATCTTTTATTCATGTGTATTAAAAAAATATGCAAAGAGTTTGTACAAGTTGGGTAGGCAAAAAATAAAAAATAAAAAAATATATAGTTTGACAAAAATAAAGCAAACTCATCCAAACTCATCTCATTGCAGATTTGGGACTTCTGGGGCCAAATTGTCAGAAGCACTCCTGCTATCCTTCTTCAGAAACATGCTGGAAAATTTTATGTATAATTTTTCACCAGTAAATTTTTGCATTCCAAACAAAGCTTTTCATGGGGAAACTATGCCATGCATACAGAGCAAGCCTCACACAGCTGATGATTGCAAATCATCTATTCTTAGTGTTCATCTATTAAAAACTATGGAAAAAAGGAATAACTGCACTAATGAATTCAAATCATGTGGCTCCTCTAGTTTCCTACAGCACTGTGCATGCTTTTTCCAAGCTTTGTGAACACAAGAATTGCTCATTCAAAACTACGTTAGGAAAATGAAAATCACAATCAAAATGTAATTGTTGATGTAAAAACATGAGTCTGCTGCCTTGCAACACATTTTCTTATCTGAGAATATACATGTCTCATGATACATTGCATCACAGCACAACTACTTCAACATCTCAGCCTTACGTGGCCACCAATTAAGAAGAATTCTTGGCATGAATGATGTTCTGCCCGAGGCCAGGTCACTGTCTGATGTAAAAGACTGGAGCTTCAGGGCACTGGCAGTTCTGATCCTCTGTTCTGTACAAGCTGAATGAGCTGATCATTACAGAAACCTTGTGAGCCAAGGTGCTGTTATCATCTCCATTTTACATATGGGGATTGAGGTGCAGTCAAAAGTTGTCTTTGAATGTTCCCTGTGAAAAACCTAAGGTCTGATGTTTTGAGTGGGATTAAAATTTTGCAGAACTTTACACATTTCCATCACAGCTCTCATTGACTTCAACGTTGCTTACCTGCAGTTACCAGTTACTGTGAAATCGACAGTTCAGAATTACCAGGAAGCCTATCTGGGGTGTCAACAGAGTGTTCTAGCAGCAACACACCCCTAATAATAAATCACAGGTGAAGGAACAAGCTTGCTTTCTCTTTGGAAAAGGGGGGTAGGGGAGTGGGGTAGGGATAGGGGGGACACAACCTACTACCTCTTCTCCTCTTCTATACTTAAATAATAGAGTGATTTTGATTCATCTTTTCACTAACCAAAAGTAGTATCTTGACAATTTTAATGGGCTAATTATACACTGATGGTCATCTAGAAATGTGCTCATTTTCAGGTCTTTATGTCCTGACAACTCTAAGAGTTATCAGCTGGAAAATTGGTATGCAAACACAGAATTTCAATCACTAAAGCCCTGAAGGAGTGAGTTTGACTATCCTGAGGTTCTGCCTGTGCTGTCAAGGGAAATAAAAGGTTTTTGATTCTCTTGGTCTGGGATCCAGTCAGTGTCCTGATTAGATCTGCAAAAGCAAAAACCTTTGCCAATATATTAAAATGCACGATCAGAGCCCTGAGATTCTCTGAGATTAACAGTAGTTCGCAAGGGTTTGCACTGACCTTTGTTTCAGTCTCAATTTGCATGAGTTTGCAACGTCTGCATTTTGCTCTGCCTTTCTGGTTGGAAACCTTGAATCCCCTTGCCAGAGCCTGGAGATGGTAAGAGAGCTCATCTTAACCCCAGCGTGCCATTCACAGTGTAGCTGCCGGTATTGCTTGTGCATGAAACCAGTGCTGACAAACAGTATTGATGTAAGTCTCTTGAAAGTGTTCTTCCCATGAAATACTGTGTCTGTGAGGGCTCAAGATGATCCTCTTGGCTTGGTGTCTGCCTATCAGTACAGTGCAAGGATGGCTCCTAGCAGTTCAAAGGCAGATGCTAGGTCATAACTCATTTGTGGTCCTACCTACAACATCCCTGTCTACTCCACCACGTCTTCACCATCTTCTGGTTGAAAAGTGAACTTGCAGATACATCCCTTGTGATACACAGATATATTAACTCACATTGTTCTACTGGTTCATCTCCACAAACACTGATAACCCATTCAGGTAGCACCACATAACTTGACAGCCTGGGTATTTGAGATAACCTACAAAACATGATGTTTTCGCCAAAGAAGAAACAGGACACAAGGGAAAGAAGATGAGCCCAAAATATCTCAGCAGTAACTGTGAGGCTCACAGGACTGTCCAGTTTGGTTCTGTCTCAGTAGGTTGGCCCATGACTCATAAATGTTCCTGACCTTTATTTCATACTTGAGACTTGCAGGTAAACAAACTGCATTGTGTGCATGGATCATAGAGTAAGAAGGAGAACAAGGGGAAGAACAGGTTGGAAAGAAAGTCAGGAAAGGAATGGAGCCTTATTAATAATGAGTGAAAGAGAATTGTACAGATCAGAAGACAAAATGGTAAAGAAAGGACACAAGAAGTGGGCAACGAAGTCCTTCACTGCTACATACTGGTAGGCCTTATTTTCCATTTATCAAGTGCCTGTCTCCATAGGGTAGGAAGGCAGGGTCACTGAAAAAGCTGCAATAAAATGAAAAATGATTCTAAATTGAAATATATCTCTGTTAATTGTATAACAAAGACTACAGTAGCCATAAATGAAATAATTTTGATATTTTCAAAAGAAAAAAAAAATCACAACTCCTAGAATGAACCTTAATAACATTGGTCCAGTTAATTCACTCATGTGTTCTAGTTCTTTCTTGATCACATCCCAAACCCATCCCTTGGGTTGGTGTCATTCAGCAAAACCAGGCTGTGAGTTGCTGCCCAGAGGGGAGTGAAATGGGGGGCAGCATGTGCAGGTCTGTGAAGGGGCAAATAAGATATGATGACAGAGCCTTTGGAGATGGCTGTATGATTCTTGCTTAGAGCATATTTGGCCCCTAGCAGGGCCCTGACTCTCATACACATTAAAATTCACACACACAAAAAAAAAAAAATTTGGAAAGGGGAAAAAAAAGGATTGGAAAAAGTAATGTAATACAGTCTGATATTCTTTTTCATGTTACATTATCCTGCCAACAGATACCATCAATCACAGGTTTTAAGAAGCACGGTGACATTCTAAATGGTCTATGAATATTACTTTGAAAATGAGACTAATTCCTTGGATGAATTTTAACTTCACTTTCCCCCACTGCCACTTTTACTTTTAGAGAACTCTGACTTTCTGTCTCTCTCTCTCCCCCTGCTCTTTCTTTTTCTCAGGATTTCTGTGGCCACTGTCATCGCAGACTGCTCTAATTAAACTAACGAAATAGTAGTAGAAGTACCATAAAGAAGTTTCTGTGTGGCGTTTTACAGATTGCTTAGAAAGGATTTTAAGCTGAATGAGCGATATAAATAACCACAAAGCAACCTGGTAATATTTGTAACCACTCTTCAGTAATTTTAAATCATCAATTTACATAATACTTCTGAGTACAAGATTTTAATTGAACTCTGTAAAATAAGCATGATTTATGCCTGCTATATGACAACACTCCAAAAATCCCCAAACCGAAATCCAACATACGAAACATTCACCTAGTCCTTTTCAAATATTTGAAACCAATTTGGACCAATTTCTCTATTTGTGTTGGCTCATTGCACAGAAGTGAACTACCAATGAACTGTTTATGGCTTCCAAATTATCATCTCTTCCACTGGCCTCACACAGGATATGGCAGCCTGGGGAAAACTCTATTAAGCAGATGTTGTCTATTGACAATAACTCCAGAAAAGCACCCGGGACATGTGCATAACTAAGTCCATGGCATTATGACCCTTAAGACTCCCCACAGATACCAGATCTCTTTGGGGGTGTCTCCTGTGTACTCAGGGACTCTGGGGAAAGTGACTGTATCTTTAAATCTTCTTTTTTGAGGACCAAGTGCAAAGGATTTTGTAGATACAGAGTTCTAACCAGATTATGTCTGTTGGTCCTCGTATCTTTTTTTTTTTTTCCTATTTATTTGCCTATTTTCTAATTCTTATATGGAAAGGAAAAAGGTCTGTTTGCCTTTTGTGAGTTCTGACAGGAATACCCTCGATTTCTATGTATTAGTCTTTGCTCAGGCTACCTGTATGCTCAGGAGCTTGGGTGGTGACTGCTCTGTGCTAAATTGCACCTGATACAGAATGGAGGACTTGCTTGACAACTTCTGCAAAACCTATAAACTAAATATAGATGCTGAGATGGTTTGGACATGCACACCTATCTCTAACTCTAATCTACATGTACATGTAGACACATATGTACATGACTGATATACAGGTTAATAGGTATGATTTTAAGAACAGTGCATTATTCCAATAATTAGTCTTTTATTTTGAATGCCTTGAAGCTAACTAACTTGCTGAGAAGACTTTTCACATGGAATGACAAGACAGAGTTTACAAATGTTGTGTGCAAGATCTACAAATTGTTTGAACCACAAAGGCTCTTACTGAGCATGGAGCCTAATGTCTGGGTTTCTTTCTAAGAGCAAATATGCAGGAGGAATTTTCCTCTTTTGACACTGAGCAAATACAGAACTTTGTTACATACCTTATTGCAAACCACAGTCAGAGAGGATTTTATAGTATTTGCAGTCTGCCAGGGTGAGTGATAAGCTAACCCATTTCATAATTTTAAGCCTCACCTTTCTGCAGGGTGATCTATCCCCCTCTGCTCAGGCAGGCTGCCAAGCAGGACAATTTTTCAGACATGAACTCTACAGTTATACATTCATATAGCCATCCTACTTTGCCCCTTGTCACTGTCCTTTGCATGTGGAGTTACTGGTTTTTATGTGGGCAGTATTTTTTTCCATGGGCGTTGATGGACAGTCTGTGCACTTGCATATATTTTTTGCAAGCAAATATTTAAGATATCCTGTCCTTCCCTGTTGATAGTCAATTTTCAAAGGTGCCTATCTTTGTTAAATTTAAATCCGTTTTGTCTGAGTGTAGTCTCAGATACCAACCGTTTGAAGCTGATGGAGAAGCCATTTGTTAACATTCAATACTGAGATGACTTTTATAACCTGTGGATAGACATTTCAAGACATGAAATTTATATTTGTAAATTTTTATTTTTTTATTTTATTTTTTATTTTTTTTAAACAGTACAGAGTATATTATTTCAGGGCCTCAATCCTATAGTAATTATTTGCACTGCCTTAAGTACTGAGTGAATTTTATATTTGGAGGTCAGAACATGTAATTAGAAAGTACATGATGCTTCTGGCCTTCAGTGTTCCTAAAGAGGGTGTAAACTGGTATAGATCCACTGAAAGCAGTGAATTGTTATTATTTACCTAATAGCTGAGCCTTGAAATCCCAAGTGAAATTGAAATCCAGTTTTATTATAGACTGTAAGTGCCATGAGGCAGTTGGTCTCCAAAGAATCTCCCTGTCGAAATATGTGAGAAAAAAAAAAAAAAAAGAGAGGAACAGACAGACGTAGGAGATAAAAGTCTTTCTCAGGGGATGCCTAGATTTTCTGAGGCCTGGCATAGTGTCTTAGTCTCTGGGTAATGCTGTCTCTTCAGCCACTGTTTGCCAGTTTGCACCACTGCAAGATCTGATCTCATGAATATGTTTCTACTCTCTTTTCATAGTAATGCTGAAAAACTGCTGTTCCCAATGAAGTCAGTGGGAGTAGAGGGAATGTAATATCTTAGGATCATAGGCTAATCCGGGCTGGCATGGACCTCAGGAGGTCTCTAGACCAACTGGCTGCTCAGAGTAGGGTCAGCCATGTGATCAGACTAGGTTGCTCTGGGCTTTGTCCAGTCATGTCTTGAAAACCTCTGGGACAGAGACTCCAGGCAACCTGCTCAAATGCCTGAGCGTCCTCACAGGGGAGAGGTTTTTGCCAGTATTCAGCCTGAGCTAATATTTGAAGTTAGTAATTTAGCCAGTGGAAAAAAAAATATATATATTTTGTGAAGTGGAAAGGGTATGTGAATTCAGGCTACATTTCATAAATGTATTTGGCAAAAAATAAATAAAAAATAAAAATAAAAAAGTATCTGAAGCATGGAAAATAGCTTCCTTAAGTATTTTCAATTCAAGTCTCTTCGCGGCTAATTTCATAACAGAACACATGACCTAGGACTGATCTACCTACTGTGAGAAGGGAGTTTGTATGTGCTCGTGTGTGTGTCTGGGGAAAGTGGGGTCAGGCCTAGTACTTAACCACTACACTGCTTAACTACTGTATACTGACTACAATTCAGCATGGTACTGAAGTGCCAGAGCTAGATGGGACTAAACTAGCAATAGAACCATAAGAGGCTCAGCAGTAGCTCAGGTGCATCCTGAGTGTAGTGTAGCTGTGCTGCTTTCAGACCGTGAATTTTAGCTTGTGCCTGCCCAATTATAGATGTCACTTGGCTCTTCTCCATCATTGAGAATAGTCCTCTATTACAGCATATCTAACTGGCAAGAATCAGGAACATGAGCATCCGTATCAGAGGAGTGCTAAAAATGCCTCCCCAAAGGTGTCTCTAAGAATATTTTAGTCAGACTGAAGTAACCTTGTGCCACCCAGAACAATCAAGAACTCAAAGCCCTTAAGGATTTAAAACTTGTCTCTCCCATACCACAGAGTAGCCCCTCAGCACTGGTCTCATGGGCAGAGCGATAGTCCTTTCTGGGTTTTGCAAGTAGTAGTTGAATCCCATTTTGAAGTTAGCCTTTCGTTGCCTAAGTTCTGTCATTAAAAATAACCAAAATTTAACTGAAATATTTTGTTCCAGGCTGAAAAAAAATTTTGTTTCAACCAGAAATAATATTATGCAAACTGCCAAGAATACTGAAAAATTATAATTTCAGGATGACCCAAAACAATGTAGCATGTCCATGCGAACAGTGATGGATTTTTTGGAAAAACCAAGAAGGTGAAAAATCAGTTAGTTACACAGATTTTAGCCTCTGTCTCCTTGAAGCATAAATTATCTGTAGATCAAAGAACAATGTTGAAATGTTTTAGTCCCAAAGTTCTCACTCTTTCAGGAATATATGATTATGCCAAAAACATTAGCTATAGTGGACATTACTTAGCCCACACTGTAAATGAGATATATGTAAGTATACCAGATAGCTGTAAAATATAGAAACAGGCAGACAAGATTAGTATTAATGAGAGGTCCAACCTTTTAATTCTTTATTTCTCTAGTTAACCACTCTGTGCATTAATGACTATGGAATATTTTATGAGTCATCTTCTACTATGTTCACTTAATGCACTCATCATTCTTTCATCTAAAGGTAATTGTTTTCACACAGGTATGGTTTGCTGAGTGTTGAAATAGCAGTCAAGCAACACTGATCCCCCCTGCTTGATTTTATTCCTGTTTGTGAAATTAGAATCTAGAAACTTGGTTGTTCTTTTGGGGCAAATCCAAAGCATTACATTTTGTGACAGCTTGCACCACATTACTTACATACCAGAGCCCATAGATCCTGTGCAACCCATGGAAGTGGCTGATTTGAGATTAGAGCTCCTCTTTGATTGATCTAGAGTGGCACTTTGCATGCAAGGATGGGGATGGAGCTTGCCATCCTTCCTCTCAGAATAAGGAGAGGCTTTTTTGACTTTGCTGAAGTGAGTTCAGAATCTCTTCTATTCTCATCTTCCACCTGAGTGAGGGGCTTGCATAGGCCCCTTTAAGCATCTTGAGCCATGTCTGCAGTCTGCCTGGTGTTTTGCATCAGGAGGTGCAGGTCCAGTATGATCCTGGTAACAAAGGCACTCAGACTCTGTAAGTTATTATTTAAAATACCATTTATTAGAACTAACAATATAAGAATAGCACAGATAACCTTACGTTCTTTTAGATGCTGGACTGCCCTGAGCTGTTTAGCATCAAACAGGACTCATGCGCAGCATACCATGCAGACTCCATCCATAGCAGAGATTCCCCCCTTTTGGTCTTTCAATATATTACACGATTTTCTTACAAGGAAACAATTCTATTTATCATTTCAACAGTCAAACAGAATGGATGTTCTCATGAGAACTTCTTGCTGCACTGTTAGATGAAAGCAGAGCCAAACAGGTGGCGTAGTTGCTCCTACCAAGTGGGAGCTGCCTGCAGGCTCCTCTGTTACAACGAGCTGGTGGAGTTTATCCTGTGGGCAAGGGATTTTGCAGAACAACACAGGTCTGAAGGCCACGCTATATGTGCAGCACAACACAGGCATGGGTGTACTCAGGTTAACATTACTGTGGGTCACCGACTCCTCAATGTACGATGGTCTTCTGGTCAGGGTCACTACATCTTGCTGGCTGTGCCCCTCAGGCTGTTGGGACCTGCAATGCCTAAATGCTATTCCTTGCAAAATCTCTGCCTTTCTTCTCCCTCCTTCCCAATCTCTCTCTTTCTTTTTAATCAGCTGACACCAGCCCTCCACACACACCATTTCTTTAAACCGTAATGTCTGCCCTCTCCCCCAGTGATTCCTTTCCTGGGCAGCACTAAAACTGAGAGGGCAATTTTCACAGGTGTTGGGTGGCTTCTGCTCTCTACTACATTTGGAAAGAGTTGCAAAATCTCTGGACTTCTGCTAATGCAAACCCCAGAAGGGCCCTTACAGCAGCAGCATAGAGCTACTCAGTAAATGTCAGATTAAGAGTCTAAATGCTTTTCTGTTGTGTATTCACCAAGGCCCTCCGATGTTGTGTGAAAACAAGTTAAAGCACATCAGGCAGTAAGGAATAGTGAACCTTATGATTGCTGGGTATCACTGGCTGCTAATACAGCTATTAATTGTTGCACTGGTTTCTGCTTCTAACCAATTGTGTGATACCCAATAAATGCTTCATAATAGCACTTCTAGCAGTTTGTCCTACTTTTGAGGTTAACGACCAGTGAGATGATAGGAAGTGATAAAAGTATAAGTATGTAAGAACAGCAGCACTGAATATCCTTCCTTTACCAGACTGTGTGCAACCCTCCTCATACCTTTCCCACGAACCTCTTGAGAAGATTTTGTTATGCAAGTCTGCAAGATGTGGTTCACACGGTAATGGATAGAGTCAGTTAAACTTCAGGGTGTCTCTTATTCTTACAGTTAGTTACAAAGCAAACATATTTTTTTTTCCAAACCACACCATAGAGATAAAAATAACAGATTAAAATGCAGCAGGAAAAAAAAAAAAAAAAAAGAAGAAACAAAGAAAATAACTGGATAAATTGCAGAAAAATTGTTATTCATAGAAGAGCTACTTCAGGTACTACTGTCTAATTTTTCATCATAGACAAGCAAAACAAAACAAAACAAAAAAGGAAGAACAGTAATATACTACATTCAGTGCTTGAGAAAGTTGATTTCTGAGATATGCTGGTAACATTCCCCCAAAGCAAATAGAAAAGACCATTAATGACTTTTGTCATTGAATTTTGTCATTTTGACATTTGTCATTTTGTCAAGTTTGTCTTAGAATTTTGGTGGAAGCTCTAAGAAAGAGAGAAAGAGAGAAAAGAGAGAATGAGGAAAATATGAGAGAAAGAAGGCTGAATTACATTTGATATATTTAAAGTCCCATCAAGAAATATATATATATAGCATAAATATTTATATACTCAGTATATTTCTTGAAAATTAGGGGCCAAATTCCAGTAGTATGGTAGTAAAAAATATTTAGGCACAATGTTAAATAGATAGAAAGAATGCAAAAATTGCAATTATTTTAACAACAACAACAAATTATCAGGCTTTTGTTTCTGACTTTGTGTGCCTATTGCACTTGCCGTGTTCTTATTTATGCTTACTTTGGGTATATATCCATTCCTTTAATGAAGATTTTGTAATGAACTACAAAGAACAGAGACATATAAAGAAATGCAATGAGCAGCTCTGCACAGGGGCCAAAATCTGAGTTCAAAACTAGCCAGTAATGGGCCAGGATGGATTGCTTGGATAATACTGGGTAAATCTGAGATGTCACTATCATTCAAGAGCAGTATACCCAGTTTTGTGAGACATTCAGGAAAGAAGCTTACTGACTTCTCCAGGTTAATTAAATTATGCAGGTCTTCCTGCCTCCTATCTTCTGAGGTATTTATACATTTGTAATCACAAATGCACTTTGCTGTGCACCAACTTACATTCCAGAGAGTGAAATATGGACTGCTTCTGGTAAGCTTACACCAGGCAGCTAAGGCATTTTCAGTATTTTCAAAGGAAGAAGTGAAAACTGTCCTGCTTCCCGTTAGCCTAAAGAAGCCAGCATCAGTGTTGTACTTGAGAGCTTCTTAGACTTCCACCCTGTCATTGTGATGAGTTAGTTAAAATGTGAAGTTCTTTTTATGTCTGTATTAGTACTTACACTAGGGCTAGAACTTGCTTTTATAGAGGCTGCACTGCCTATTATGATAACTAACAGTATGCTAATGGTAGATTAAAAAGCATAGTTTTTTTTTTTGTGGTTGTTGAATTTTTTTTTAATTTGTTTTGCTTTGTTTTGTTTTCCAGTCCACTGGTGGAAATTACATTATTAGCCTGTTGAAATGCTGTATCTATTTAGCAAATCACAGTTTCTCCAATGATTAATACTAGGGCCAGCAAGTCCTTTCACTTAGAAAATAATTCTGTATACTATTGCTAGTTATGTCTTTATCTTTGAAATAAATATTTCCACTTGTTAGAAAAAAGAAAGAAAGAAAGAAAGAAAGAAAGAAAGAAAGAAAGAAAGAAAGAAAGAAAGAAAGAAAGAAAGAAAGAAAGAAAGAAAGAAAGAAAGAAGAAAAAGAAAAGAAGGAAAGAAGGAAAGAAGGAAAGAAGGAAAGAAGGAAGGAAGGAAGGAAGGAAGGAAGGAAGGAAGGAAGGAAGGAAGGAAGGAAAGAAAGAAAGAAAGAAAAGAAAGAAAGAAAGAAAGAAAAGAAAGAAAGAAAAAGAAAGAAGAAAGAATGAAAGAAGAACAGAGCAGAAGAAAAGGTGAGAAAGAAAGGAGACAGAGACAAGGAAAGAAAGAAATATAAATAAATTTAAAATATATAAAGTCTTTTTGCTGCAATTCCTTCTCTTCAATATGTTTGCCAAAGTTTCCAAGTGATGTATTTCATGGTGACACGTCACATGTTGTGTCAGTCATACTGCATTACATTAGCAGATGTGACTGACAAACCCCAAAGTGACAGCACAATGCAACACATCATCAAGAAAATTAGAAGAAAAAGTTTCCCCAAAGTATAATGAAAAAGATGCTCTTAAATATTCCTCCTAATGGTTCTCTCTCTCTCTCTTTTTTTTTTTTTCTTTTTTTTTTCCTGCTAAATGCTGTATGACTGGTGAGACTTTTGTGAATCATTCACAGGAGATACTTGAGTTTTATTTAAAACTGAGTGTCTGGGAGGTGAGTAGAAGTGTAAGTATGTGTGTTGTGGAGAGATGAGATCTCCAAAGGTTTACAAAATAGTATGTTTTCATATAATAAGTTGTATTTGAGGCTGGTTTGACATATGTAGGTGAGTTGTATGTTCTCCTACAAATTCTTCATACCCCATCTTTTTCCTCTTAACATTTCAAGCAAGATAGGTTGTCCTAACATATTGCAGACAGATGTGAACACACACTGTGCTAACTTTAAGCTGCCCAAAAGCTGGTTAGCATGGGAACCTGCAGAGAGGCATAGTATTGCAGCCTGGTCTCCCTTTTCTTCAAAGCAGTTACATAGCTGCATAGCTTTTGAGCAGCTGTGAGCACAGGCAAACTGAGCTTGAACTTTTAATCTGTTATCTCAGTTAAATTCATCTCCATGACTGAAAATTTGTTCCTTTTGTCTCCTTTGAACGACATACCTAGCTGCAACCTAACATGGGCCTGACAAAAAGACCTGGGTTAGCTTAAACAGTTCTGGTAGAAGAGTCTTGATTTTTTTTCTAAGCCAGATCATACTTCTGAAACTGTATTTTTAGTCTATTATTTTGCTCATTATTATTATATTATTATTATATTATTATGTGCTCGTTATTATTATTATTATTATTATTATATTATTATGCTATTATTCTGCTACCTCCGAGGCAGAAGTGTGGTAACACCCTCAGTCCTTGTATAACTCTGACAGTGCTCTGGACACTTGTATTTTTGTGTAGAACTCTACCTGAATTCTGTAGCACCAAGTCAGGGAGGGAAGTATACCAGTGTGGTATTAATCAGAGGATGACATCTCTCTCAAGAAAAGTCCAAGTTGACAATGATGTGTCTAAGTGGTAACAAAAGAAGGATGGACACTTTTTCCCTTCATTGAAGTCTGACTACTATTGACAGAGTTTAAATCTTTAATTTTACAGGGTTAATTTAAATTGACAAATATGACCTTTAAGCTGAAATAGGCAGGGTCATGCACTGGCTGAATGCATTCAGTTAAAGTAACACCATTTAAATTGGGACTTAGACTCACTAATGGATTTCTGTATAAACTGAACTGTCATAACTGTCTTTGGACATGGTTAGACCAGTCCAACTGCATGTGAATGAGATATTCACTCAAGATGTAATAATTAGTGTTTTAATCATATACAAATGCTGTTACCATGAACCTGGCTCAGCTGGGCTGATACATGTTAACATGTTGAGCTATGACTACTCAACCCTATGTCTGAGCTTTCAAAATGTTTTTTTGATTTACATCATATGTAAAGAGTACCAGTAGGGTTACTAGAGAGCAATCACAAAATAATAGAATAGTTTGGGTTGGAAGGGACCATTAAAGACCAGTAAGTTCCAACCCACCAGCCATGGGCAGGGACACCTTCCACTAGATCAGGTTGCCAAAGCATCATTCAGCCTGGCTTTGAATAATTCCAGGGCTGGAGCATCAACAGCTTCTCTGGGCAACTTGTTCCAGTGTCTCACCACCCTACTGTATCAGATAACGTCAAGAATTTCACATGATCACTTTTGAACAAGTCTGGCAGTCTGTCACCCAGCTTTTACAAAAGCAAGCACTTACAAAAGACCACAAGGTCCAGACAAAGTGTAACCTGCAGTCAAACTTTGTATATAGTGTTATGCACAAAGGATTTAGTTGGCTGTAGGAAAGTCCCAGCCATGCTCAAGCCAGCCAGGAATAAAACATAATGTATGAAAATTCCTTCTGTTTTGGGATCATCATCTGATTTACTGAGCTGGGACAATGGGCATGCATACATATGTAGCCTGATCCTTTTAGATACTAACTAAACTTTTTAATGCACACAGTAAGTAATGGACAGGATATTGTAGGATTAAGCCTTAGATGTAACATTCAGCTGCCTGAAACTGATGTGGGCAGATGACCTATCTTAGTTCTCCGTGCCCTACTTAATCTGCGTGGATATATGAAAAGCCATTCTTTCAATTCCTGCCCACAAGTTATTCTCACTCCAATTTCAACAGGAGAAATTTCTATTAACTTCTCTGCTTGAAAACATCTGGCCAAAAATATTATGTAATATACATATTTTATTGTGAAAACATGTTGTCCTCTGGTTTATAACAGGAACTGATAACCACTGGACATATGTCTCCTAAGCAAGCTGGGTTCTTTTATACCATACACAGCCTCTACCTTCCAACAGTGTGTTAAACAAAGAGGGTTTGCACACTTTCATTTATTGTGCTGGACAAAGCCCACACAGGCTAAAGTACCAGTGAAGTCGTTAAGGGTGCACGAATTCAGGGTGGAAAAAAGGTTAAGAAAAAAAAGAAACACTGCTTCAGAAGACCTTTTCTTTTAAGTAGTCCCTGTTCCTTGTCAAAAGCTTTGGGATGGATGGCCTATTCTGAAATCTTCGTGGATTTTGCATACAAATTCTGCAGATAGCAGAGGGAGAGGGGAGGGTCAGCACAGCAGGGCCTAAGATGTTAGGATGAATCTAAAGTTCCACTGAAAGATTCTGCCTGTCTAAAATAGAATTATTATTTTTTTTTAAACTACAGAGGAATAGATGGATATTAAAAAAATACCTACTGCTTCCTTTCTCTTGTGGCTGGCTGCAAAGAACCTGCATGACCGTAACTGGAGATGTGACAGATAATTAGTGTAGGGCAGACTTCAAAATGTTTGCAATATGCATCCAAAAACTTTGCATGCTTATCCAAACTTCTTTGGTCTAGAGACAAGGCTGACAGAAAAGCTTTCTTTTTAGGATATTCATGCCACCACCTGGTTGTCAAATAGTCTGAAACATTGCAAGAATACACTCCTGTGTGATATTTCAGTAATTAGGCCTTTGAGTTGTGTTTGGATTGGGGTTGTGTACATCAGCATAGTTCTAATGACGTCCGTTCAGGATCTGTCTCTTAAAATTCAAAGGGAAGTTAGAATAAAACAGCATCAATGCAGTTCAGTCCTTTTCTTTCTTTTTATATTCAAGGAGGGATCAGTCTAATTTTGGTTTAGTTTGAGGTTTCAGCTGCTTGGGCCAGTCATACAAAAAGTATCAAACAAAAGTCCTTGATGCAACAACTTCAGGAAAGTACTGATCTATATCAGTGAATATCACCAGAGCCACATATATACCATGAACAACCATATTATTGGGACTGTGCAATTGTGTATGGTGACCGTTTCAGCAGAGGTTTGAATTCTAGTAATTTTACCTCAACTTTTTTTTTTTCTTTTTTTTTTTCCTTGTTTCTTTGTTAGTTAAACCATTCTGGGTTTGCAATTTCTTCAATTCAAATAATAGTTCATTTAAAAATAACCACCCTCCTCTATCTCATGCTAT
Organism: Anser brachyrhynchus; assembly: GCF_964034855.1. NCBI lineage: Eukaryota > Metazoa > Chordata > Aves > Anseriformes > Anatidae > Anser > Anser brachyrhynchus. Next base: position 52,307,636 of record NC_137699.1, read on the forward strand.
ACCCTGAATGACATCACTATGACTTTATACTGACTCTAAGGTCCAACTTTATTCTCCAGGTCACTGGACTGTTTGGGAACACCACTGAGGAGAGGTTCTGGGGCTTGTCTGGAAGAGCCCATGCACAGCCCCTCTTAGCCAGGTGAAGAGAAGAAAAACTCTGAACCACTAGCAGGTTAGCTGAAGGTTGTGGATGTGCATTGCAGCCTACACAGACAACATGAAAACAGATGAATGTATGACAGCAATGAAGGTCTGATGAAGAGCTAGGGTTTGCAGATTTGAAATAAAAGCCTCCACTTAAAGGTTAATAATAACGACAGTAAAGGATACTTCCCTACGAAGTCAATAGTGTTGCTGCAAACATATCCATAGCTTCAAAGCCCATCTTTACTGGAGGATGATGAGGAGAGAAAAACATAACTTTCTATGCCTAAAGGACACTGGCAGGTTCCAGAACTGGCAGGGAGTGCCACCTTGGTCTTTCAGTTGACTGTCCTTCTACTTGAGGTTGTGAGTGAAGACCTGAGAACACCATGATGACCACAGTCATTGTGCAGCTAGATTTGGCTGAAAACCAAGAAAACTAAAGTTTTTCTTGTGTCTATATTGCTCTCTGGGAGTTTGGCTTAGCTTCATGTACCTAAGTGATCCCGGGACTGATTTCAAATTTGCAGCTGTTTTATTATCTGATTTTGGATTCCTTTCTAAAAGCTGTCTCATGTTCCACCTTGCTTGGTGACAACATAACCACAAAGGAAAGTTACCTGGTTTGCTACCAAAACATTTCACAAAAGCTATTAGCCTCATTATCTGTTACATAATGGGGCAGAGGTATCAACTGGATAGGGTCCAGTTTAAATCTGCTTTAAAGTGTGTTTTAAAAGGACCTGGCTCCAATTGAAGTACTTTTAAAACATTGGGAAATTCTCATTTTGTGGGCCAACACTGTTCGATAGATGTTAGTGTTAAGGTCAGTATTAACAGAAAGCAAAATTCAGGGCTTTGTAAGGAAGCTATGATGTCTTTATTATTTATCAGTGGGGCAGTACCAAGGTTGGTTTTACAGTCATAACTGACTGCTGAAAGTCTGAAAAACAATGTTCAGGGATAGTAGAAAGGAAAGCAGGCTGTCATTTCTGCTATCCATTCCCCTGACCCACCACATGCTCACACGAAGATGTGATTTGTTTATCTGCATTTTGATTTTATTCAGTAGTCATTGTCTCTGAAAATGTGCAAATAAAATAATGAAGAACATGATAAAACAGAGCAGGAAAAAATCTCTCTCTATTTAAAGCAGCTGTTTGGGTGCCAGCTGCTTAGTAACAAATACATCTTTAATGAAATCAAACAATTCAGCAGGATTTATTGATTGCTAACAATTGTTTTAAATACAGTCTGGTAGGCTGGGCTGTTTGCATCTTTTTTTGTCCAATTAGTTCAGTTGGTTTGAATTAGAGATACTTTGCTATTATCTTAAAAAAATGCAACTCACTACACAGCATATTATTTCCAACCAGAATAAAGTGTGGGAGAGATGCATAGAATAAAATATTTTGATGCTATTTAGCTGTTTAGAGGAAGGCAGCAGTGTGCCTTGTCAAGCTCTTTCACCTCAGCAACTGTAGTTCAAATCCATCCCGAGATCTTGAGTGAAGAGGATGTGGTGTTCTTTTCTTGGATCCTGTTGAACAGTGGAAAGGACAAGGACCCCTGTTTTTTTGTGGCACTTCAGAGCCAATTTTTGAAAGAAGGATAAGAGAGTCCTGTGGAAACTTAAATCTTAGGGCTGACCTCTATCTGCCTGTAGTTCCACTCTTGCTAAAATTGAGGGGAAATATATAAGCACTATTGCAAGCTGATGGACTAGATGGCACAATAAGTCCTTTTAGTCCTGTTTTCTATGAACTTATGAAAATGCACTGCTGACTACAAAATTGAAGAAGTTCTATTCCCAGACAAAGCGCTGATTTTTCATAGAATTACATATCAGTCATATCAGTACTAGTCAGAAATCCCTAAGCACCTAGCTATTTTCAATACACCTGCAGAACCATTAAAGTATTCATTAAAGGACTGATCCTGCAGGGCTTTTAGATTCAGCAAAGACTGTCTCAGGTTTCGTGGGAATTTTTAATATGAAAGGATTGAAGGTTTAGACTCAAACATGCATGCTGTATACAGCAGAAATATGTGAAGTTCATTGTTGGTGATTTCCACTATTTTTTCTCTGCTTCAGCGAGCATGAGAAATATTGTATTCTAAGTGTTGGACACACCTCACAGAACCACAGTACCAAGCTGAGATAACCATTCAAAAGCACATGCAGCTAAGAAAACAAATGGAGTAGATAATTGACTAAAAACACTAATGTGTTTTCCTGAATGATGTGTTTAGACAAACTAGTGCTGGCATATGATATATTGAAACTAAATGGTAGTTTGAAACTGTAGATGCTTGGGCCCCACACTGTGGGGTAAGGCTATCAAAATGTTCACAGATAAATGGCTTTGTTAAGTCTCTGCTCATATAACAGCTATCCACACAAGCAGACCTGTTGTTGTCATTATGGTTATTCAAGTGCATAAGAACTGCTGACACCAAGTGTGCAGAATGGGACTCATATATATTTTCAAACTAAATGGTTCACATGAAGCATACTGGTTTATCTGAGACTGACAATCCTTTTGGAATGCATTGTGCTTCATTCTGCATCCTTATTTTGTGTCAGGCATTTTAATCAGTGCATGAGAAAGGCAGCAGCATGCACCGTACACCAGAGAGCAACCCCGACCCACAATATCACCTGTTAAACTTGTAGTGTCTTTATATCAAGCTCCAGATCCATATCTTAATATACCTGTGTAGTCAAGAACATATTTTTCCATGTTACATGTAAGTCCCTAGTTCTTCCAAACATTTTATCATAACAAAAGCTTGGTTCATTTTTTTCATATCTCTTCTAAAATAAGCAGAAATCTCTTGTTCACTACTGCACTACTGGTCAGGTGTTGTGGTGGTAGGGTGCAATTGTTATGTGGACAAATAAACTATGCTTTCTTTTGCACAACACGTCAAGCCCAAACATGTCACCACCACGGCGAAGTTGGAGGAGTGGGGCATGCTGATATTCCCTAGCCTATTGCGTCTTTATAAAGTTTCAGCATCACTTCCAGCAGATTATCTGTGGTGTGAAAACAGCCTGGTTATCAGGTATGGCTTTTGTTTAACAGTTAGCTGACACTGCAAATCAGTAAGACCACTAAAACCACCAGCCTAGATCAGCACTTGATAACAAGTCATTGGCTATTGGTTTCAATATGCTTTTTAAAGGTTATGCAGAGCAGAAAATCATCTATTATAATGTATGCTACCAGTGAGGAAAGTCTGTTTTGACATCATGGGCTACTATTCACAACGATGAGTAGCTTTAACTGGGATTGTTGAAGGTTCCCACAATTGGCTGTGGCTCCTCTTTCCTTCAGAGGTAGTTGCTGCTGAGTTGCAGTTCACAGCTGGTTATTTTAGAATGGATCCTTGTCCTGAGCTCCAACTGTACAGGCATAGTAGTTGTTATGAGAACAACTATCATGTCATTGCAGTGGCAGAAGGATCCTCTGAGGGGGCTGTGGCATCCGGGTGTGAGTGAAAACCACTTTGACGATCAGATTATTGCTCATGTATCCTGACAGAAATAGTCAGTGCTTTGTAGAACTCCATTTTATATTCAAACAAATTAATTCAATTTGATGCAGTACTTGCAAGAATATATACTACAGTGTGGTTTAATGTTCACTGAGACTCTATCTCAATTCAGTGGTAGGTACTTTAACAGATCTTCAAAAGTACTATTATTACTATTACTACTATAGTAGAGGCCACAAAAGAGGGTTCAGGCTTCCTTGTGCCAGGCACTATACACTTAGTAATAAACAATGCTTGAGGTCAAGGTTTTACACACTAGCTAGACGAAAACGAGAGGGAAACAAAGGCAAAAGGAGACAAATTTATTTATTTATTTATTTTCCAGATGCATTCATGGAAAAAAAAACAAACTGAGCCTTGGAAGGAGTAGCCCAAAGACATCTCCTAGGATCAGCTATAAATTTTATTCACAAATCGTATTCAGTTGTTGACTGATCACTTATCAGAGGAGATAACTCTGCAAATTATGTCTTTTCTAAATTCTTTGGAAGAGTAGGAATACTATTATTGTGAAGACACACATGAACAGATGCATGCAATGAAATTAAGGCTTTCATTATTTTAAGACTGAATGGAATGATGTATGTAGTATTTCAAGTCCCACTGATATAAATATATAGTAGTATCAGCAGACCTACATGTGTTACAGTAATAAGATTTATAGTTCTTGACCTAGAGACCTGAGCTGTAGCTGAGTCCCTGTGGTGCTATAAGTTGGACATAAACATATTCTTACTCCTTCACAAGCCAAAATCAGAAAATATTTCTTTTCCAGTCTTCCTACTTATTTGAAGTAGAATGCAAATGAAAAATTTGGTTGAGCTGCAGCAAATACATTTGTTAACTCCTCTCCAGCTGAATATAGAAAACAGCTAATCTGACTTTGTGCAAATCAGTGGTATCTTGGTACCACTCAAAACAAGCACTTTTCTGTTTATTTATTTATTTATTTATTTATTTATTTATTTTATTTTTCCTGCTGTGAAGAGAATCTAAACAGCAAAGTCGGGTAAAGCTCAGGAAAAGGTCCATGGAGAGCAAACATACAAGCAAAATTAAGGGGTGGAAGCAGTCTGATCAAGTGCAGACATCTGTAACATACACAACATCTCTCCTCCTGAAGCAGAAACTCAGATACATCAGACAAATTGTTTCCTAAAGATGCCTATTTCTCCCAGTTGAGTGCAGGGGTAACTGTCTCAGATGTAGGTGCCTACACTGCAGATCTTTAAGGTTAGATGAGAACAATGTGACATGTGACATGACCTGTCTCAGTTCTCAGCAGAGCTCTCTGGTGGGTTTAAGAACAAAGACATATCTGAAGCTCAGCTTGCAAGGAAAAGTGAGACTGTCCATCTGGACTTTTAGGTACATAATTTTGTATTATCTGTACCACTAAAAGAAAGGTGCAAACTGAGCTCAAAGTTGCTTGACTTTAAACATAAATAGAGATCTTGACTTGTTTCTTTCATGCGAGACAAAACTGAGAATCAACCTCAACTTTGCTCTTTCCTGGATGTTACATTCAGTGCTAATTTGAAAAACAATGATAAGAAGGTTCAAATGGAGAAAGGAAATGCTTAAAAAAGTACCTTTGACACCATGATTGTGTATCTGCACAATCACAAAGAGATTTTCTGTATGAAAAATGTGTGGGGATGGATTCTAAGCAGAGAGGTTTCACATTCCTTAAGCGTATGACTCAGAATGAAGCCATTTTAAATTAGAAATGTTTTTGTCACTTTCAGAATAGATGGGTGGGAAAAACCCTACTCCAACTTTCCTACACTTTTTTTATTTTCCCTTAATTCTCACTGTAGGTCATTTACCCCAAGCACTTTTGTTTCCTCTGTTTATCTTGTGTGTACATCCTCCACTTAATCCAGCACCCTTTCTTTTGTTCCTCCCTATCCTTCTTCTAATTTGTTCACTTCTTCCATTTTCTTCTTATTATAGATTTGATCCAAAGGCAGCTCAAGGCATGGGGAGACATTCCACAGGCTTTGGTAACCTTTGTATGAAGACTGCCCCTTGCAGTCTTCCTGTTTAACCATATTATGCCTTATTAACCTGCTATATTGATTTTCTCCAGTTTTCCCTTTTCTGGAATCTACTTCTGTCATTATCTTCGTTGTGCAACCAGACTAATTAAGCTGACATTCAAAGGCCTCTTTTTTTACTTGCAGATAGTCTTTCAAAATCACAAATCCTGGCGTTACCAGTGCCTTAAAGAAATACGAAATCTTCATAAACTCAAGCTTTCCACTCTGCTTACTTGAATTGTCCAGTTGGCTTCATCCACAACAGATCGTAATATATCATAGAATCATAGAGTCCTTTAGGTTGGAAAAGACCTCCAAGATATCAATCCCAACCGTTAACCTAGCACTGACAAGTCTACCACTAAACCATGTCCCTAAGCAACACATTACACATTTTCTGAATACCTCCAGGGATGGTGACTCAACTGCTTCCCCGAGCCCCTTCCAATTCCTCACAACCCTTCCTTTCAGAAAAGAAATTTTTTCCTAATATCCAACCTAAACCTCTGCTGGTGCAACCTGAAGCCATTTCCCTTGAGCCAACTCAGACATAGACTATGTCCATACTCTAGCCTGCAGCAAACAAGATCTAATTACATTTGACATTTGAGAAGGTGAAATATGGGATAGGAGGCATGTGTGTCTCTGTGTGACAGAGGAGGAACCACAGAGAAGAGAGACTGAAGGAGGAGTGTTTAGCGCAGTCCTTCTCTCTGACTTGTTATTTTGCTAAATATTAGGGAAAAGAAAGAACATTCTTTTTAGCTTTGTTACTTCTGCCTTCTCTTACACTCAGCTTTATTATCTCTTTCATATTCTCTTCCTTGCCTGTAACACCACTACTGCAAACTGCAAACCAGGCAACACCATCCCAGATCACCTAATCTTTCCTCATTCTCTGCTGACCACCTCTGCAGAATTTACTTCTTTCCAGCACCCCCAGTATCAGACCCCTCTCTTCCACTGAAATGCCTTTATAATTTCCATGGGACAAATTTGTCCCCAAAGCTGGCTGACATGACAATAGAAGGTCTCCAGATAGAGAGGGACTGAACACATGCAACTTCAGCATTTATTTCAGCTCACAGCCCTCAATTGCCTCTGGGAGGTTATCAGATTAGGAGTTTGAATGATTTTATTATTATTATTTTTTTAATATTTAGAAGCTGCTGTGACAACTTTTTGCTATATGCCATCAGTGCAGTGGACCTACAACACACTTGCTATATTTTATCTCTCTCTTGCTATATATATCTTATTATGTTATATATATTATTATATTATATACGATATATCTTGCTATATTTTATCTCACTCTATAAAATTACTTAAAAGTATAACTGAATGTTTTCAGGTGGATTGGCTTATAGCATAGTGGTCCAGGCTGGAAAATGATAGAGGGTTTAAGTCCTTCATATCTTCATTGCTTTTGGTTGTTCTTTTCAACATGTGATGTGGCCCAAGAACAAGCATTTTAATTTTGCACGTTCAGGCATGTAGCAGATAGTTACACATGTGCTATTGGGCATCTATAAAACCAGATGCCAAATATCAGGTTCACACATTTTAACTGATTTTTAATGGATTTCTCTCATTATTTCTACTTAAGAACACAGAATTGCAAATTTACAGGAGTAAAATTCAGTTTGGCTTCAAAACCTTACAATGTAATTAACTGAGACTTTATTAAAAAAAAAAAGGCAAAAATAATAAAAAAATAATAATTTGCAAGCCAGCACATTATTAACATATTAATACTCTGACCCTTTCTGTACAAGGCTAATGAATTCAGTTATGCTGCATCTATAGGATGCTGTGACAGACGTAGAAAAGTGAGGTAATGTAGCTCAATTACACCAATCAAAAGGTTGCTGTGTTCAAAGACAAGGATTAGTGCTAATAATTTTTCTCCAGGGAAGAAAATGCTGGATCCAGGTTCCTTCAGGGCCTGTAGATCCTTGTCAGGATGCAGAAAGGAAAGGATTCTTGTAACTAGGTCATTTCAGCTTCTTTTGTTTGGCAAGAATGGCCTGTGAGATAAAACATTAGGAGATGCTTCCCTGTGTAATTGTTATTTTATTATGATTGATTACATTTACTAGGGTTAAATAAAAACATTTGTGAACGGTAATTGCTTAAACCTTTAAAAACTCTCATAAAAACACAAAAACTATCTTCAATATTGGTTCAAGATTCTAAAATTACACTTATACAATGGAATAATAATTACAGAAAGTGCATATAATACACAGGTATTACTGAATTTGTCTTCATACACTTGAATACGATTTTTAAATTGTCTGTTATATTGCAGTAATAAAGAGTAGCCCAAGCAGGGACAATACATGCTACACATACTATTTACATTTGAATCAGGAAACAAATCTCTCTGCAATCAGTTTATAATGTTTGTTTCCCTTCTTCATCATTAAAGTAAAAATCTTATAGTAGAGAGGAGAAGTGCAAGCAAGATGTAGTACTTGCAGCTCCAACAGACAAACAACTTCTGTAAGTTTGAGGTCACTAATGGGTTTTAAGGAGGCTAATAAAGGGCAGAATTGGAGGGGAATGCATCCAAGGCTGGTTAAGCCTCATTGAACTCCTGTCAAAGACCACAAAGGCTCTTGAGAGTATCCTTCTCTGCCCTGCCAGCAATACCCCAACTTGTCTACCTAAAAATATTGTTTCCAAACTGGTCTCATTAAACAATATAGTGATAGTGTTGTCGTGAGTTTTCTGTTTGTCACTGAAAGGGAGGGAGCTCTTTACATAGGACGAATATTTGAAATAGAGCAGAATATGTTGGTACGTAATGGAAAACAGGAAAGTGGAGATAAGAGATGTTTAGCTTATTTATATTCTGATATATTATTAACTTTATTCTTCTTATTATTATTATTATTAGTAGTAGTAGTAGTATTTCTCTGAAATTCCAGGAGTGAGATTCAGTCCTTGGTAAGTCAATGGCAAAATTTTCTGTTTCTGTTGTTAAGATCTTCCTCTGATACAACGCTACAGGAAGGGGAATGCGTGGCAGATTCCTGTGTTTTTGTATTCACCGTATGCCTGGTAATTCTTAACATCATTTATATAGGGCTGGGTCAGATTCAAAACTTGCCACGTGTCAACATTTCCATTCCTAAATGTACACCCATGGAGTTATTTCAAATTCTTCAGATGAATAAAGATACTCGTATGACTTTGAAAGATATTGCCAAAGTGTATTTTGTATTATTTCTACATTAATGACATTTAATTGTCTAGGAGAAAAAAAGAAAAAAGTGTACTAGTATATGTATGAAGGTAAAATAAATGATTCATACAAAACATAGTGTACGTATTGTATTTCTGTCCAGTTATTACATGAATATGTTATTAACATGCTTAGGCTTGTAGAGGTTTCATTTTACATGTCTTTTCTACATACTTGCTTCCTGTTCTGAGGAAGTTTCTAGCATCTAAATAAATTATGTCACATTAAGATATTTTGAGGGAATTAGGGCCATAAAAATTAGGTCTTTGTGGGGCTTGGCTTAGATGACTTCCTGGCTTCTTACGTGTGTGATTTTTCTCTCGTTAGCTATAGGTTTGAGTTGTTAACAAAGGTGGAAAATAAACTGATGTTTTTATTGCTAAAGAGTAAGAATTCTGCTTTCTTCTCTTATTCAAAACAAACAGAATCATTGCTTTGCAATTTTATGCAAAACAAAGCTCATAAAGTTTTTAATTCCTGTGTTTTGTTGAAATCAATTTACCTTTTTCCTATTTTAACTTATTTTTAATCACAACACAATAGTAATTCTAAATAATAACTAAATATTCTGCTCTGACAAGCTCAAATTGGAATTTTCCAACTTTATTATAATTTATCATTCCTGTTTTTCTTAAAGTGATGTGTCTTCACAATTGACGTGTTTCCAGGAATTTTTTGTCTCCTATGAGTTCTAATTTCTTAGCAGAAAAATATAACATCATGTAATATCCAAGCAGTTCCAACATTTACTCTTCCCTCACAGTATTGTGTTACTATTGATTTACACTTAAAAAAAAAAAAAGAAAGGAAAAAAAGGAGGGCAAATTCAAGAAATACTGATTGATCATATGAAGCCATGTATGGAAATACTCAAAAGAAGAGTGGCCAACAATGTGACAGTTATATTTACAGCACTTTGTCTCTTTTTGAGTTTCCAGTGCAACATCGTAAGATTTTGTCCCATTTTAGTGTTGCAGCTCAGTTTTCAGAAGGGCAAATTTTAATGTTTGCTATCTCATGTAAATCTTATGGTTCGTGTATTTATTAGTATACAAAGTGTCTTAAATCTCTGACTTCAAGTACTCCAGTTCCTCAGAGTAAGAGGTTACAGGTACATGGAATTGAATAGATAGATTTAAATCATATTTCAGTCTTGGGCTATAGGCAACTATGGGTAAAGCGCTGGGTCTAGATTGCTTTTTAAGAGGCAACTCCACCAATAAAAATTGGGTAAGAAATAAGTATGGGTAAGAAAGGAAACCAGAAGAAAACTTGATTAAATGGCTACACACCTATTCTTAAAAATACAATAAATACAATAAAATAGAATAATAAAATAAAACTAAACCAACCAACCAACCAAACAAACAAAAAGCCTTCAGAGTTCAGGAGAAAGCACATTCACTTTGACAATTATAAATCTCTCAGAAAATAAATATAACTTCCAGATGATTTTTAGACCTTATGGCAGAATCCATTTGATTCTGTATTACCTTTAAATTAGTGATTGCACTTATTTACAACAAATTGGTTAGTAGTTTTTTTATTGGTCACTTGCAGGGAAGAGCTTTAGTTTCCAATGTTTTTAAGTGACATTCCTCTAACCACATGTGGAGATCAGTATCCACTCTGTTCATGCCTTAATTTAGGTGAGGTAAGTCCTGCTCTCTTCATCTACCTACAAGAATTCTGAAATTTTTGACTTATGAAAATGAGAAAATCCTGCTCTGTTTTGTGTATCTTTGAGAAACTTAAAGATGTTTCTTTAGGTCTGTCAAAAAATATTAGTTGAGATCAGCAAAGAAGGATGTTTTATGTTTAGTTTCATCAGAACAGATTTATTTTATGCTTGAAGTAGTTCTGAGTGGTTTTTTTCAG
>NC_137699.1:52321016-52483516 GCF_964034855.1 Anser brachyrhynchus
ATATGTGTATTGAATATATTGGTATACATGCACATCAATGTCAACTTATGTGTTGTTAGTAAAGTAGGGCCAAAGTGCTTACAGATATTTAATATGCTCACCAGGAAACAGTTGGACATTCATGTTTCCTATTAGCAGACAAAACAATATGCTTGACACATTTTTTTCCCTTTATATCTGCTCACTCCAAAGAATTAAAAATATTGCTGTTCATAATTTTATGCATTTTCTACTTGTTCTTATTTATGTGAAATGGGGTCTAAGAGTTAATTGACTTATTCTTCAGACAGCAAATGTTCATTTCTCTCTCTGGGTATGTCTAGAACTGAGATAAACTTGATCAGGTCCAGGAACTGTCTTGCCATTGCAGCATAGTAAATGAGATGAAATGCAGAATGATTGGGTGATACAGAAATGCATACTATTCCTGCCTGACAGTTTCTGGTAATCAAGTTGCCTTAACATTCTCACTATATCCTGTGTTCTATAATCCCAGAAGTGGACCTCACTTCCTTCTATAGATTGACTAGAGCAGGCAGCTGGGAGGTGCCACTTGAGCTCCCCCACTGGACACACACTAGGAGACTTGTTGGCTCCTTCTAGTCAACTTACGGGCTTCCAAGGCAACAAGGACAGGCAGTGAAGACCCTGTAGTGAGTCTGCCATGGTCTTAGGTGAAACAACTTTTCAGGTTAAAATAGTATAAGAAAGTGTGGATGGTCAAATGGGAGCTGACCAGCAGATCCCAAGGCACTATCTACAAGGTAAGTTATATGAGAGTGGTGGTTTTTTTTTGTTGTTTGTTTGTTTTTTCAGTACTGAGTAAGATTTGCCTAGTTTACTATCTGTCTCAGGTAACGGACAGTGCCAGTTGATGCGTAGAAAAGTACATGAATTCTTGTTGCACGCTTTTTCTCTACGTTTCTGATTATTCATTCTGATTACAATATTTATTATTGTATTTTCTTAAGGGGTGGGATTAGCTAATGACTCAGGACTGTGGTAAAGCCATATGGTCTTGTGTTTATGTTGAAACTGAGGAGGTGTACACAAGGGATCACAAGCTCTTCAGCTGCTGAGAATGAAGAATGTGCAACGTGACCACTTTAGTGTCATGGTCAGCTACATCAAACTTTGCAGCATCTGTGAAAATCTAGGAAAGAGTCAATACTTTACTCACAAGGTTAAATCATCCAGGAAGGGAACAGAGCTGATCCATAGACAGGGTTGGACAGAGACCTTTCTCAGTTTACATACTAATTTCCTAGCTCCGAAGTTCAGATATCTTGATACAAAATAATATTGCTTTATCTACAGGGAAAAAATGTACAGCACGTTGAATTGGAGGTGAAAATCTTATATAGGTAGGCACTGAGAATAGCAGCTGCGATTAAGTTATAACATATGAACAGTCCCACTAGAGAACACAGTAGGATAAAATGGTAAAGGATGTCCAAGGAATAATCATGTTCTCTTCAAAAGATGTCACCTTCCACAGTAGAATGGTCTTTAACACTGTGCTAGGATGTTATTAGCTCAGGTGAGTGTCAGTTTAAAGGACTTTTGTTTGGCTTTTTCATCAACTGACCAGGCCTATTTGATGAGAACTCTGTTCTGACAAGAACTCAGCATTGTTAAGATGGAACTTGAAGAAAAATCCAAAGAAAGAAAAACAAGCAAGACATACTAAAGGATTCCTATTATCTAAAATATCCCATAGTTACATATTGATATATCCCTATTGTCAGGAATTACTGACACACACATTTCTGTTTTTATTTTTCTTTTTGTGTTAGTTTGGCCTACTGACATTCTGGCCTGTCCAACAAACACGGAACATATTCTTTAGTGAGTACACCTTGTCTTTGGCCTGTTACCATTAAATCTATGCAAAACGCTGAGCACATTAAAAGATGTTTTCTATAGCCTCTAGTTTGTCTCAGTTGCAGAAATGAAGGTGCTAGACCCATAGCAATAATCCTCAATGCTCATAGCAGAAATCCCACCGCAGACTCAGATTTGAACCAGTATGATGAGTCTTTCCTGATTCTGAGTCATCATCAAATAGTCTCCCCACCTACAGAATGAAGTGAGAAACTGTTTGGGTGAGGTCTAGACTGCTATCATAATGTATGGAGTTTTCAAGTCCACAGCTTTCAATTCCCTTTTGTATCTACAAGCCGTCTTAGGTTTTAGCACCCTACTTAAAAGAAAGCAGAAAGATGAGGCAGTTGGTTTTCTGACTCAGTTGTTTCCGTTGGTGCTGTTTGCTTTGCTATTCGCTTGCAATGGTAGAATGCAAATGAATTTGAAATGAATTTGAATCACATCTTGATTTCTCCTGCTTCTTGGTAAGCTGGAGGAAAGGGCTATAAGGAAGTTGCAGTAGTTTGAATGAGTGACTGAAACGCAGAACACCAGGAAAGGAAATGTAAACATTTTTTCTGTGGTATGAAATTTAGCTGTATTCTGGCTGGTTCTACAATGTATAGTAAAGGCATGGTAATTTTATTTGGAACAAATGAGGTCTAAAATATATATATGGCTGAAGAAGTTCTTGCAGTCAGGGGAGCAACTGGAACTCTAGTTCTTGTTTAGGTTGTATTCAGATTTGGATTACTATTATGTCCTTAAGTGTTTCCTTTTTTGGACAAAATGTCTGTAGGATTTTGTTTGTTTTGTTGTTGTTGTTTTCTTTTTCTCTTTTAAGCATGGTGAGTGTGGACATGTTGTTCTCTTTTCTGATTCCTTAGGGAACAGAGGAACAACACCAGGAAGACTCTTTTATCCTCTGTGCCCTTAGGGTACCGAGAAAATAATTATCTCCCAGAAATCTCCAGTCTGCCTTTCAGTTTCAGAATATTTGGAAATCCTGCCCTGATGGCAAGTTAGGAAGGCTGAGTATAGATCACAAAAGATTTCCGGTGGGAAGCTTTTGCTAAAATCATCTTTTCCTCTTTGTATCATGTCTGATACCAATCTGAGATTCTTGAACAAAGGACTTTAAAAAAAAAAAAAAAAAACACAGAAGTGATTCTGTTTGAACCAATTCTAAGTGCCAAATCTGTCTCTCATGTTAAGATCCTTATCAATCCAAGTACTTGTCTACGTTGAAAGTCAAGAGGTAGTCACACAAATGCATTCACATGCATGTACATATCCAGTGTGTTACTGTATAAAATTACCAGCCAACACAGACCAGAGCTATAAAGAAGATCAGGGCTTAGAAGCAACCTGGGAATTCATGGTCCTCCCTTCCACAGCTTGAGCAGGGAGACCAGATGTTTTCAGCCTCTGATGTGAGCCAAGGGAAGCTTGAAGGCCTACCCTCTTCAACAAGGGTGAGGTCTCTGCAACAGGGTCTTGAGGGTGAAAAGAAAGAATATGGAATAATCTGCTGAGGGGGAATGGGTGTGAGAAATTGCTTAATACAGGGACAAGCAGGCCAGTGTTAATGGAAGTCTTTCAGTGTGAGCCACTTGGCTGTGCCTGTTAATGAATAAATAAATTGCTACTTTTCTTTTTAAAGCATGACTAACCAAAACTGAGTATCTAAAAACTACTTAAAATTTAAGCTTTAATGAGCACTTTAAAAATGTATTTTTATGATACTAAAACTAATATACACATTTTTTAGGGAAAAAAAATATACGATGATGTTCTTTATATTTGTGCTGCCACTCATGCTTTGACTCTGATCACTTATCTGGATAATTAAGCAGTATCACTGAGGAACCAGATACCAGAAATCTGATATTAATCCATCCCTCCCTCTTAATAGTAACACAAAGTCACTGGGGTGGAAAGCAGCCTAGTCTTCTTAATCCCCTTTTACCAACATTTCAGCATCAGCATATCTCATTTATTTTCAAAAGTGGTTCAAGACACACTATCACTGGCTTAAGTCTAATTTAGGCTTTAAATCAAAATATATTAAGAAATTCAAAAATAGTCAAGATTTCTTGAGGGAATGATTCACAACCAGCTCATGTCCCTTCAACGGGAACAGGGGATGGCTAAATGATTGTTGCATGTCTGCATTGCTTTAAGGTGCAACACTTTCTTTTGAATTAAAAGGAGAAGGCAGGATTATAGTGGAGACCTTGAGATCCCACTGCCATATTTATCAGGTATACGTTAATGATAGTCTGAGCAAATTCTACAGACATTAATTCACCTGCCAGTGCTGAAGAATCCAAGGCTATTCTGCTCTCTCCCTTGTGAGCATGTGTCAGTGTTCGTGTGAGCCTTGTTGTACCCTTCAGTGCTTGTCAGAGTATTTTTGTTTTTAATTTCCACACTGTCCTATAGCCCTCATTAGTCAGTGATGCTCCGAAACTCCCCTGTGCATTTTGAGGTGTTTGGACATGGACCCAGCATACATTTAGCTTGACACAAGCCGCAACAGAAATACTGGTGGATAACTGACAAAATAGGAAAGCAGCCCTCTTCTCCCTTCCCTGCCTCCTCAACACAAAGTAACCTGAACCAGAGAAACAGTGCACACGGAGGCCAAGTACTGAAGTCAGGCAGTGCTAAGGAGTGCACACTGCCAGCTCCACAGCTAAGTCTAGGCTCAGCTCTTGACTATGGCACATCCAGTTGTCACATCTTCTGTGGTAACCTCCCCACCTCAGCTGCCATCTCAGACGGTTGGATTCAATGTTAGGCACCTTGCTTCTGAAGGCCTACTAGCTATGGATGGTAACTTTGCCTTTGATATTTGTTTGACTGCAGTTTGTGCACTCTTTATCATCATATGATTGTATTAGTTACTGCTAACCTTCACCTGTGCATACTGAACCTGACATACTATGGGCTCCTTGTTTGATTAAATCCATTGTGACAAAAACAATAGAAACCAAGTTGTTTAGCCATATCCTTTAGCCTTGAGGTAATGCCTTCTCATTGCTAAGAGCCTTAAGGAGGACCCTAGAAGACATAAGAGTCCATAAACCTTACTTACTACTTACAAAGTTTTCAAAGGGTATATAATGCTGACAGAGACCATGTGTAGTCATAGTAAGTGTGAGGCACTTCACCTTGTTTTCATAGCTTTTCCGTCAGAGATAGACACACATTTCAGCCCAGGAACCTTCAGGAGACTGCTGTTTTCCCATGTATATTTTATTAAGTGTTAGTGCCACCAAGCACTGTACAGATGGGGGAATCTATCACTTTATAAAATAATTAGCCTGCTATTTCAATGACAGGGAACAGCAGCGTGTAGGCAGCAAACTGAGGTGCTGCCTTTACCTTCCTCTTCATTTTTGTATTTATACAAAAACAGGAAAATGTTTTTACAGGATAGGCCAATAGTGCCACAGGAATTGAATTAGAGCATCCTTAATTAATATGTCAGAACATAAGAAATGATGAAAATATGTATAATTAAATTCTTGCACTAAAAACAGGATTATAAAGTGAGACTAAAATAGATCAGAGCAGCTTTTTTTGCTGTTGTTGTTCCTTTTTTTTCTTTTTTTTTTCTTTTTTTAATTAAAAATTGTGGGTTCTGGTATCTGCACTGTATCATGATTAGCTATTACATGCCTAGGCTAACAGATGGGTAGATGGGTCACCCCAAAAATTACACACTATTTATGAAGATAAAAAGAATTTTCCCAGTTCCATGCATACAGTGTTATTTCCAGGCTAATACACAGTTGTAGTAGTAGCTTGGCACTACAGTAAACTACATCGTCAATAATAAGATTCTTGAGACAGGTGCTTGAAAGAGCAAATATCTTGTATAAATTAAATACCTATTTTCAACCACATGGCTTCAATTTCCAAAAACAGTGAATGATTTTGAGTATTCCAATTTTCCAGGACTAAAAATCAGACATAAGCAGAGGGTTTGATTTTTCTAATTTTCAGTGTTTAAAGAAGATCTAACTTCATTAAAATGTCCGAACATCTCTTTTCTTCCCCAGCCACTAAAGAGTTCAATCAAACTGGTCAGTTTGAATGTTAGAGTAGCATGTAAGCTATGTAGCAAGTAAGCTCAGAGTATTTTATATTAGACTTTTCTATTCCATTAATTCGTCCTTTTTTGTGTGTGTGCTGTACTTTCTTTAATTTGAGGAATAATATTTTAAACTGAAAACTTCTCTTCATCCCTTCTTTACTGAAGATCTTAATTCTTAGATTGGTGTAGAAACACAGCATAGACTAAAATTGATGTGAAAAGGCATGCACATTATAGTTTGTACAAAGAAGAGGACAGCTTCCTTATAAAATTCCACCCATACTGTTGAACAAGTGTTATTTATTCTGTTATTCAGTATATTGATCATTTAATACTCTCACTTCTGTCATGATTTGTCTTAAGAAAAGTCATCACCTTACGTCCCACCCCTACCACTCAGATTCTCAAAGATTTCAAGAACCTGAACACAGCCTGAACACCAGCATTATAAGGAAGAAACATTCAGAAGCTTCCAATGGCAAAAGAAAATCCATAAACTACACTTAATGAAGAAAGTGACTGTTGGAAATGTAGTTTTCTGTTCTTGTGCTTTACTGGCACTCAGCTCTTCAAAGAGATAGCAAATATTCTATTGGTTAACATTTAACCCAAACTAATAGGTCCAATCTCACATACTCAAATAAATCATAATGTCTTTTCAATTAGTTTGCACTTTCACTCGCTGCTGTCCTGAATAATTAGGAAAACAATTCACATTTCACTAGGAGATGATATGAAGTGTTATTCCTGTGATAATTACCAAGCTGCAGTTCAGTTTCCCTGGCTCCCACCAGGTCATCAGGGCACAAAAGAGGACACCATGAGAGCATTAATGAGCTCTCATTGAAGATGTTAAAAAGCTTGTATTGATCTGTTTGTCCAAGAAGGAGATATTTAAGCCTTTCTGCTGAGGGCAGGAGAGACAGAGATTCATATCACAAAGCCTTTTATCCAACCCCTTCTGTTTCTGGCTTCAATATTGCCCAGTCTCAGCATGTCTGGTTCTGGAGGTCATACTTTTAAACTTTCACAACATTTTTTTTTTATTCTTTTTATTAAAAAAAAATAAAAAATAAAGGAAAGAAAGAAAGAAGATAACATACAGTGTACACTTAACCTTTACTACAGGGTTTCCTTTACACAGCTAGCTGTTTCTGAGAACAGGCTTCAGCTAAGTAAGATCTCCCTTCTCACTATATTCCGCTCAAATACATCTCAATTAATTTGAGAGTCCAGACATTGCAAGGACCAACTCAGTGTAAATTTTTGCTCATATTTTGGAAGCAGATCCAGACTTTTTTTTTTTTTTTTTTTTTTTTGTGAACTCTTGCACTTGCTATTTCTAGCTGGAGCGGAAGTGAAAGAACAGTAAGGCTGCAAAATCACCAGTCCTTGTGGTATTTTCAGAGGAGGTTGCTCACTGCAGGCAAAGGAGGCAAATCCTGTCCTGCTTTCAACCTTCTGCATTGTTATGATATCTTGCAGCTGTAAACAAGTTCTGGGTAAACTTTTCTATTCATCAGTTTGTCTACTCTCTTTTAAATGCCACAATGAACTGTCAATGAGGATTCCCAGTTTGTCTGGGATAGTGTTTGGGGTAAAAATTCATGTAACAGTAAAAGCTGAATTTTCTTTGATTATATTTGTCACTTGAGCCAGCTATTGTCTTGTTCAGCAAGGTTATATCTGTCTTTTCATCGTATCTCACTCACATTCATTTTGGTATGAGCAATTCAGTGAATCCACTTGTGGGTGTCTGTTGTAAATGGTCACTGAAGAGATACATTGGGATCTCCGGTGAATATTGTTAAGGAGGTGTTTAAGATGTGCTACTTTCTTAACATACAATAAAGGCCGTTGTGATTGAAAGTATCTCACATTTATTTTTAAGTGGCTAGATCAATGCTGTGATGGGATCCTCAATATACATCTTTGTTTTTTCATGGTCTGTCTCATGTGCCAGAGTGGGCTAGTGGCTGAAGCTCACAACTAGTCCCAGGAATTCTACAGTTTACTTCCCCTTACCTTGGATCAATTCAGGATTATTAATTTCAGATGAAAATAACATATGAATTGCTGCATCAACTTCATTAATTTGGGAAGAAGTATTTATTAGTAAATGAAATGTGTGTAATACTAGCAAAAAGAAAAACTGGTAAGAAAAGCTTCTATGATATCTCATAAGGTCACTCTCATTCAGAGTTGTTGTTAGGGAGTAACATCAGGGTTTCATCTTTCCAGTCTCACTAGTCTTCTTCAGTCTTGTGTCACTTGCACATCAACAATTTATTTATTTATTTATTTATTTATTTGCATAAATATATTACTTATGTTTCAAATGGTTTACAAAACAAATAGTAAAAAGCACACAATAAAAGATCTGGAAATTATAAGTTCATAAGAGAGGAGTGGCAGCATAATTATGTGTGTAGGTGAGGCCATGGGAAGAGAAAAATGAACTTCTAGACCAACCCATACCTGCAATCTGGTCTGACAGTGGTTTGAAAGTTCAGTGACTGTCAGCCTTGCTCTCATTATCACATGATAATGATATGGGATATTTTATATTAAAAAAAAAATGCATTGTGGAAGCATTCAGTGATTTTTTTTTTGCTTCCAAGGCTTCCTTTCATTGGCTGATGTGACTACAAGTGAAGTGACCAACAGATTGTTGGCGTTGAAGGAAACTGGGATAGGAAAATCTGAATGGAATTCCAGGCATACTTACAGTCTGAAAAAATTACCAGATGAAGGAAGAAGATTTTGTCATCTTGCTGTGCTCTTTGGCAGTGAAGAAACCACTAGAAGTTATCATTGCCCTACCATTTAACTTCCAAGCAAGTGCAAAGGTTCAGCTCAAATTCAGCTCAGGGAATTAAGGAGTTAAGTTAATGTTGAAAGATATAGTTTTCTGGATGATTAGGAAACACCTGGTTAAAATTCTTTGATTTTAGCAGTCATTTTGCAGTCTGCAGGAAGAGTACTGCCTCACCCTGAACAGGCTCCTTTCTTAAGCTTTTGCAAAATTAGACTGTGCTCCTGCTAGCATGATGGCTGCTCTAACTTGCACCACTGTCTGTGTTACTGAGGATGCTTTCACTAGGTAAGAGAGAGTCTCACTGTTACAGAGTCAGCAAAGTCGAGTAGCTTTGCAGGTTTGGAAGCACAGGCATTTTGTCATTTTGATATACCTTCATCAGATTTCTTAATGAAAAGAGTCTAATGTCTATAAAGTGTTCTAGTGCAAACCTTCACTTGTAACATTAGGAATTCTGGCCTGGTTTTCTGGGAACAATTGTCTTGGTGATATTAACCAGAGAGCCACCTGCTAAACTAGAAAGATCAGCCTGCAGACTCAAAGGACTGATCCAGTTCTCCCTGTTGAGCTAGTTTTCAAGAAGACCATTTCAAGAGAACCATAAGAGTGAGGTAACACAAAGACACATGATTTGTAAGCATTCACTGCAACATTTAATGCAGGGTTTCTGAAAATATATTTTGTATCCTCTCATGGCAGGAGAATGAATGCACACACAAATCACACTTCTTGTGACTTCACACAGTAATCTCCACTTTGGGGACTGAGCCGACAGAAGAGGCAATACTCATCTCTCCCACTTGTGGTGACCATTTAATAAAGATGTGAGGGAAAGATTCAGGAACAAGTAAAATTGGATGTGGGTAGGAAGTAATGACCCTTGGTGAGTGACAACTGAGGTTATGTGGATGAATATTAAATGTGAAGTGTCTGAATTATTCATGGCAGGTTCAAGGTAAAATGGTTAATCCTCTTGCTCACACCTCGCTCAGGGAAGAAATCCCAGTTCTGTAGTTCTCCTCCAGCTGAAAGTTCCTGAGGGCACATAACAAGGTGCTGGTGAGCCCCCTTCTTCCCACTGTGGGTAATTCCTGGGTGACAAAGGACATTTTCTGAGTGCTGGTGACTTTGCCACAAGCATGCAGCTGCAGTAATGTACATCTTTTGGGCTCTTGTGGGGACAGGATTGGAAATGATTTATAGAAATCAATAGGGTCATTGATCCCCTGGACATGATCCCTGTGCCTGGCATTATGCATGTCCTCTGCTCAGCTGTCTGATACAAAGAGCTTCCCCTGCTGTCCTTCCTACTCCATCTACCATGGTATGTGGTCAGGGGAGATACAGTGGTTTCCTGCTGTTGGTGCCCTCTCCAAGCTGCTCCTAGGAGGACAGCTTGCATAGAAGGACACACACAAGTCTACGTGTGCTCAGCTGTGGTGAGGGCCTTTGAAAGCAAGCCAGTCAGGCTGGAAGGGTGTGAGAGAACTCAGGGAGAGATCTCTGGGTATGAGCACAGGAATATCAGTACTGGAATGTTGTGAAGTAACTTGCTGCACTGACAGCACCTTAACATATGAAGTAACTGGCTGCACTAACAGCACCTTAACAAACAAGCCTGCTTGGGAGCACAAGAAATGTAGCGTGATGTGAGATTGGGTATGAGAGGTCACCAGGAAGTTCCTCTTCACCTGTCTGCTCTGTGTATTTGAAAGGATTTCTTCTAAGAAGGTCTGAACAAAGAAAACCAAGGAGAATGATATGGAAGATCATTATTTGTCCATTTGGCCAGACACTGGACAAAGACACCTGACAAAGTCTGATACACGCTTAATGTGCGAGTGAAAAATACAAGTGGCAATTTAAATGGGGGTCCCTTAGGCACGGAACTGGCTATAATCACCCCTCTCACATCTGCCTCATGTCACTTCCAGACACATCAAACCCATTACTTGTGTCTGCATTTAGTGTGTGGTCCTTGAACCTGATCGCACTGTCCAGCAGCTGGATTGATTAATTATTGTTCCTAGTAAACAGAGGTCAGACATTTTGGTAAAATATTCTGGAAGTATTAAAAAATAAAATAAAATGAAATGAAATGAAATAAAATAAAATAAAATAAAATAAAATAATAAAATAAAATAAAATAAAATAAAATAAATCAGACTCAAGTAGGAGGTAATGTAAAACCCAACTCTTATCTATGTCTTATGGTGTTTAGGCAAATATACTTTTACCTGGAAATGTAAGCATGCGGGAAAGAAATGGTGTAGGATAGAGGAAGAGAATTGGAGGGAGAAGGAGGCAGAACAGAGAGAGAGACAGCAGAAGGGATTTGGCAGTGCATACCTCCTTCACAGAAAAGAAAGTTTAAATAACTGGAAAGGTTATCACTGCAAGAAAAAGATTTTCTTCCAGACAATAAAATAAGTATCAACCTTTTTTTTTTTTTTTTTTTTTTTTCCATAATCTACACCAACAGAAGGAGTGAGAGACCAGTTTTAGCATGAGCAAAGTGAACTCTGGGAAGATTAACTGCTCTGTGGTTTAGATCTGCACATTTAACAACACTAAAATATTGTAATAGTAACAACTAATTTAATTAGTAAAGACCTGTACACAACTTGGCAACTCTAAGAGTTAGCCCTCAGATATTTACTGATTCTTCAAGACTATCTAGATAGCTAGTAGGTTGCACAAAGGCCTTTGCGTACGGTAGCATAGATACCCTGATAAAGCATGAAACTGACGCAAACACATCCTAATTCTGAATAAAAGCATTCGTACAGGTTTCTTATAAATCAGACTAATGTGTTATTACTTAAGCTTTTAGTGATTTACCTTAACTTTTTAAGCAAGGCCTTAGAAAGAAGAGAGTAGAATCTAAACTGGTATGGAGAACTGAAGTATACTTCTCCAGTTCCAGGTACTGCAAACAGTAACATTAATCTGCTGATTGTTAACTATAATCTTTTCCCTTTTCCTGGCAGGTATCATTTTAATAACTCTTTTACTGCCTTTCCTCAAAAAAGACATTCATTTTCATCACCACAGTTTTAAACTCCTGACTGAAACAATGAGAACTGATCAAAAGTGCATTCCTGCTAAGTGGGGAAGGTCAGACATACCTGATGGCTTGGCTGGCATATTAGCGGTTCTTACTAAGTTACTGTAATGAGATATTACCAACAGCCTCCTGTAGGAGTCTTAGGAAGTACAGTTCTCACAGTTAATAGGAACACAGAAAAAAAATCATGTGGAAAGAGAAATGAAAAAAAAAACCTGAACTACACTGGAAGAAGATGGTGAAAATATGCTTAGATACTACATAGTGAGAGTACTATTAACTGGTAGATGCAGAGAAAAAGAAAGACACTGACCTTGGAGGCCTGAACAGATAGATAAACACACATTGTGCAAAAGTTAATCAAACTTAGCTGATCCTTTGCCCACCAAAGTTAAAGTTTTCATCTGACATCAGTGGGATTTAGATTTGTCCCAAAGCACCTAAGGTTGCTCCCACTGAAAGCACTGGTGCAGAATCAGATCTACACTGAAAATTTTGCTATCAGTTATTAACTTCTATTAACAGTTATTTAAAACTATTTGTCCCCTCAGTTTTAACATGACATGTCTTTTAAAGGAAATCCTTCTGTATGTTCATAGAATCAATCAGACCAAGAGTACTGCAAGATGCCCTGCATGATTTTCTCAGGATTCAAGACAAAACACTCAACTGAGACTTTTTTTTTTCTTTTTTTTTTAAATAATGTCCTACTTGTTGATTTTGCTGAAATCGGGCAGTTGGGAACTTGCAAGTTGTACACACTTTTGCATAATGCAAATTAATAAATAATAAAAAGAAAATAATTTTATTTTCTTAATGAAAAAGGTTAACAGACAGGCAGGCATTTCTAATGCTAAGTTCATATCTAAGTTTGAAAGTAAAAGGATTTCCATCTACTTTACAGGAACTACATACAACACCACCTCTACTCCTCAAGCTGCAAAATTAGTACTTTGGGGAATTAGGCTCTCTGTCTCCCTTAATCACTGCATGTTTGAATTTAACCATCCTTTCAAAGGATGATTCTTTCAGTGGAAAAGCCTAGGTTGCACTTGACAGGTCTCTCTCTGTAAAGCAGTAGACAAATCCACTAGGCCAAGCACTGTTTAGTACCTCTGATTAGTTAAATAAGATCAGATCTCTCTTTTGGCACAAGGAGCAAAAATATTTCCTTTAAGCCCGATTACTGTTTGCTTAGTGCAAGGCTGTTTGGGGCATTTTAAATAAGGTCTGTCCCATCACATGTTGCTTGCCAAAAGTGCAATTATCTACTGTGCATGGAAAAAAAAAAAAGAGGAAAAAAAAAAGAAAAAAGGAGAAAAAAAAAAGCAACATTTGCTTTTGCTTTCTCTCACTAACTTCCTTCCTCGTCTAAAACAAATGCCATCCTTCCAGCCCTCCAACCACAGAAAACTTCTTGCAATGGCAAAAAAGTTGGGACCTCATTACTCAGAGGAACCAGGAAGAAAAAATACAACTATAGTGAATTTCCATACAAATATGTATAAACACATTGCTTCTACCAGTTGCTAAAACCATAGGATGCTACATTTTAACTTGTTTCTAAAATCTGGAGATGTGGAAAAAATAGAAGAGAGAGAAACATAAGAGTTCTGAGAATCCTCTTGGTCCGAAGCTATCATGATACAATTTACATGCTTTGATTGAGATAGCTTCTGCTAAAGTTTGAAAAGCATCAGGCCATATCTTGTTTGCATTGGATATAGGAAAGTCAGGAATGATGTCTAAATAAAAGCAGAAATTAATTCATTGAGTCAAAACATTATAGTCAGATTCTTGTCATGTGTTATATTTTAGCTTTCCTCTTTTTCCTGTTCAGTGATTGCTTTAACAAAACAGAGAGTGAGGTAAAATTCTTTTAAAACTCACAGATCTAGATTTTAAAACCAGTAATCTAAAAGTTCAATCATTGAGTGTTTTTGTTGTTGTTGTTTTTGGTTTTGTTTGGTTGGTTGATTTTTTTTTCCAGATACTCCATGATTTGCGGTGGTTATCCTTTGATTTTTGGGTGTGAATGGTGTTTCTATTATTATTATTAGTAGTAGTATATTTATTTAATCTTCTCAAACTTTGAACATGGAGCTGGTCAGAATTTTTTCAATATTCTCTCCTCTGCTGTCTTTGAAAACACTCACAGGGCAAAAATGTTTCTCTCCTTTGAGGCACAATTTGTAGGAGGACGATTTCAGAGGTTTGCCCTACAATAACTTGTAACTCAGTGGTTGTTCATCAAAATGGAAGAGACCTGGATTAAAATATGTGCACCATATCAGACACTAAGAAGAAAATCTGTGCATGAGTTTTTGGTGTCCCTAGTGAGTTCTGTAATGGAAGGATATTCTGGATTGGGGAGGAGTGGGAAGGAGAAGGCAAGTAAGGGAGTGTGACAGTTCCAGTGTCCTCTTATTCTTCCTTTCCTTTGATGAAATATTTCTAGAAGTTCTGCCTAGTTCTGATTCAGAAGTTTTTTCAAAGCTCTTTGTTTTTAATTTAACTATTTTCTATGCTTCTCTACTTCAGTACATTGGAATGGTGTCTTCCAAGGTATATTTGGGACACAGGCATAGCATTCCGTTTAGCTGAGAAGGTGTAAAAGGAAAAGTATTTTTCATTCACATTTTGCCTTATTAGAGCCCCAAAGTCTCCATCACTACTGGGTCCCTCACTCCACTAAAATCATTCAAGTGCTGTAGTGTATATATAATGGAAGTCAGAAGTCACTACTCTATAAGCAAAAAAGGAATAACCATTACTATTCCAGGATGTGTAGGGAACATAATTTCATTTTCAATGATGGGATGCCAGAAGAGCCTCAAACAAAAGATATTGCAAAGTGTAAGTGGAAAATAGCTACTAAGTCTTTACATGGAGCCAAACTGAGTTTGTTTAGATAGCTGACGGCATGTTTGCACTGTGAAGAACCTAGTGTGTGTATATGTTACTTTAAGATAACATTTTCCGTCTTATTAGGACTAGTGATCTTAGGAATACCATTTCCTCTGTGCCACATGGTACACGGATATTGCAGTTTCCAGTATTTGTTGTAATCTGGATGTCTGATTCAATTGTTTGCCTATCTTTGGAGGGTGAATGTGATAAACAGTAGGACCATAACCCAATCTTAAAAGCAATGGGAAATAAAGAACAGGCCCTGTTATAATATAGCTTTGGACAGCTTTGGATGATGATTTCATAGAAAACTAGCCTCCTAACCTCTCATCCTACCCTGTCAGCTCAGGTATGTTATGGATGACACTGTAGGTCTCTGTGCCTGTATCTACTGGGGTGAAAGAACACAAGAGCATATGTGTAAATGCTAACTCATCTCTTCCTCTCCCCAAGGCTGTCTGCAGCCCATTTCTACCTTTGGCTCAAAGCTCCTCTTCCCTTCCGAGGAGGCCTGGCCAGACGTCCTGGACTCCATGCATGGATACTCTTGCCACCTGGACACTGAATATTTCCCTGCCCTGCTGTTATGCAGTATATCTTGTGGTCTTGAGCACTTCCTTTGCCCAGCACTTGGCAAGAAGTGGCCGAGTCCAAGCTGTGAAACAGGGAAAGCACAGGGTGTTCCACGTTGTCCCCACCATTCCCACCTACTCTCATTGAAGCTCCCCCTGTGTATCTGAGCTTCTCTTGGCTGAAGGAGAGTGAAAGCTGTGGAGATTAAACCTGTATGCATTCTGTACAGCATGGTCCTAAATTTCTTTCTTGGAAATTTATGCATGATGATATTGATAAACCTGAGATCAACTGGAACATGTGCTGCAGAGAGGGCTTGCATGCAGTCAGTACATTTAATAATGGGACAAGGACACGATGCATTGTACACAGCCCATCTGCACTATTGAGTTTACCTGTTCAAGTAGCCATAAGCAGGAAATTTCCCAGAAGAGGGAAAAAAATAAAAAAAAAGACATTTAGTAAAAAATGGACATGTGGTAGCCTAATGAGAAATATCACCTTGATTACAAACTACTCAGCATCGAACTCCTTCTCACAGGCATTCTCCAGCACTATTTTGGCTAATACTGAGAATACTTACAACTTTTTGTTTGTTTGTTTGTTTTTTAATAAAAAAAATATGGTGATGCTGATAAAATATAGTGGATGCTCAGGGACAACATTTAAAATTGATAAAAATAATTTTGCTGTCTTCAGTTAAAAACAGGAGAAAAAAAGAGAGGTGACAGGTATATTCTCAAAGATGCATAAATGGAAGGTTTCAGGACAGTCAGAAGTTGGGTTCACACAATACTGTCAAGGTCCCAGATTTATGCTTGACAGCATTAGTGCCAAGACCACTATTTATGTTGCTTTAATCAGTCACACTTTTAAAATCACCTATGCTCAGCATTTATATCAATGAGGTGATAATATTGCTGTCAGGCACCAATATCGATAGTTGTGTCATAATCTAAACTCTTTTAATCTTTTCCTATGCTTGCATTAATGAATCTGCAAGACAACAACTATTACTACAACAACAAAAAAAGTAAGGATGGCTCTGATTATGATGAGTGGCTATGGTGGAAAAAACCAGACCCTTTTTTGCTCTTTGCAAACCATTTTAATTTGCCTTTAGCCTTCTCTTTTTCTGTCTGACTTTGAAGACACTGTCAGCACATCCTACCGATTTTCTCACAGACTACTAGTGTCTCTGAAAATATTTTTAGGCTCTATGGAAGTGTGAGGCAGGTAACCTCTTCCCTAAGTGGTTGGCCAAAGCGAAAGAGGGAGAAAGAGACAGAGGAAAGAGAAACTTCGGTTTGATTCTGGTGTGGGGAGGCATCATAGTACTTTTGCTTTATCCTTTTTTTTTTTTTTTTCCTTTCCCTCCACCCACCCTTACAGCTGTCAGACTCGGTTCTTTTTCGATTGTAAATAAATTCTGGCTTGGGTTATAGCTTTAAGCATTTTTTTTTAATTAAAATTCAATTCAAATATGAAAGTCAAAGAAACTTTCAAAGCAAAATCCACAAACTGATTCACTCAAAGGGTCTGTTTTCATTGCCATAGCTACAGATTACTATAAAGAAACTCGAACCAGACCTTTGACACCTAGGAAGGTCAAAAGTCCTTTCTCCCTGTGCTAGGACTCTTTTGACAACTTCCTGTATAATTTGACTGTTATTTGCGTGTCTCGTCACCGTCTGACCCTGTAGTCTGGAAAAGATTGAAAGGCAGCATATATCTCTGTTTCATATGGACCTCAAAAAGGGCACTTTTAATTACATTTTTGTGAGAAACCTATGCGTACAGGCTGGTGCAGGCACCAGCTGGGGAAGCTCCTAGAATTTAGTAGGTCAAGGATCAGCTTGCCTTACACTATCGTAGTTTGGTGCATATCAGCTGCTCTGTGCTGTTATCTGCACAGCAAAAATGGATGTGTTTCACAGGTTACACAGACTTCAAAATTTACAGCACTTGCCCCAGTGCTACAAGCTAAAATTGGAACTACACTGCTCTGCCTTGAAATCTGTGCCTTTCATATGCTTCCAATTTAAAGCCGATTGTGCTTGTGGGGCCTTGTGCGTGAGATATTTTAAAGTTGCCTCTATACTGATAGCAACCCTAGCTCCTGGTTATACCTAGACATTTCTTTGGCAGGAAGAAAATTTAAATTAATAGATTAAAGGGGTCCATGGCAATTTTGCCAGGTTTCTGAACTGGTTATTCGGGATTTAGGACATGTCACAAGGCAGATGTGCTGCAGCGCTTAGAGACAGCTGGTGGTTTAATGCATCAAGATCAAGCACCATCAGGCTATACTTTCTTCCTCTTCTGCCCAGCACTGTAGCACATCTAGCGAGAACACAGGAAGCTTCCAGCACCCAAATTGCAGCATGTTACAGATGTTTCCTCCCCAACAGGGTTACATTGCCTCTCTTGCATCTCCATACTGAGATGGGACTTAGCACAAAGAACCAAACTCTTGCCTATCGTGGTCACCATGATGTTTCCAGGGATGTTCAAAACCTTGGAAGGTACAAGTACCTGGGCAGTGGCTCTGATATTGGCTGTGCAGGTGCACCCCTGACCAAGTGCAGGTGGTATTATGTGAGTGGGAGGAAGGATCAGCCACCCATGAACATGGTGAACACCATGCAAGTAACCATCCAAACAGCACAGATGACATGGCTCGTTTCTTGTGGGGATGTGAAAAGATCAGCAAAAATAACAATGCATAAACATTCAAAATAGCTTCAAATTTGGGAATGTCCCCATACCACTTTGAGGGAAGTGATTTATTCTCTCATCATGTGAAGACACAGTGCTGACCCTTGTCTTTTACCTCAAGAGGGCTGTTTCTTACTATATTTGAAGTTTTAAAGCCTAAAGCTGTGAAAGACATGACATAACAGACAAACTCATTTTTGTGAATAATGGCCTTTTCCATGTAATCCTCTCACCCTTTCCATAGGGAAAGTTACTTTTTGTGCCAGAAAGCTATGCAAATCAGATGCTGAGACTTGCCATGTCGAGCCCCTAATATGGCTCCTTATGGAGAATATATGCTCTCCTTAGAGGACAGCAATGCTTAAACATGCAGGTATTGGAAAAAAGGAACAGCCTCATCTTCTGTTGCAGGCACTGACATGTCAAGCACTCCTGGAAACATTGTTGTGGGGCATGATAGAGCAACTGTTTGATTTTTTCTGTCAAATCCCGTCTCAGGATGCAGAGTGCAAGAAAGGCAACGTAACCAGCCTTCTGCTCAAAAGACTGCTAAGAATAGAAAGATATGTGTGCATAAATTAAAGTAGGAGCGAGGTGGAGAAAAAATCCAAAATAGTGTTTCCATTCACTAGTATTAGCTACAAACCACTGTGCTTAAAACTGGTAAAGTTACACAAGGGAAAAAAATAAAATGACAACAACAAAACAAAACAAAAACAAACCAACAACTGTGCTTTTATGTGTTATTTTTTCATTCAGTTAATGATGCACTTCAGTTCACTCAGAAATAAAGAGAAACGCTTGAATCAATAAACAAGGACTAACTGAACACAGTCTATCCAAAAGGCACTGTCTATGCATCAATCCTAGGCATGATAGCAACGTGGAACAGAGAGTGCCAGGGTGGGGAGTCCAGGATGCTGCAGTTATTTATCCATGCGTGACTTACACAGGGCTGTAGGACTTCCAGAGTCTTTCCAAGGCAAGTGGGAAAGCCCTGTCTGGAGGGGCCAAGTTTTCATTTCATCACAGCTGGGTTATGGCTGCACAAAATGAGGCTGGATAGGCATGAGGCTGTCCCTTTTGTGGGAGAAATTATGGGATAAGTTGGTGGACAATATGTTAGAGGGCCCCCGAAAACCCGGGTTTATTTCATCTGTGAAGGATGAGATGAAGACAGGAAAAAAAGGGAGAACTAGCGCATGTTGAGGTTCTTACTGCCTCCTCCACTTGAGCAGGGATTTTGGCTGTGTCTGTAAAGCCTGCTGTATTGGGTAAGGGTGCTGACATTTCTATGAAAATATTTAAAGTAAAAAACAAGCAAACAAAAAAAAATACACAAACTTCGAATGGAATAAAACTATCAGAGCAACTTTGAGTGCAGTCCAGTGGGAGTGCCCCTCTATCCAGACTATGTATTAGTGGTGACATAAAGGTGTTTGTAGCTCTTATTCCCTGCCTGACCATTCCTTTGGGTGCAACTGGCCTCGAGCAATAAGAAAAAGGAGAAAAATTAGAGAAATGTAAATAAGGAAGGTAACTTGCCATTTGTCACTTGAAAGTCCTTATTTCATGGCCTGTTCCCTGTTCTCCTGGAATTTTGTGTCATTATCTTCTGTTAAAAGGATTCAAATGACATTATTTGCATGGAAACTCGCATACAAATGATGTCGTCTGTGCCACAAAGTTGCATTACAATGAAGGGAATGATGACTGTGTCACATGTACGTGACATTCTTTGTGTCATTAAATTTAAAGTCAATGCTGGCAGTTATAAACCACTCACGTCTCAAGCAAATACATCACTTCTGATCTGAAATGAATATTTTAAAACGCCAACTCCAACTGCATCAAACAGCAATAACCTGCAATGTCATCTAAAAAAAAAAAAAAAGTGGCAAAGATTCTAAACAAAGATAGACTTATGGGATTGCATGATATACCAGAAAGGAAAATATTTTAATAAGTTGTAATAATCTCCAGACAAACAGAATTCATTGCTTGATGGTTAGCTCCTAGAGACGTTTTTAAAGCCCATTCAATATCATGTGTAGTTTCAGAAGCGTTTATGCTGCTACATAGATTCAGGATTGTTAATTCTCAGGCAGAGTAGATGAATTAATTGTAGAGCAAGATCCACAGTACAAACCTTTCTCTGCGTTGTTACCATCCATTTCCTTGCCATAGTCTGATGTTGACAACAGGCCAAGCCTTTGAAAGATCTCCAAACTCTTCCACAGAGTCAAGGGCAAATGATGACAGGAAAGACTCAAGCAGTTATCACTGTCAAAATGAATGAGAAAAGAGGAGGGACAGTAGGTGGATTCGGAAAGGTTTCAAACTACTGCGATGATCAGAGGCATACAGCAATGAGAGCCAGACAAGTAAGTACATAGACGGATCTGCTTTCTGATTGATGCATTGTTTGTGCAGGTCAGTTCTAAGGTAAGAGATGGATCACTGTGTTTTTGCAGCAGCAGTGATAATTGTGCCCACAGTCATCTGCACCCACCCTGCTGATTCAAAGCCAGCAACTAACATTTTTTTCACTGATACGAAGAATGGCACTGAAATGTTTTCTTTAGAAAGTTATTGTTTTAATAGTAAAACATCCTGTGCAACCTCTGAAAAGTTAGGTGTGTAATTTTAGAAACTCATTTAAATAGCAGAGATATATCACGTAAGTACTGCAAAGGAGCTCAGTGTCTGGCTCAGCTGTCGTGTGGTATAACCTCTCCCTCCCACCCTGTGCACTCACACAAACACAGATCTCTCTGAAGAAAGAAAGTTTCTCTGGGGTATGTAACTGCATAAGGCTCAGCAAGGGATCAGGCAGAGAGGAAAATCTCTGTGCATGGGTCATTTCTTTTCTCTTATTGATACCATTTCAGATCTAATTGAAACATTCTTTGCAGAAAGCTGTGCTACCCACCCCTTCAGCTTTGATATGGCTTTTTAATCAGAGGACATTTTTATTTCACAATGAACATGGAAAGCATTTAAAACATTTTCTAGATGGAGTGCATTACTTCTGACCCCAGCCAAAAGACCACATTAAAAGGAGTTCAGTGGAATTCACTCTTTACAGTCTTCTGGGTTTGAAACATTGGTGCACATGTGGAATATGCTAAGACACAGGTCCATTGGCTACAAAGGCTTAAGCAACAAGATGACTTAAAAACTGAGAGATCAGTGCTAGCTGGTGAGCCCCAGCTGTGCTCCAAGGAAGTCTCAATTGAGCATTGTTCCTGTCCTTGGTTGACACCATGGGTACCGCAACACCATCAGGATGAGACTGAGCAGAGCTTGTACAGCCTTGGTGGAAGCCAGCTAGGGGTGAGCACAGCAATCTGATCCCAGCTGGAAGGTGAAGTGTGGCAACCAGATTAATACTGCACAGTCTGGCTTTTGGTTTAGGACTAGAGCTGTGGGGTGGAATGGCTGGCCCCACAGCTCTTCGACTGCCTGTTTTTGCCCCATTTCTCCAAGACAGTGACTGATAACCCCCCTACTGTCACCTCATAAGCTGTCATGGTGCCGGCAAGCCACATGTAGGAAGAACAGCAAGATTGCTCTTCTGTTTGTATTGTATCAAGGATTATAACAGAGCTCTTAATGTCTACCTCATTTTATATTTTAGGATATATTTCTGGCTTGTAAGAGCACAGAATAAAAGATTTAAAGTAGGATATCACTGAAATGATGCATTGGGTCAAAGTCCTTTCATCCTTTTGCCCTCTTCTATCCAGCATTTCTTAAAATCCCATTCTGCCCAGGTACATTCAATTACAAAAGTGACCAGAAATAAATCAAACTTAATTAGTTTAAGATTAAAAAATAAAATAAAATAAAATAAAATAAAATAAAATAAAATAAAATAAAATAAAATAAAATAAAATAAACACTCCACTCCCCCCCAACACACACACAAAACCAGAACTGAGTAGATTGAAATGACTGGATCTAAGAAGGGCTTAAGCACCAAGCGGGTGTATCAGTTTTTTAGGGGAGTTCAGTGCAATCCTAATTGCTTACTTTATACAAGCAAACATTGGTGAGACACACTGCCTGTGAAGTGACAGAAGAAATGTTTTGGCTGCTCTTTGATGTAGAGTTCAGCTGTTCTGGTTTGTAAATATAACAGAATGGAAGGATATTGTACTCAACCCACTTCAATCAAGCAAGACACTGTGGAGTCTAAACTGCCGTTCTTCCATTGCTGAGGCTGCTACTCAGAACAAAGACAGAAAGAAAGTGAGAGAGGCAGAGGGAGCGACAGGGTGAGAGAAAGAAAGAGGCTTCTGCATCTTTAATAATTAGCAACGGACTGCAGTGTTTAGCCAGGAAATTATGGTACATATGCTGTCCACTTGTTCAGGACCCCTGTATCGTGAGAACAAGCAAACATTCATCATCCACAGATGTCCGCCAGGCCCAGGTGACTGAAAATTCAATGCACGGGCTTCTCACAATGGGTCGAATGCTAATTGAGTGGCTTGGGGAGATTAGAGTAGCCCTGGAGCTATTCTCTACGTGCAAAAGTCTCACAGACAAAGGGGAAGTCAACAGTGTCTTTGTAAAGCTTTGCTTAACTGAGGCTTGTGAGAAAAATTAGGATGAGTAAATAAATTAAAAAATGCCACCAGTTTTTCTTTTTGTTTTCCTTTCCCAGTTGTGAGATATCTGGTTACTGATTTTTCCTTCTCTTCCTGTATAACTTCCTATAAATAGGGAATAGGAGTAAGGGAGGGGAGATTGAGAGCAGGCGGAAGCAGAGCAATTGTATATGAACTATATCAGAAAATCAGAATGGGTAATGAGAAGTGTATTTAGCCTACTAAACACTTCAGAAAAGGAAACAGGTTTCCTTAGTGCACTTCCTAAAAATAAATAAACAAACAAACAAGCAAATAAATAAATAAAATCCACAAAAGTGAATTTTACTCCCAGGTTTGCTTTTGTATTGTGGATCCTTAGAAAATGTTAGTTTCTGCAGGTATGAAATAGTCTGGATTTTCCTGATGAAGGCTCTACAGAGGACATTGAGCTCTGTAGTTGTATTTCCCCTTTCCTTATCATAATAAAGAGGGGCATCACTGGAGACCTGCTGTGGTGGGATGCACCAGGCGTGGGTTGTTTCACACTGGTCAGTTCTGCCAGATCTTCTCGAGTTTGTTCCCTAAAGCCAAATGGTGGACCTATGAAGCTGCACTTGCTGAGGTTATGCAGACACAGGTGGCATAAGGCATATAATACATACCTGCTCTGCTTGACAGTTCTTTTGAGATACAGGTTCAAATAAACCACAAATATCAAAGTAAAGCTCATCTGAATCCTCTGTCTTTAACAAGGATTTGACAGGGACAGTCCATATTCCATCAGTGGACTACCATAGTGGTGAATCAGGTTTGAGGAATTTACTATTAATTTTACTGGGATGGTACTGGTGTGTAATTATGAGATGAGTACTGACTTTAATATTTTTTCATTCATCTTCAGTATGTGTTTGAGAAGAAATCAGTATGTACTAAGTGAGGCTGTGAATTGCTATTTGACTACTGTGCAAGTGCTTCATGAGGACATTTTCAGCACACATAGAATATGAGATAGTTTGTCCTACTTTCAAGGAGAAACGTGAAGCACCCTTTTGCTAAAGCACCTTTGTCTGCCCTTCAGTACGGGGAATTCTGAAGACAGGCAGATATACTGTAAGTGTCTATTCAGTCTTATAGTTTCTTTGTCAGGTAGGTAAGCCCTATACCAGTATGGGTTTCACCCAGGCATTGCCCAGGTTGAAACTTTGAAACTTAGCAAAGGTGTCTGGAAACTCTGATGAGGTTAGCTGAAAAATCTGCAAGCATCAACTAATCTTTTTTGTGGAATCTGGACCCATTTCCAGTACGAAAAAAAAAAATATATAAAAAAATCAGGTGAATTCCCCTTGCCTTCAGGCTTCATTATGAAAGTTTTGCAGAGCTCTAGGAACGATGTATTTTATTGTTCTCTTGAATCTGCCCTTTCTAAATCACCTTATTCTGATTTAACTGCAAAAGACATATACTATTTTGGGCTCTTTCTATGTTAAAACTGAAGCAGTAAGCTAGGGACTTTCATAAGAGACTGTACTGAAATGTCAACAGATGGCTTGCTAATCATGTTAAAAAAATACTCATTTCTTTTCTAAAATGGCATTTTTTTTCAGTAAGTAAATCAGAAAGGAATGTTTATGATATAAAACATATTACTCACAACGTCTTTTAATTATCATACTTAATCATCAAGGTCAGGATGATAATTGTTTCTAAAAATTAACACCTCATTTTTCTGAGATGCTTACCAAAATACATGGTCAGAAATATGAATTACTAGTGTGGAACCCAGTTAGGAAAACGCGTCTTCTGTTCACTAAACCAAATGTATACTTAAATACCATGAAGCCCTTTAAAACTCAATACCTATTTAAGGCACAGTCTAATTAGTCCACTCACTGCCTAGTAAAAGCATACAGTACCATATGCCCTAGAATAGGGTGCCATGTGGGTGTTCAGCAGTGACACATATTTGCAAGTACTTTATTATGAGATAACGCAGTGCCATTAATATATCTTAAACATGAATGTTTTTTGTAACCTATTGGAGACAACTATGGTTGGCAGTTAACACAAACTACCATGATATCTTGGCAGCAACTACACTTTATTTGTAGAGGGATGAGCAATTCATATGGACCACCACCTTATATCATTCATGCTACCACAAAGCAGCATTTTAAACATATACACACTGTTGAAGACTTATCTTCTTCCTAGAGATGCTTTCTTTCTTTCCTTTCTTTCTTTCTTTCTTTCTTTCTTTCTTTCTTTCTTTCTTTCTTTCTTTCTTTCTTTCTTTCTTTCTTTCTTTCTTTCTTTCTTTCTTTCTTTCTTTCTTTCTTTCTCTTTCTTTTTCTTTCTTTTTCTTTCTTTCTTTCTTTCTCCTTTCTTTCTTTCTTTCTTTCTTTCTTTCTTTTTCTTTCTTTTCTTTCTTTCTTTCTTTCTTTCTTTCTTTCTTTCTTTCTTTCTTTCTTTCCTTTTTCTTTCTTTCTCTCTCTCCTCTT
The DNA here is from genome assembly GCF_964034855.1 of Anser brachyrhynchus. NCBI lineage: Eukaryota > Metazoa > Chordata > Aves > Anseriformes > Anatidae > Anser > Anser brachyrhynchus. The sequence goes on from NC_137699.1 coordinate 52,346,170, forward strand.
TCTCTCTCTCTTTCTCTTTTTCTCTTTCTTTCTTCCCTTTCTTTCCTTCTTTCTTTCTTTCTTTCCTTCTTTCTTTCTTTCTTTCTTTCTTTCTTTCTTTCTTTCTTTCTTTCTTTCTTTCTTTCTTTCTTTCTTTCTTTCTTTCTTTCTTTCTCTTTTCTTTCTTTTTCTTTCCTTTCTCTCTTTCTTTCTTTCTCTCTTTCCTCTTTCTCTCTCTTTCTCTTTTTCTTTCTTTCTTTCCTTTCTTTCTTTCTTTCTTTCTTTCTTTCTTTCTTTCTTTCTTTCTTTCTTTCTTTCTTTCTTTCTTTCTTTCTTTCTTTTTCTCTTTCTCCCTATCTCTCTCCTTTCCTTTCCTTTCCTTTCCTTTCCTTTCCTTTCCTTTCCTTTCCTTTCCTTTCCTTTCCTTTCCTTTCCTTTCCTTTCCTTTCCTTTCCTTTCCTTTCCTTTCCTTTCCTTTCCTTTCCTTTCCTTTTCCTTTCCTTTCCTTTCCTTTCCTTTCCTTTCCTTTCCTTTCCTTTCCTTTCCTTTCCTTTCCTTTCCTTTCCTTTCCTTTCCTTTCCTTTCCTTTCCTTTCCTTTCCTTTCCTTTCCTTTCCTTTCCTTTCCTTTCCTTTCCTTTCCTTTCCTTTCCTTTCCTTTCCTTTCCTTTCCTTTCCTTTCCTTTCCTTTCCTTTCCTTTCCGTTCCGTTCCGTTCCGTTCCGTTCCGTTCCTTCCCGCCCCCGCCCCTGCCCTTTTCCCTCTTGGTCCTAGACCAGTCCTGTTCTGGAGGTTTCCTTGCAGTGATGATAATAAAAAAACAGGATGCAATGAAGCTATTAATTTCCCGTAATGAAATCCTTTACTAGGATCTCCAAACAACAAATAACAGATACAACAAGGCTTTTACATTTATCGCTTTTAAATCCATGAGAATTAGGATAATCTTGCTCTATGGTATCCCAAAGACAGTTCTCAGGTAAAATATTGCCTACAGATCTTTTTAACAATATTTGTGTCTACAGGAAACTTCTGCTGCTTTGGTTACATGTAGTGTATTATCTGTTAGGTTGCCCACAAACTGCAATGGCACAGGCTGTCCTTAAAACCACGGCAGAGAATGTCTGCATAATGTCTATAACTTTTGTATAACCTGCAACATATCTCTTAAACTGATATATAGTCCTGACTCAAAGACTCCAAGTCATGGAAAGCCAAAAATTTTCCTAGTAGAAAAGTAGTGCAGTAGCACAAGGTAGTAGCTTTTGTGTGAGAATTGATATAATAAGAATATATTTTCATTGATTTGTGAATTATTATGAATTATTTTTATTATTATTTTTCCTTTGGGACTTGTTGCTTTCTGTTGCTCTGATTCAGTTTTGAAAACTCTTCTCCCAGGTAGAGACACAAGCACTGTTCTCCAGACTAGACAACCTGCAAACAAACTGCAGACTCACTTATGGCCTGTGGCCCCACACTGAAAGCCAGTGCTTTATAATTTTTCCTGCAGTTTAAATTGTTTTCAAGTATATTCTACTCAATTAAGAAGATACAGTACTGCAAATAAACACATTTTTAGAGAAATTCATGCACCGCAGAAAACAAACAAACAAACAAACAAATATGAAACAGCTGCTTACAGGAAACACTGTGTATAATCTTTGGCCGTATCAAAATTTCAAGTTAGATGCACTCAAGGAAAGTGTGTGGGAGAGAGACATGACATAGGGAGACTCTACACTTCCAGCTCTCATTTACCACAGAAATGAATGTAACATAAGACTCTGTAAAGTTACAGAAAATATTAATGAAGATGTAAAAAGTAGGAGCATGGTCTTAAAAGCCTGATGCATGTGCTATTTTCAGCTTGAAGGGAAGAACACTAGGATCTACCAATGAGCATGTTGCTTTTTCTGGTGAATAAGCTTGCTTTGGTGAAAAGCTTGATACTACACAGAGATTGGAGTAGGAGCTGCTCCAAAGAATACTGACGTCAGTGGAATTCTTTACATTTGTTCCAGTGGGTTTGCGGATCAGGTAAAATGACAGATAAATCACAGATAAAATCTTAATTCAGATTTCACATTTTCTAACACTGAGTATGGATTTCCGTGAAGTGGCTCTTAAGATGTAATATGTAAGTGGGGACAATGGTGAATCTATGATAGAGCAATCACAAAGGCAAAAAGCTTCCAGCTGATGGAGACGGATGTCTCCAGGACCAGGAAGGACTGCCAATAACCGGCCAGTATGTTGTAATGCCACAAGTAACCATGAAGACCAGCATCTGACTATGAAAATTGTTCCCTGATATTTCTCCAGTGCTAGGAAGGATGTCTCTGAAGACACAGAGTCTGCAGGGCCCATTTCTAAAATCTGAGCAGGAAAACTAGGTGATGGAAATATCTTACTCCTCTCAATTATGCTAACTTTTATCTTAGTGGGTACTGTACAAGTCCTAGTTTTTAGAATGTACAAAAATAAACAAACAGTGACAGCTAGTAAGCGTGGTTTAGGTGATAGGCCATCTTGAAAATCAGGTTTTATTCCAAGCTCTTTTACTAACACACTCGAGTGGAATAAGGCAGTTATTTTTCTTTGACCTCAATAACAGTTTATAAGATAAAATCTCTTGTAGAAAAGGACTATCTTTGTCAAAATATGTGCATAGCACCTCTCACACCAGAGCTGTGATTTCAGTCAGGGTCTCTGTGTTCTGCTGACTGAAAACTAATTAATAATATTGAGCTTAATATTTTCACATTGTTTAAAGGTTAGAAACATTCTACCCCCAAACAGACAGTCAAGCATTTTCATGCCATTTTTTAATAGAAGTTCATCAAGGATCCTTAGACTTTTCTCTCCCTATTTCTTAAAAAAGATTTAAAAATTGATGTAGAAAATTATAACTCGATCTTAAAAATATTCCATTGTGACAGGAGGACAGATATCAGTGTCTTTTTGTTATGTGAGTTATTGAAGTTTGACATCCTTTGAGGAATATTTTTCATAACCCACTGTTTGCTACCCTGTCTATCCAATTATTTAGAACAAGCAATCTGTCATTTTATTGTTTCCTTCCAATTATATAACTTTGGTGACAGTCATGGCAGAGTATCCTCTGTAAGTGAAATCAAATCTTGCTGTGGATTCCAAGGGCTGCAGCATGTGCGTACGTGTGTGCATGTGCGTGCATTGTGCGGAAATGGAGTGGAGGGGGAAATATTAAAAGAGAACAGTTGCTGGATGTCAGTTTAAAAATAACTTTATACACATTGTAGAAGATATGAAAGGGAAATAAAATGTACTTTCATAATTCTTAATTTCCAGAAGCGGAATGTGTATAAACTGTGCAGGTAGTGAATGCTCTACTGCACATATCATAGTGAGGACCACGCTCTCTCTCCCACATAATTATACATCAGTTTCATGCATCTAGCCTAAAAAAAAAAAAAAAAAACTGTAGTGCTGTGAAGAGAGACTTTTCAGTTTTCAGGAGTGACTATTCTGTCTCTGTCACCTGACATCTATTCATCTATCAATAAGGCCAGAAAGAAGGTACGAGATCAGATATATTTATTAATGAGTGAGGGACAAATGGGGTCCTCAGCTATGGCATACTGCTTCCTTTGAAATCGAAAGCAGTTGCATAAGGTGCCAGGAACGAAGCTCACTATCATTTTCATTTAGCGATTGATAGAGTCAGTCATTTTTCAAATTTATATACCAAATCTGAAACTGGAAGCAAGTTGCTAGGTTGTGCTGTCTTTGTTGCTGGTGGAGGGAAGTGAAAAGCATTCGAGTGGCAGTTGGGTCCAACACCAGCTAGCTAGTCAGAAAGTAGAGAACAGCAGTGAAGCTGGGAAGAAACAGCATGCAAACAGCTGCAGTGTGAGATAGAATAAGCGAGTGTCAGTGGTGTTAGATGGTAGAGCTGTGTGAACACTTTCACACTGAAAAGCAAAATTGTCAAGTTATCGTGTCCAATTGGGCATGGATTTCTTATTATATCACTGCAATACCACAAGCTGTACTGGTTGCAGAGTCACAGAACCCTCAATTAAAGAAGCAGAGGAGAAAGAAAGAAAATGAATAAAATTGTTGTTGTTACTGGAGGTCTTTGAAGAAGAACACGACACTCTACTGTAAACCTACACTGAACAAAACCACATAGGACCCAGCCAAGTCATGCTTAAGTGCTTTGCCTAACAGGAACTTGAAAGTTTCAACCATTTAAACTAAAGCTGCTTTGATATAGTATCTCATTTTCTTTTCTTTTGTCTGAACATTTACTGTGTTTCAGAGTCAGCACTAGCCAGCCCAGTTCTTCTGTGTAGCTCACTTACATTAAAAATTTGTGAAGATGTTCAGCCTTTTGGGGGCACTTCAACAGGAGCTGATAGCATGATTAGAGAAAGGTCTAAGGATTACAGATATTATTAGGGATACAACCTTTATCAACTTCGCAGGGAATTTTGCAGAACATTATCCACATTATCCAAACTTTATTCAAACTCAATCTTTTATCTACTATTTGGAGATGATTTCCCTAACTTGACAGTATACTTGATCCCAGACCACCAGTATTTCTGCTGGATGTTGCTCTTGCCTGGCCTGTATACAGATATGTACACATCAGATATTTTTGAACAGAGTGAGATAAAGTTAGTTGCAAACTGCTTACAGTGTTATTCTTTACATTGAATTCCAAGAAGATATGAGGTAGTTTTAAAAACAGCTCTGTGAAAATGTATCCAGCCATTTTCACTGTCAGTTCAATTAAACTGCTTTTCAGATAAACGAGACTTGAAAAAGGGCATGACTAGCTCTGGATCCATTCTCCAATAAAGACTCCTATGCTTTAGGATTTTTTTCATTCCCAGTCCTTCACCGTAAGCATTCTAGCATATTGAATGCCTCCCCTTTTTTCTTACAGGTCTTTGAGGAGGCAGACTGGGGTCTCAAGACTAGATGTTGCTGTTCTGCCTTGTACATGAGGGCCCTTTTTACATATGAACAACTGCAGCAGCCCACTGGCATGGGCCACCAGGTCAACATGCCCACAACTTGTTGCAGATTCTTATGTTATTTTAAAAAATAACTATACTCTACAAATAAATCAAGCAAATAGAATCCAGGAGACCGCTGTGCTCAAAATAGTAGCCAGACCACTAAATATTACCTTGATTGAGATGTGAGGAACGAAAAGGAAAGGAATGCTAGGGCACTTAAGTCATGTTTGCAAAAGACAGCAAGGGAGTAATGGGTAGTTGCAGTACTCCATAAAAGTTAGCAGCAGGGAAGGTGTTGCGGGTATGCAAATGAGTACACAGTGAAGTCCAGCAGTTTTGAAAACTGTCGGATTCTGATATTGCTCCCTCAGCTTTATATGTTGAAATTGAGTCCCACACTATTAATACTAAATGCTAAAATGAATTGGGACAAACTCAGAGTCTGGCCTAAGTCCTCTGAAGCCAATGTAGCTATGACAATAAATATTTTTGCTGGCTATTTCTTTACAAAGTTATTCTATGAGTGATAACTCCACTTCTGACTGTGGTAGTAACTATGGGAACTAATCTATCACCATGTTAAGAATGGGACTAGTTTATATCTAAGCCGACATACATGACATGGCTATTATGGAAAGCGTAACACTGGCTGCAGTGAACCTGAGCCCTAGATAACTGGAGAACAGGGCATTTCTCAGTTCTCCTGAGTTCTCAAATCAAAACATAATACAAGTCTCACACAAGAACTGGCTGAAAATTCTCCATGTACCACCAATTTGTGTGATGGGTGTAAATTTTCTAGGATATTTTTCTAGAAATCTGCATTTAAATAGAAATATTTTACAGAGTCTAAACCGTGAGATTTTATGTGTATCCTGGTCTTTATTTTCCATTTTTATTTGTGTGTGTGTGTGTGTTGTGGGTAGGTAAAAAGAAGGAAGGTTGGTTTTATTTGACAGTGTTGGATAGAGAGAATCTAGCACAAATTCCAGTGTATTAGAAAGACTGTAAAAAATTGTTCTTCAAATCCTGAGCCCATATGAACTAAACTTTTGTGATATGTCCTCCAAATATTTGACAAGAGTTATTAAGGACCCTATTCAGTAAGAGTTAAACAAATTGAACTTTGCTTTTTCTTTCATCTTAAAAAAAAAGTAAAAGAAAACAGTTTTGGGGATGCTCAGTTAAAATGCTTGTCTTTCTATACTCAATCTCCTACTATTTGTTGCATACACCTTTAGAGAGCTACATAACCCTCTGCATAACTAGGCAGCAACAGATATTTGAATTCAGGAAGGAAAAATTAACCTTGGCAGATATGTTAAGGCACTAACTCAAATCCCTTACATTAGGTTGTCCACGATATTATAAATATTTATCTTGCATTTTTATTCCAGGCCATTCTCCTTCTCCAGACACTGTATGTCTCTTTAGCCTGCTCCACTCAAGTTTCCGGTTGCCAGAGAAGCCTCAGGATTTATTTTTAATTCTGGAGCTTTCTGTCTTCTTGCGTCTCCAACTATCAATCTTTTAAGCACTGCATAGCCTATGATATCGCAATGGGATTGAACCCAGCTAGTGGCACAATTGCTTCACACTGCAGCTTGTGTATACACAAAGTGCAATCACTAGCAGTGTGTCAACTATGAGTGCAGATACATGCCTTGTATCGTGCCCCCAAAAAGGCTGGCAAACAAAATTAAACTTGGTTTAATGAACAAAATTCGTCATACCTAGTTCAGAGAGAAAAACAATGAGCTGTCTATAAAAATGAAGGTTAGGACTAGCAGCTATGTTCTCTGGCTTGTACTTATAGAGAGTCCTCCTGGAGACACATGCCACTTTCTTGCAAACCAATAGATATCTTTTTCATAAAGGCAGGGGCTATTCTGTAGCATGTCACAGGTGGGAAAAAAACAAAAACAACAAAAAAAAAACCACCACCACCACCAGAGCCCCACACCTATTGAATGATTTTCTAGATAACAAATAGAAGAGCTTTTCTCTCAACAATTCTTATATTCCTTCTTGGAAATTAATGTTCCCTTAATCTTTTCTGACATGCCTCACTTCGGAAAATAATATACTGATATCTATAAGCACAGAAGAAGTATCTAACCATTCATAAGACACTCTGCATGCTAAAGGTGAAGGCCCTGGATGGGAAGCAGCATTTGGTGATCTTTTCTGTCTTTGATTTTGCCATGATCTCCATCTCCAACCTCACTCACTGACATCAGTTGTGCAGTTTCAGTTGAACAGGGTAATTTATTCATTTAAATAACTGTAAATCTCTGCTGAATATTTTCCTGGAAAGTCCAAGACTAGTGAAAGCATACAGATTTCTGTATGTGTGGTAAGTGAAAACATTTTTAATAGCATTAAGGACTCTAACCTGGAAGGTGTTAAGTATTTTCATCAGTGTGTTCAGAGTCCTCAGTTTTGAGGATGATTGACATCTTTTAGGATCAAACCCTCATTTTGTACCTAAGAAATGAAATAACACATCAATTTAATTTGAAGTGACTTGCCATAAACCTATGTCTCTTTCAGAATGGGTTGGATATCAGCAGGATTAAATGTTCTGACTATAGAAAGAAACTCCCCCGTATGTAAGCTTTTAAATGCACCTTCAAACAATGATCAAATGTGAAAGCTGAGATCTGTTTTCTGTGTGTGGCAGACTGGCAGCAACTGGACTTAGGCTTAGAGTTTCTGCCTTCACTAACAAAATTTTGTTAGTAAGTCTGCCAAAACCAGGAAATTGCTGGCAGCTTTGGTGGAAAGTGGAGAATTCAGTGGGTTTTTGTCATCCCCAAAGGTTTGCACTTATGAAGCGCTCTCTTGTATAATAAAGTCCATTTGTCTGATGTAAGAAATTTCAACAGCTTGTCAATGTTCCACAAGAAGCAAGAAGAAATGGTTCCGTTTATGTTGTACAAAGAAGTAATGAAGATGCCGAAATGCCATGCTCTGCATTCTGCTGTTTGTTTGGTGCATCAGGGAAATATAAGCAGAGTGGGGATCTAATTTAATTCAAGGTCAGCCACAGACATTATGTGAGGCCTCATAGAATGAACAAATGAATAATAAACAAAATTAAAAACATCTATTGCTGTCTTTATAGCCTGTTTGTTTGGCACACTGTATTGTGGAAAGTGCTATATATTACAGTTTTGGAAGGTCAGGTTCTTTGTGTGTTATGTTGTTTATTGATACTAGTCAGGGGTGGGAAGAGGAGAGATGAAGCTGAGAATAGGAAAGTTTAGAGTTAGTATCAGGAAACATTTTCGGTAGAAAGGTCTACTGAATAACGTTTTGAAAAGGCTCCCAATAGAGGAGTCAGAAGTCTGATTGCTTCCTTCAAGTTAAACTTGAATTGGACAAAACACTCCAATTCATAGCACTGGGACATTCCATGCTGCTGAGTCTTTTCCAGCTCTAATTCCTATAGGTTCTCACCTATGAGTCCATGCCACTCATGTACTTGAGATGGTAGAATTTAACCTAACGGTTGTATGCAAACGTAATCAAAAAATATTGTCTCGTTTTGCAAATGATACTGGTTTATCTTAGAAAATGAGAAATGCATGAAAGGAGTCTAGGTAATGGGACAGATATTTATTTTTCATTTGGAAGTGGTGTTGAATGGCTCTCAAAAGTTTGTGAAGAGTTGTGGGCTGCTTTGCCTCATGTACATAAATATTATCAGACAAAGCTCATGTGTATAAATATTCCCAGAGTTGGCCTGGTTGCCAATTCAAATCCCTTTATATTGCTCTTTTCCTTATGTAGATAAGGAAATCTTATCCAATATTCCCACTGCACTCCGGCAAAACAGTGATTTCTATATATAGTTCCTCTAATCTATATTCGTCATAATGAATATGGATAATATATGTTCATAGAAGATATTAATACTTTTGCTATTACAGGCATAATGGTCCCACTCTCCCAGGCAATCAAATGGAAATAAAAGGAGGAAATTCTTGCTTATGTTTCTCTACTTCATGAAAATATACTAGCATCAGGGCACCCAAAGTGATGATGCCTGCATTGCTCTGAGTTGTATGTGAAAATCTCTTTTTTTCTATTGTCACGTACTGTGTATCACACCAACATTCCCATTATGTATCAGGGTTTTCTTGAACATTTTGTGTTACACCTATGAATATTGACTAACAGCACTATATCAACATTGTCAGAAGCCAATCCTAATATTTGACAACATCAAAAGGAGATAGGATATGTTTGCTCTGATGGATCTTGGACATGCAGGATGATACATAGATTATGAAAAAAAAAAAAAAAAGAGGAAGAAGCCCTTGATATCAAAGAACTAACATTTAGTGTTCTTAAAAAAAATATATATATATCTAGCATTAACTGCTAGTGAAGTTGATCTAAGTGGAGCTGAATGTTCAACATAGCACATTCCTAATGTGTCTGTTTAACAGAACCAGGTTGTGATATTGTTGCGCTACTGTATGCAAAGAACAAATAAGGTGGCTTTTTTTTTCATTTTTTATTCTTTTTTTTTTTTTTTTTTTATTCTCCTGAAAGAGTTGCAGAAAGCTGGACAGGATGGTCTTTCTTAATGTAAGTCACTGATTAATAAAATGTGTTATAATAGGTGTGACATGCACTTTAAGACTTTCAAAGCTATGTAGTCTCCCATTAATTCAAGTTGCAAATTGGAATATGGTTACATTCTGTTGAAATAAAGTGACTGAGACTTCAAGGGTCCCATTTTACTTACATTTATGAAGTTTGTGATAATTCACCACAGCAGCAAAAACTGGCAAGAACAGAGAGATTCAATTTGGTCTCTCTCTCACTCTCTCTCCTCCTCTCCCTCCCCCCTCCTAATGCTTAATAAATTTTCCAGAAGAGAGATACACATACTATATTCTCAGGACTGTTAGTTTAAGAAATGTACTGCTTGCTTTTTCCTTTTATAAATTAATTACAGTTGAACCTTCTACTAAATCCAGAGAAAATATTTCTGTTTGTAAAAAGGTTTTTCATACATTATGGTCTAATCCTGTATGATTTAACTGTGGCCATGATCTTCTTCTCACACTGTGGAAAACATGATTTCACTACAAAACCTTTTTTTCTTATTTTTTTCTTTCTCGTGATATAATGTGTCTTTCTGGCTTTATACAAGTCATTAAAGTTGTTTACTTTTTGTCATTGTTTTTCTTGGTCTGATAATACTTGTTCAGGGAGAGTCATGAGGAAGGGCTCAGCTTAGGCCTATTGAGCCTAAGAGCCTTTAATCCGCCCATTCTAGGTAATGAGTTTATGCCACTTGTGTTTTGTTTGTCTCTAGTTGTCTGTTTTCCTCATGCTTTTCAGGGTGCAATCCAATCAATGTTTAATTTCCCAAACTGGGCCAGTGAGAAGATTTATTTCATTCTGTTTGTCCTGCAAACAATATTCATTCTGCAGTTTTAGGTAAGTTTGTTGAAAAACTTCGGGGAAAAAAATGAAGAAAAGAGATGTTTGCTTGAACGTGCATCTGAATAGGCATGTTGAGAAGCTCTTCAGATCCTGGGACAGGCCGAGATTTCAGAGTGCAGAAAAATATTTACAGAGCTGGCACAACGACTGTACTAAAAAGCTGTTGTTTATAAAGGAGTTGACTCACAAATTAGAAAAATTATATGTTTAGGAGGGGAAATGTTCACCAAGCAGTGACCAGCTGTGTCTGTCATATCATTCCTTGAAATCAGAAAACAGGGTAAATCCACCCATGCTTTTGAGACATTATTGGATAGTGTCTGAAACAAGTGAAGGCTTTAAAGTTTGTGCCAGAGACTGACCTTCCATAATCCCGTGTGTTTAATCAAGCACATTGATCTCTTTATACTCCACCTGTCATTACTGGTATCTGTGGATCAGGGAAGTAAAAAAATAGAGGTTTAAACAAATGGTCAAGGCATTCTAACAGCAAACAGCTCCAAAGTCCTATTTTGCTTTCCTCTTCTTCTTCTTCTTTTTATTTATTTATATTTTTATGTCGTTGCTAAAAATATGTTGCACTTACATAATAATTTCCACAGGACATTCTCTGACACTTCACAGATTTGAACATAGCCTCCCAGCATGCTGGGCAACAGTCTGCCCCTTTCTGCCATGAGTAAATGCAAGCATTAGACATTGCATATCTCTTTTTTGATAACAGAAAGTTTGTGAAAGAAGCATGGAGAAGCACACTGAAGAAAAATTCACTTAAAATGTTAAACAAAGTTTAAAATATAAAAAAGTCTTTGTATTTTTAGAAAACAAAATATTTAGAGCCAGACATGAAATTTTGCTAACTTTTTACAATCGACAAAATTCATGTAAGAACTGCGAGACCGGGAGTGGCACTCCAGGCTCCCACTCTCTCCCTCCAAAGGATGTGTAATCCTGCCTTTACATCAAATGTGTAAGAGAAATGAAGAGAACAAGAAGATCCTGCTGGGCTGTATCATACTGCTTTGCAGCATATATGGAAGGTATAGCAGAGGCAAAGGTTATGACACTGTTAGCGAAATCTGTTTTTACAAAGGGCTGTGTTTCATAATGAGACTGTAGACGGGAACAGAGCAAAATGTTAGTGCCTTCTTCATCTAGCTAGAAATACTGTAAGCAGCTTGTAAGCAATTATTTATTTGGTGGGTAGCTATGTAATTGCTCTACATAGTTTTTAAGCATGAAGTCTAAATAACCCCCACATGAAAAGGAAAAAACTCTTTTTAGTGGTTATGAAAATAAACCATTAAGCACCCAGCAGTGAAAGGGTCAAAATAGTTGTATTAACTGAACTCTCCTGAGGACATATGTTGTTTACAGTATATGTTTAAAATAATATTCCTGGCTAGTCAGCCTTTCCCTCAGGATAATGCAATTACAACAGTAACAGAGGATTAATTAAAGACTCTCCCATAGGTGTTGCTAGAGATCTTGAATCGACCAAAGAGGGATACATTACCAGCTCAGCACAGAGGTGAACAGACCAGAGCTGTTCAAAATAATTAGTTAGGCATAAGGGCAGGGTTGAGCTTTTTGCCTCATTTATCTGATTTTGATTAATACTTTATTTTTTTTTTTTAAATTAATGCAGAAGACGCATACTGGTTCCCATTTACGTATGAGAAATGAATAGGGAAGATCAAGCTTCTGGATAAAGAAATCAATAGCAAATGAATTTATACTGGTCCACTGTCAAGTAGGATATCATTCTCTCTCTCTCTCTCTCTCTCTCTCTCTCTCTCTCTCTCTCTCTCTCTCTCTCTCTCTCTCTCCCTTTTCCCTCTCCCTCTCCATTTCTCTCTCTCTTTCTCCCCCCCAACCCCTCTACATACACACCTGGTTAAATGCTTGGAGCTGGGGGTAATTTTTCTGACTCAAAGACAACAACAGTCCTGCTCATGCACACTACATGGAGTGATGCAGATGCGTGACAGGGAACAACAACGACATGAGAGGCTATTAGAGCTAGAGAGCCAGAGGCTCACGTCCCCATTTTTTGCCTTCAGAGTCACCCCTGTGTGTACTTGCAAAGGGCTGATATCAAGCAGCATCATAGTTCTTGATTTGATAAGACCCCTAATTTGGGGTTGCAAAGACAAAGCTGACAGAATGAAGGTCCTCTCTGTCTCTCCAAATGGCTTTTTAAGACAGAAAAAATAGAGCACTCCAGATTGTGTTATTATTGTGTAAATAGTTATTTTGACAGTCTCTGTTTTGAGGTTCCTGTTCTGGATCGACTTCTCATTCCACATATAAGATAAAGTGTGCAAAATTTAGATGAAGTGCATGAAGGTTTACATTAGAAATGAGTGATCACCTGTCTCAAATGAGGTGTGCTGGGGAGATTTGGACAAGATCTCTTGCATGCCATAATCTATGAGCAGATTGTGGGATGTAAGATGATTTTAAAGTTTCTGAGGCTGTTCAAAGCATATCTGCCCTAAGCCATGTTAGGGCAGACTCCCATTCAGATGATACATATTCAGCACATTTTTTCCATTTTTTCAATATAAAAACTACAGAACAATCTCAAATGGTAAGTTTGAGATAAATCACATAATCATTTATTTAGCACCTGCATGAAAAAATATATATCAGATAGAAGGTGATGATCTCTTCACAGTGAATGTTTTATTCTCAAATAAAGGAACCTGAAGTCAGATTCTCATCTGGGGTACATTATGCCAGCTAACCTTAGCTAAGGCTCTGACCCATTTTAAAGATGTGGGCAATCTCTTTGGTCTGACTGGATTTATTTTGTCGTAGACAATGACATTTTTCTGAAAGGTGGTAGAGTAAGAACAAGTGAAAATGAATTCATGCAATTTATTTTTTTCATTTATTTTTATTCATTTTTTTTCATGTATGCAATTCATAATTTGCTGCTTATTAAGATTTCTTTCAGATATTGTAAATACAAAGCTTGCAGTAATAAAATATATGCCTTTTATTTAGCCATAATTGGGAAGGAAACTTTATGGTGTTCCAGGCTTTCTTAATGAGTAGAGATGCTATGTCTTTTAACTTCTGAAGGAGTATGTCAGAAAGAAAAGAATTCTAAGATGTTATAGGGACATTTTTTCAAGAAATTTCAGAAGAGTTGTATCTGTTTAACTGAGAGAAGTTGTGTTTGTTTGTGAAGGAAGTCTTAGGAAAGTACTGCCAGTTTCAGGGCTTGAACAACTTCCTCTTTATCAATATCCTGACAGGTTTAGTAAAGAGTATTCAGGAGAATATTTCAAGGAGAAAACAAAGAACTTGCCAACAAAAACATTAACTTAATATCTACTTACCTATAATCTTCAAAGGCAAGAGTTAGTAATATGACCCTGAGTAGATTGTTACATGCCATCGCACTTCATAATTTCCCCTTGATAACAGAGATAGTCATCACTGATGTTCAGAAATTATGTGCATTCATATAAATCTACTTAACTGATATCAGTACAGTATCCTAAAAGGACACAGTTGTGTCCCACTGATGGAGTACTGCTTTGTGCATGTTTATGGACCTGTCCATAGCATCTGTGCTTTAGAAGTTTTCATTTGGTTCTGTTTCAGATCTTCTCTTCGTGCTGTACACTTAAACATACCTATTTGTGCCTCCAGGACTGATTACAGTGCTCAATATGCGAGCAGTGTGCATTGTAATTTTGACGTGCCTGCCAATATTGGAAGCATGCGGCAGCTGTGCACTTGTGGGGAGGCTTCATTGATCACATTATGACTGCCGAAGGTGTGCCTAAAACTGTGCATATGGAACTTATTTTGATACAGGTAGAACACTAAAGGGAGGAAAAAAAAAAAGTTTTCTCTTTTCCGTAAATTTTTGCATTTCTCTTACTGCCAAAAATGGGCACTTATGGATACTGTGGTTCCTAATGTTACAGCCTGCTGGAGGTCCTTTTAGTAGCTGTCACTAGATGGTGCTAGCTGTATAAGAGAGATGACCCCCCTCTTTTCTGTCTCTGATTCAGACCTCTGTCTGTCAAGGACAGTGGGTGCTCTGGCTCAGGGCAGGAGATGTGTTTCCATCGAGTTCTGGGGATCTAGAGTAGCTGTTTTGGCCCTTAAGGTTAATAAGCCAATGGGGATTAATTAGGTAATTGCCAGAGCTTTTTATTTATGTTATGTGTGTATATGGACTTACAAACATAAAGATCTCTCATTCTGGCAGTCTTTCCAAGGGAGTTTGATATAAGCAGCTGACCACTAGCTTTATTTTGGCATTCTCTCATCTTTGCCCAGAAGGAATTTTATCCTACATCAAGGGGTGAGCTTTTCTCCATACTTTGTGCAGTTGTTTGGAGCCAATTTGGATAGTTCCTTTTAGATGTTGTACATATAGAGGAAGATCTTAAAAAGGGACTTTTTCCCTTCCTCAAAAAATGTATGGAGTAGGCTCTGGATGAAGGAGTGTGGAAGGGATATGAAGGGTGGGAGAGGAAAAAGAATGGAAGGACTAGTTGGGAAAGAGCAAAAATTGTTTTACCTGATGTGGCTTTTCTTCACTATTTTTTAATGATAACACACTGAAAATGAACCTTTCTGAGACCAAACCTTCATGCCCTTGGCCTCAGGGAGAGTTTATCTCAAGAAGGCACCAGTTAAAGACATCAGGTTTTCACTCTTAGCAATAAAGCCTTTCTCTTCTGGTGAAAGCAGGGCACATTGCTCTAAAATGGGGAGAGATGCTAAGTGCAGTGACAATTGTTTCCCAGGGAGAATGATTCGGCAGGAAGCCAGTATTTAATCACATAGCCACATCACATCATTACAGAGCGTCACTCAGTGCAACCACTTGATGCAGTGCACCGCACCTCTGTAGCATAATGCTGGCTCCCTGCCAACAATTTAGAGAAAACTGCTATCAGCTTTTATAATTACTTCCCTTGATGAAACAACCCAGTGAAATGGCAGGGCTAGAATGGGGACGAAAGGGAGAGTTATGAGACCACAAACTTCCCAGACTTCCAAGTTGCACCTATTAGACAGCAATTAAATTACTGGCCAACTTCAAAAGTCCTCCACAATTGGCATTAATCGTCAGCCTTGCTGGCACTCTTCTCAGAGAGGCCAAGAATTAAAAGTATGTAAAGACAGAGCAGCTCATTTTATCCCTAAAATGATGCCCTTGGGCACTATTGGAGGCATTTTTGCACCTGACCATTCCATACACATCCTGTAGCTGAGCTGACGAGTTAGCACTGCACAACACTACATATACATGTTTACATGATCACTAAAACACCACTTCTGGTGGGGTTCCATGCATGGAAAGAGCGAGCCTACCAGAACGTGTAAGATGATATGTGCTCTCCTATGTGCTGTCTATATCATTTGATACATAAGCCAGCAATGTGACCTTGCTACAAAGAAGGCTAATGGTATTTTGGGCTGCATTAGGCAGAGTATTGCCAGCGGGTTGAGGGAGGGCATTCTTCCCTTCTACTCAGCAAGTGTGAGGCCATGTCTGGAGTGCTGTGTCCATATTGATTCAGGCCACAGTTTGAATATTCCATTAAGACTGCTGTTCTGTCTACAGCACCAGTGAGTAGAGGTTACATGGGGAAAAAAATAAGAACAGTGTTTATACAAAGGGATCCTGCCCCAGGTATTCCTGCCCAGCTTCTCACAGACATAATCTAAGGAATTTCATGAGCCTGGTTTTGCATCTGCCCCATTGAGCTTAATAGACACCAACAGTCCTATCATCCATAAATTTGTCTAATCTGTTCTTAACTGCCTTTTTACTTTTAGCCAGCTTTACTTGATGTGACAATGAGTTTCACAATTTAATTATTGTGCTGTGTGAAAACAAACTTTCCCTTTTGTGCATTTAAAGCCTGCAGGCTGATAGTTTCATTGGTTAGTTGTAGTATTCTCATTCAAATCAAGAGGAGTGAAAATGACTCAGCTCCACACGGTTTTGGATCTTTCTATATTTTAATCACCTGCAAATAACATCACAGTTGTCAGACTTGGTGTCAACAGAAATAACACTTCAGCAGCACCTGGGAGACATAATGCTTTACCCCACTTTCCTGGTCACAAGCAATGGGCAAACATGGAGCAGGCAGATGCTCTAACCCCACCTCTGCCCCCAAATCTTGCGTTGCAAATGTAAGAGACAGTAAAACAGACTGAGAGAGGGAAGCATGGAAAACAACAGCCCAGGGTGAGTCAGCTTGACTGACAGCATGCCCACCTATTTTTTCCTGGATGTTTCTGGTTGTTTTAGGACAAGCCCAGAACCATGAATGCAAATCCTCTGAGGTAAAATCATTTCCGCCCACCATTCAATATTCCTGTGGAAAAAACATATATATATATATATATATATATATATCCAAAAATCTCACCTTGCATTCTTTATGTATTGCCTCTAGGCTTATACTTCTCTGGTGCCAGATTTGGAGGGAATCAGCAATTTCACTGCCATTGTGGCCAAAGAGGAACAATAGTTTAATACTAAGGAATCCTGGTTTGGATCTAAGCAGGAATCCACGTGGCCAAGATGTGCACCATCGCCTTGAAAATTGGATACACATACAGCAGAATTTAAGCCATACACAAAATAGATCATCTGTGCCAATGGAATAAAATGACCTCTCTCAAGTCTGGACTGTCACAACTGTGTCTTTTTTTAGATTACATAAGCAGTTTTTAGAAATGGACTTGAATCCAGGCATAAGCATCTCGAACTAAGAATTTTCGAGAGTTCAGTATACTGGCATATATTAACAGGGCTTTGATTCAGTCCTACCTTAACATGCAATAACTTTTAGATTTGCAGCACAGTGGATTGCATGTACCAAATAGGCCTGAAAGAATAATATAGGCAACAAACTTTCCTCAGTTCAAAATCCTTTTTGCTCCTTTTCTTTCAAGTGTAAAAATGCAGTTGCCTGCAGACAGAAAGAAGCAGTCTTGACAAAGGAGTGCATATGTTCTAACATTAGTCTTGATTAAAATAAAGCCTGCAACATGTTTTATGACTGTGTTTGTGTAACATATAACTTTCCATAGGAGACGGTCCTAACCATTACCTGTTTATCTATTTAAAGCAGAATGCTCTGCTATTCATTACATGCAAACAATATATGAATACGCTGACACATTTATTGTTAAGGTCAATACAATGATAGGATTTTATCCTCTTTCTTTGTTGCTTGGGAAAGAAAATCAAATACTTGCAAAGCCTGGTTTAATATTTTTTTTCGTTGTTTCTGACACCAGCAGGATATGTGTTAAGTATCTATTCCCTAGTGGCTCAGGCCATCAAATACATAAATTATGTTAGGGCAAGGAAGACTGTGTCAGGGTCTAATTTCATACAGATCTCAACACGATTGTCAATTTGTAAAGCTAATCAACCACTTTCTTTAGGTATCCTCACTACAGAAATGCTTGTCCAACCAACAACTTTCAAAGCTAATTAGCCAATGAATCCTTTCAGTTACCATACAGCAGTAACCTGTGAGATGTTTTTGGTGTCTTTAGAAATATATATATATATATATATATATATATATGTGATATTGACATTGAGTTCCAGGCTCCAGCTCATAGGGTGTTTCATAGGAAAGCATCTAAGAATTTTTCTTAAGTAAATCTTCTAATTTATGAAGATATTTAATCCGTTATGTCAATGTGGATGTCATGTCATGTGTATCATGTGGATGTACATGACATGACATGTGGATGTCATGTATACAAGGATATGTATACATACTTTCCTGATACAGTCTCCGATGCTTTCACATTTTGTACAGCCTTTGTGAAGCAAGGTATGCTGAGGACCCTATAGTGCATAAATGATGATCTTAAGTACCAATATTACAACTATTCAACTTCTTAATTGCTACCACTTAAAATAAAATGTATATGCCCACAGGATAGATGTAATATAGAGGATTTATCCTTTATCATAAATTATCAGGACAACCCAGATGGTTGGATTCTCTTTCTTAATGGTTCAAAAAGATCATCTCCTGATTTGATCAGTCTTTGAAAGGCCCCACTAGAATCCATCTAAGTCCTTGTCTCACTAGCCCTTTTCTCCTACATTTTCAGCCTGTACAACTTCCCCTCAAGTCAATTGAAATTAGAATATTTGCTGTCTGGCAGCAAGTGCAAACCACCACTGTTGAATTAGGTGGGAATAGAAAGTGCACCAGTCCTTATATTTCTGGAAAATTCTGATATCATCTGCTGGCATCCTGCTCCTATAATTAGCAATGATGGCATGAGTGAAGAGAAGGAGTGTACATGAAGTAATAGCCTGTAGGAACCCTTCAGTAGCTTCTTGTGCAGCCATACATGGAACAATCTTATTGCCATCAGGATGAAGAATTTGTGCCGATATAGTAAGCAAGGCCAGAACTACAGAGTTCTCAGGGAAATCCAGAGTAATTTGATTCAATAAAATATATTTGGCCTGCCCCAGATGGACTTTATGCATACTCTTTATTGCCTGCTGTAAATATCTGTCTTCCACCCTGCCCCAGAGGAACTGCAAGTTAGCAAGAAACAAGAGATTCTTCTCTGTAAAGGCTTTGTCTTCTCCTACCAGCAGGTGCTGTTTCTGCTATAAGCAGGAATAACAAAGCAGGGAGCCTAGCAAAATCTCATCCCAGTGCCTGCTGCTTCTACCACAGATTCCTTGTCTTCCAAATTTTGTTTTATCAATGTGGAAAGCAGTGAGGTAAATCTGGGGGGGACACTCCTACATGTCTACTTGTAGGTACCTGGGATTTGGCTCAAACTGACCATCATACAGGAGACATACATAAGGCCACAAGTCTAGTTCAACCTCAGTTGGGTTTTTCTCTTCCCATTATTAGTCTTTGTAATTATTGTTAGTTTCACTTAATGTCTTCCATCTGTACTCCTTTTAGCACTTGCTCCTAAATTATTGCATTGCACTTCCCACTAATAGATATCAGGTGGGCCTTCATCCTTTGGAGCATCTCATATAGTCCCTTCTGTATCTGAGACTTGGCAATTTGTTGAGCTGTACTGGTATCAATTAAAATCTGACTTTAAATTCATTTTGTTAAGATAGTACAGAAGGCTCTGTGTGGACACTCATATTTTGGATTATTTGTAAGTCACTTAAAACAGGCTTAAACTAAAACGACTGAAACAGAAGGATGTCCAAATGGAGGTTGGCACCAGTTTAATTAAACTGCAGCAACTATGTATATAAACAAGGCTTAAATCTACAGACTGTAAATTACTTTTGACTGTAACATTACTCATTTCATTTTACAGCATCACAGGAGAAGTTCAGTTGCTCTTGTATCCAGCCAAAATGTGGATCAGTCACTCCACAGTAGATTTTGATGAGCCCCATATGGATGTACATAGAACCGACACTAAACAGAGGAAATACCAGAGCACTGTCGTTAAGTAGCCTTGAATATATGACATTAATGTTTCTTATGAAAAGCACTGGTGAAAATTCAATTGCTTCTAGCCACTCAAGTACACTATCTTATAGAACGAGTATGTACTGAATCTGTCCTGCCACGTTTATTGATTATTCAATGTTTATTGATTATTCATGAAAACTTAGTGTTATTAAAAATATTGATAATAGGTTTTGTTAAGAATATTTCATACTCATCTGATCAAATATTTGTTTTCTCTCTTGAATCTGTGACTATCATGTGAACTGATCACAAGTTAAGTATTTCCTGTAGCAGTGGTCACGTGTTAACATGAAAGTTAAACAAAGTGCTATGATTTTCATTCTTAACTTTGGTAATACAGTCTTCTATTAATTAAAGACTTTGTGGCCTTGCAATATGAGATTAATGATAGCCTGGTGTGCCAGGCAAACCTGAATTTCAATGCTTCTTTTTTACAGTGCATCACCAATTGAAGTTGTGGAAACAAGCTCTTTTATTCAGCAGGGATTATTGAATTTAATAGAAACACATATGCAGTGAAAGTTAAACAAGTGCTTAAGTATCTTACTGAAATAGTGCTTCTGCATGGCAGAACAATTACATTTAATTCTTCTTCTTTCTTCCTCCCTTTCTTCCCATAGCTTTTCCATGAAGCTTCCCATATTAATTTTTAAGATTAGTGGAAGCAGAATTATTTATGTCACTTTCCCCACCATACTAAACATGGAAAGAAATTTATGGCAAATAGATCTTATTGTATAACTTGGATTTCAGCTACAGCACTAAGTAAAGCCTGGGTATTGTCTTGCACAATTCTACACCACTTTATTTATAGAATTGCTGCCTACCACATCTTGCTATTGAGCTTGACCATACCTTATATATTCAAAGAGGTGCCTTATGCAGATTCTGTCCTTTATGCACAGAAGTGCTAGTACATATAAAAATTTAGGTGAAAGTAATTTGACTCCATAAAATGTTGTCAATAAATTTTTAGTAAAGGTTCCTATTCCTCCAATGCTATTTCCCAAGAAAATAGATCCAAGGATAAAAAAAGCCTGGTGTATTCCTATTGCACCTTGTCCATGGAAGAATTTGATTTAGTTTCAATCCTGTCAAGCCCAAAGGCAACTTCGTTTTGTTTTGCCTTTTTTTTTTTTTTTTATTTTCCCCAGAAAGAAAGGAAAAGACTCTTAATGAAAATTCTTAGCAAACCTTAAAGCTATGTATTAAGATCAGTGTTTCCTTGTAGCCACTTGCTCTTATTTTTTGGTTTGTTTTCCATGGTCTTGATTCCGTTTGTTACTCATACTCTATTTATTATTATATTTAATTGGTGGGACTACTTATGAATTTAAGGTTAGGGATTTGCTGAAGTACCTGGCTCCACTGGGGTTGAATCACCTTAGTTTATTTCAGGAAAGAAATTATAGATTAATAAGTCTTCTGTGGGGCCAAGAACTCCTGTAAAATCCATTGCTGGAAAATTATTAAGCTTCTTTGTATGTTTGTGTGTATTTTTCTTCCCCCCTGGAATACTGTTCTTATTAAGGATGTGTTGGTTTGCTTTCTAGTGACACAATACTTAACCATGTATTATATTTCTCTAACAGAATGCTGCACTATTCTTTGCTAACATTTTGCCCCTTAACAAGGCCTCACCATAAGGTCATAAAGCACTCAGGCAAGTATTTGGCGTATGCTGCAGTTTCCTAAAAATATCTTTATGTATTCTAAATTCTGGAAAAATAACTGTGTCGGGAAAAAATAAAATAAAAATAAATAAATAAATAAATACTCATTCTGTAAAGAAGGTTCATCTTTATCTTGAATCAATGGGAACCTGTTTCCTGTTTATGCCTTCACGACTGGATGGAGCTTCAAAAACTCACAAACCTCTGGAAAAGGAAGAAAACTGCTCTGGAAGAGAAGGCAATATTATACACTGTATGCCAGGTTATGTCTCATTGGAGAAAAACTACATGGTTCCTACTGACTCACCCACTTAGAGATTTATCTGTACTTCATCAAGAGCAATAAACTACTTCTCGTTGATTATGAGGCGCCTGGATGAATTCTTGGGCAGGGGCAGTTGAAGGTTACAGCTAGTCCTGGAGTCATCTTGTGGTTATAGAACTTGACTGGGATTCAGAAATTCTGGGTTCAGTTTCCAGCAATGCCACAGACTCCCTTGGGTAAGTCATGAAAACTATTTGTGCCTTAGTTCTCAGTCCAGAATTAGCCTTTGACCTTTGAAGTTACTATCTTTCCTGAGTAGTGAAGCTCTAAGACCCTTTTCACAGGGTTCAATAATACCATGTTCTTACATAAAGTTTTTGGTTTTCCCCTTCCAACCAATACTAAAGGAAATTATAGTTGAATAAGAAACAGCAAAAAGTGGATATCACAATGAAGTTAAAACATTATCCATAATTGCAGAACTGTTTGAGTGAACTGTATCCTGCATGTTTGGAGCCAGTCCTGTGTATCTGATTGGGTCTGATCCCAACCAGTACAGATTTCTTCTGCGGCTATGGGCAAACCACTTAATCTATTTTATTTTCACCATCTGCAATATAGGGCAAATAATGCATTTAAGAGAGAGGTGTTTTGAGGATTAATTACCTTGGGTGAATTATGGCATTAAGTCATAGTCCACATAACTGGAAACTGGGCAGAGAGGGAAGGAAGGAGGAGGAGAGCCAAATTAGCAGGGCCTCCTGCAGCCATGGTGCCTGTGACAGACATAATGCACTGGGACTGTGCAAGGGCACAGATGCCATGCCACTGTTGGAAGCAGGGTTGTGCTTGTGCCAGCTCTGCTGATTCCAGAATGGGCTAGCATTGGCAGACAGGAAAAAATAGCAGTTTTTTGTCCCATCTTACTGGTCTGCCTGGTCCTCTTCTGTGTCCCCAATGTGAAAGATCTACATTGTGCTCTCATCCTGCCTTGAACATAAACCTCTGCTCTTTAGAAATGCAATGAAGAGGAAAAGGTCATCATCACTGCCATTATATATTCTGTGGTTAGTAGGACGAAGGAGAGTAGATCTCTGATTTCTCTTCAACTTGTTTATTTAGATTGGGTACACAATAAAGCATTCTGCTCATGTCAGGATGTTATTTTTCTCTATGGGGGCTGTCTTACAGTGCAGTCCTGCTTAGATAAGTCGCTCACATAATAATAGGTGATGAACTGGCAATGCAATGACATTCACTAACCAAAGCTCTCTCATTTCAGTACTCCAAGGGGTATCCAATTCTAAGAGCAGCTTTGCCTGTCAAACGTCCATTCCCTGGAATTGCTGCTTTTTTAAAAACATATGCCCAGAATGAACCAAGTTAAATACAAACATATAGCAGGGAGTCCAATTTTACTGTGGGAACACATCCTTGTTACATGATTATTTACATTGCATTTTCCATGCTTGCTACACATATGCTCATGCAGCATTAAAAACAAGGCTTTCGTGCTAGTCATCTTAGAAAAAAGAAAAAGGAAACAACAACAAAAAAAACCTTAAATCATTAAACAAGTAAACGAGAGTATTTTTACCTGTTTTGTAAAATAATTTTTCTTTGAGCTTTTCCTAAAAAGTCACTTCAGCCAATACAATGAGGATGTAGCATTTTTCTACCAAATAAGTATCTGAAAAGTAGGGCATGCTTTACTTTTCTCTATTCCAATCTATACAACCAGAATTTGTTTATGGTCTTGTCTGTCATTTGTCTGGTTACCTACATGTATAGGTGTTCTAGCCATATCTGAAAACGTGTCCATTAAGTATCAGTAGTCGACTGCACATATCACACACCTCAACACTACTAGAAAGTGTAAGTAGATTCTCTTAAAGATAGTTATAATAACTAATCACTTTTTTTTTTTTTTCATTTGCTATTCTCTGAGGTAGAAATTTACACTATTTTTTCTTGGCTATCTAAATAAATATTGACATAATTAATAACAATCTTGAATTCAACAATTTCCATGTTGTTTTGAAGCTGGAGATTCTTCTTGTGAGATTTCTGGTATGGGTTGGTATTATATTGTACTTGTGAGACAATACAGTATTTTAGAGCTTTTTAAAGACACTTAGTGCCAGGGATGGGTGCTATTCTCAGGAGCTGGCATAATTGTCGGTGAACACATTTGTGTATGAATTATATTATACTCAATTAAGTTTCTTCTAGAAGTGAGATCCAGCACCAGTTACAGCTAATGGGAAGACATCATCTTCCAACTGTAAAAGATTTAGGCATCTGATGAAAAAAAAAAAAAAAAAAAAGAAGAAAAAAGAATAGTATGTGATCAATCATACACCAAAAGTTACTAAACTGAAATGGGGGGTAGTTATAGAACAGCTATTGCTGTTAAATAGTTGAAAGACTATTTATCCAAGTGACCTGAGGAAACTGAATGAAGATTCCACTGGTACAAATTAGGTATGTTCAGTGAGTAGTTGCAAAGGGTCTATTTTGTCAAATCTTTTATTTGATAATACTACACAATAATTTTGGCTATGCTCTCACAGGAAATGTAGTTATCTTTAATCAAGTAACAGAAAATCCTACCTGTTAAACATTGAATGAATAAAGCAAAACAAAGCATGAATCATTTAGTAATTTTTAATTATTTAATAATAATACATCTCTGAGTCCCTTCAAAAGAATATTGATATCCCTCCTCTGTCATGTCATACTGACCTCAATAAATGTATTCATTTTTTTGTGCTTGTAATTACTTACAAACCTGTTTAACTCCTTGCACAATGAGAAGTTGTTTTAAAGTCAATGCAGTGAAGGCAACGGGACAAGTAGTAGTCATAAAGTCACAATGAATTTAAACGTTTCCAGGTTCAGAGCCTAAAACTGTTCTTAGTTCTGATCTGGCATTTGATGAGTGTGAGTGAAGAGACTGTAATGCTGTCAGCTTCATTTAATTAAAAACAAAGAATACATGTTGACTGAAAAACAAAAAAGAAGCAGATCAGCAATATTTACATTCTTTATTTTCCTTCTGAAAGCCTAATACATCTGAAAGCTTTAAAAGTACAAATGAACAGTTTTTAATAACTGTTTTTCTTTTTTTTCCTTTTTTTTTTTTTTTTCTTTTTGAACTACATACATTAGGAATCTCTACCTATAAAAAAATCTGGGTCTGATTTTTATCTATAATAAGGAATTTTATTGAACTCTGGAAGTATTTAATAAGATTGTTAGTGGATGTGAATGTATTTTTACTAGCTAAATACTACACAATGTTTTTTGTTTGTTTTCTGAAAATAAGAATGGAGACCATTTATTTTAATTCAGTGTCTTTGGCCCTTTTTAATCGATGAACCTTACTCTCTTTGAAAAAATCATGTCCTCTGCAGTATGATTGACTTTACATTTTTCTTGGCAAGTTTATGAAGCAGTGCATTTATTATCTAGGAAAAATAATGAATGAAAATAAATAAATAAATAAATGGCCAGTATAAGCAGTGTTTTCCTCTCGTCTGTTTCAGTAGCCAAAGTAATTACATACCCTAATACCAACTTTAAGGGTAAGCTATCTCTAAGCCTTCAAACCTGTTCTGTCAATATGTAATTGACTTATAAACCATGTATTACCAATGAAAGCTTGGGGTTGGTTTCTGGTTGTCTCTTTTAGTTGTCCTTTTCATTTTAATCCTCTTGCTGGAGGGAATATTAAGGCCCCCCCCCCCCTCCCCCCCCAGTTTTTGGGGACTGTGCTGTAGTCAATTGGAAGAGAATCTTACATGAAATTCACTACTAATTCCAGGTGCTTTCTTTATAAAAGAAACTTTGAAAAATAGACCCTCTGCTCACTCTGTATAGGACAGCCCAACAGCAGCAGCACACAATTTTCTTCAGGATGGGGAATACAGTGGGTTCAGTCTGCATATGCTGTCTAATATATGAGAAATCTTGGAGTCCTGATAGCCTTAATCCCTGCCACATAAGTGTATAAAATTTCACAGCAAAGCTGCCAGAAAAGCCAAGACCACACCAGGAAAGCCGTCTGCTTACAAGAAGATACCTGCCAGGTCTTGTCTGCCAAAGCCTGGACTAATGAATGAATACACAATATCCCAATCAATCAAACTGGATTTGTCTTTGCCCCAGGTCTAGGTGAGGTCTGGTATGAGGTGACCATATCTGTCAAGCATGCAGTAGTTGTGGCCAAGAAACTGTCTGTACATTTATGCATTTATCAAGGCAGATATGAATAGAAGTCTTTATTTTTTAACTAAGTGTAGTATATACACTCACGGGCTGTATATATCTAACTGTATAGTCATACACAGAGAGGGAAGGAGGTATCTATAAACACACACTGCCCATTTTAGGTATGGCTGTATGCAGATACCTATACACACATAAACACACAGTCAGTCCTTTTCTCCTCGTTTTTGTTCAGAAGGATTTCAGTCTTGCATGCATTTTTTAGTACAAATATTAGGACTGTGATTACATGAAACACCGAAAAACTCCCAACCACAGATTCTTTTTTTAACTCCAGTGGAAATTTTTTTTTTCTAGAGTTTTAATTCTCTATCACAGTCATGGCTATCTGTCAGATAAGTAGACTGCATTTTCACAAATACATGTAAATGCATGAAAATGTAGCCTGCACAGCCATGTTAGAGATTGTAGTGGCTATTTTAATGCCTAGAGGTTCAGCCTAGCAATGGCAGCACACTTGATAGCTGCTGTCATGCACAGGGGTTATACACAGCAGTCAGAGGAGCTCACCCAGGGTTGTTAACTGTTTCTTTGAACCTAGGTGTGCTGAAGCTGATGACTGGTCTCTGCTTCCTGGGAACATGCTTCTAGGCACAGAACAGAGTAGGGTGAGTCAGAGAGTGGTCTGATAAAAGATAAAATGGTCATAGAGTAATCACAGATAAGTCATTGCCTAGAGGATGGGAAGATACTTAAATGAAGTGATACTAGCCAGATATGCTGGTGAGGTAAGGAGAAGGTGTGACAATAGAGTACCTTCCCATTCTGTCATAGTTTCTTAATTCAAATCCACCTTGATTTTGTCCTAGCCATGGCTCCTAGGTGGTCTGATGACACAACACATGGTGGTTCCTTGCCAGCCTGGATGTCAGTAAGAGAGAGCTACAGCAGAAAGCCTCAGAGATGCAGGACCTAATGACTTGCACTCATGACCATTTAAAAGTGCTTTTTAGGTGCATATCCATTCACACCTTCACAGGTTCCTCCTTTAGCCACAGTAGAAGATATGATCCATATTTCCTTTCAAAATTTAGAGTGACTTTGATCAATCTTATTGCAAATGCAAAGACAAATGTAACAACATGAAGTTTCTGGAAATTTAAGTTGGGATATTCCACTCTGAAGCAATGTCTGTCAGAGCATGTTTGTGTGCTGCGGTACTGCACTGCATGTTGGTGAGGCCACTGCCCCTGCCTGCCCTGTGCTGGTTCCCAGCTCCCTTTGGCTATCAGAAGTGCCTGTTTTTGCTGCTCCTTGGCAGTTACAGAGGGTCTTTCCAGGGTTTTCAGTGGGAGGACTTAGGCCAATGCTGAGAACTTTTAGAGTTATACTCTTTAATTAATAAATCTAAAACATTGCTTTACAGTATACATACAGAGAATGATCATTATCCTACATGTACCAGGCAGTGCCTCTTCAGCTATGGCTACACTTGCACAAAAAAATAGTTGCTCTCCAGCAAAAACCTGCTGAATATCACAGAAGATTATTGTAAGATAAACATTATATTGTAAAAGACAGGAAGATGTCCAGGGGCTAATAGTCATTGACCAGAAAGAAAGGCAGAATGGTGTCTGGAGTAGTCGGGTTGACCCTTGAAAACCAAGGTTCAAGATTTTGTACAGCTACATACATACTGTGTGACCCTGAGGTGGTTGCAGACATCTCATGTAAGTCAGCTAAGTCTACACTTCCTGTGCAGTCTCAGGAGGGAAATTTGCACCCCTAAGGATGAATCATCTTGTTTCAAGACAACCAGAATCTATTACCTTCTTTAGGTACCTTATGGTTCCTGTGAATCATAAGAAGAGTCTAGAAAAGCAGATTAATCTGATATTTAGACTATGAAAGTTAGGCGAGATGAACCTTTCTTTGGTTTCTCATCTGTAAAATGGGGATAATTTTCTGAGCCTAGCTCATAATAAAAAGGAATTAATAGAGAATATAACAGGTTTGGCTTAGGTGGCTTCCATTTCAGAATATACGATAGGTCTTTTTTTGGGGGGTGGGGAGCACAATTCATTTTGGACACACACGGTGGACAGTACACAGCCGCCTGTTGATTTCACTTGGTGCTCACCTATTGATGATAGTAATTTCATTGACATTGTATTGGATCCCAAAACTCCCCTGGAATCACCTCCAAGTACACTTTCATATTAAACAGAGGGTCTGTTCTCCCCTAACTATTCAGATGTAACAGCTATTAACATTAATGAGAGTTATACATATGCATTGAAGGGAGAATAGACCCTGAGGGCATCATATGGATGGCCCTTCAATATTCTGTGGCTCTCAGTGGGACTTTGTACAGTATGGCACACAATGTAATGGGTCCATTGACTTTGTATCACTCTAGGTCACTAGCCCTAATACGATGTTAATAGAAAGCTTCTCATTAAGATCCTAATTATGTGTGTGTTAACAAGACATACACTATATCTTCCATATTGCTACTTCCAAACCGCTACAATGCGTTCTCTCATAGGAACAATATAGGAGTGACCATATCAGATGACCTCTGCTACATGTTAGCGGTACTCATAAATCCTAACCTGTCAAATTCAATCTCTTTTGGCACCAGAAGGACATTTTAAATCTAGATGCTTCAATACTGAATCTTAGAGAGAGGTGTATTAAAGTAGTGCTGATACAGCTATCAGATCAAATACATTTTCCATGATTCTGCCTAGAATGGATTAAAATGTAGGTCCCTGTGATCAAAGGGCAGCAAATAAAAGCTCAAGGCTTGTCTCTGTCCTCTTGTTGTGTAAACTCAATGTGTTTGCTTCTTTTTTGTTCAGTCTGAAGTGTCTAACACACTATATTTGGGGCTGCAGGTGATGTTTCCAAAACTACCTGTATTATGTAAATGAACTGCTAAAACAACTGAAACGACTGATCATTATCAGTTTGAAAGTGGAACAATCAAAACTATAGAAGCTGAGAAGCAGAGCAGTTCCCTGCAATTATCTGTTTTGAAGGAATACATTGATTTGACATTCCTAAGAAGTCACAGACATCTGATTTCATAATATAATTTGTAGAAGTAAAGAAAGCAAGTTAAACATTTGCCTATACACTTCATGTTTACATGTGTTCAAAGAACTTTCCCCAAACTTTGCAGTCTCACCTAACTGTATCATTTTTTTGAGACTTGTTCACTGTCGCAGCTTTGCAAACAAATTCAGAAACATGTTCCAACTCAGCTTGCTTTGCTTATGGGGATCTCTTCATATTTCAGTGCTTCTGTGTGTGTGTGTGTGTGTGTATGTTTAATGAATACATAGATGCAGAAAAAGAACAAAAAATAGTTTTTCTCCCATAGGACACATGAATATGGCATTGAGCAAAGCTGTTTTGCCACATATCCTCAAAGCTACAGGAAGGTGAAATAGATGTAATATGGATATCTGCAGTGTATCAATTCTTTCTGCAGTGAGCTGAGCAAATAATTTGAAATGCATAAATCATCCAATGAATGTATCTTCTTTTCCTGCTCATGAAAAATCCACAAGCAAAACTCACTTGTAATAAAGGGTTTTGACATTAAAAATATATTAAACTGGGACTTCTTTCAAAATTATCCTATGTGCTTTGTACTCGTGTGACATTCCACATCTTTAAAGACTAGCACCAATCCATGCACAGGTCACACCACTCCATTTCCAGCATGCAAGGCCACTGTCCTCTCCTTACTTATACCTGTTCTACAACCGAATTTATTTCCATCTCTCTATTGAAAGGGGCTTAATAGGAAAAGTAAAACATCTCAGTTGTTCCTCACACTGTGCTTTCCTACGATGCCCTGCTATTTATTTGCCTAGTTACACATACGCCTGTCTACCTTGCTGAATCAGGGCCACAAGGAAGAATGTAAATATTTTAAAACCTATCTGGGTTAATCATGAACAGCTGTCTCCAAATATTCCATATACAGTATTCAAGATGTGTAACTGAGTTAGGAGTGTTTCCATAGGTCATGTGGCACTGTTTCACTCCCTCGGTGAATGAGCAATTCCCTATGTGACTACTCATGCATGTGAATACGTATGTGTGACTTTGAAATTTACTTGCCATGAACTTTCAAGAGAATTAAGCTCCACCATGTGAGTGCTGAATTTGCAAATGAAAGTAAGACTGAACGTGGTCCAAAAGGTTGTGCCGAAGAATGTCAAGGAACCCTGGCAGCAGGCTTTTTTAGCAAAATCCTCAGTCTGTTTTCCACCCTTCCCCAGAGCTGGCCACGTGTCAGGGCCTTGACTTTCAGAGTACAAGCGTCTCACATGGTATACGCTTTTGTTTTAAAATGCAGCTAGAGCAGAGTGAGAGTTTTGTGTGAATAGTTTTATTTGCCAGTAACATAACTTCAGATCAACTGAGCACTGAGTAGTAGGTGCCTTAGAGAGTTTAGGCATTCCTCAGTTTATTTTCTGTAACCAGCCTGGGTTTATGATACACAGGTAAAAAGCATATAAGGTAGTAGATGTGCCTTTTGAGGCAGAAAGAGCATTATTGTCTTCAGGTAATTATTCCTAAAGTTAATTTTTTTCAATAACCTGATCGGGACATTTGGGTGATGGGTAAGTGGGCAGTAAAATATTCCTCCCACACTTGAGAGGTGAGAAGTGTCCGCACATTCAGAAATATTCATATTTTTTTCCAAACTGATTCAGCCTTTCTCTTCCAAAGTCCTGGGGAACATGCTGGGAAAGGAGTGCAACTGAAAATGAAACAGAGAACTGCTGCAATTAAATGTAATTTTAAGTGGCATGAAATTAAGCAAACCCAGAATAAGAAAATAAACAGAGCGGCCCCAGATTTTCCTTAGTGTAAGTTCCCTGACTTCAGTAGAGTTACATGAAAAATATATTTGCACTCCCTCCCTCTCTCTCTCCCTGCCTGAATTCTTGATGTCAGCTTAAAAAGGAGGGTAAGTGAGAGGGAGAGAGAAAAAGAGAGAGAAGTGTATGGAAATTAACGTTTCAGCTTTCAGAAATGTACATTTAATGAAAAGTTTGAAAATAGCCAACCTTTCATGCCCTTAAGAATTTCTGAAAAAGATCTTCTGTGTTTGCAACCTTGTTGGCAGTCAGGCTGTCTTGGGCAGCAGTAATTTTCAGTCAGAGGATTGCCATAAAAGCCTGAAAACCCACAGAGCTAATAGAAAACAGGCAGAGAAAGTGAAGTCTAAACCAGGAATTCATAGGCAGAGGCTTCCAAGCTCAGTTCAGCTGTGTGAGGTCTGGCTGAGTCATGCACTGCCACAGATTGGACTGGTACATATAGCATAGCACCAGACTGAAGAACTTGGCATGCAAAGTCTAGGGTTAGGCTCCAAACACTTTCCTGGTGTGATTTCATCCAAGGGAGTATATTAGCCAGCAGTCTCCTTGCCTGCTAGGGAGCATCCCTGTTTTTAATTCTCTGCCCCTCTATGTCTAAGTTCCCATAAATATCATGGGAATTAATTTGTTCATGTCCCTGCTCTAGACTGAGGCTGTGCTATGCATGATGCATCTTTATGCTTTCAGAGACTTTCTAGTGTGTAAATCAGTCACTGCGGACTGATACAGGCAAACCTTTGGGGAGTGCTACAAGAAGAGTAGTGAAAGAAGACATGCTGGGAAATGAGGGGAAGGACATAGGTATGATTGCATTAACATATAAAGACGGACTGAGAATAATATCAGTGTGAGTCACTTACAAGCAGAAAACAGGTTTGGACATCGGCTTGTAGGTTTGTTTGCTTGGTAAGCTGTTGAGAAATACTTTAAATTAAACACAATTCCCCTACTGGTAAGTGAGAAACAAAAGAAAACTTCAAGGTGCTGATGTTATTTAGTAAAGGACCAGACAAATCCTCTTCATTAAATCCTTTGGTGCTAGATCACACTATATGTGCTCTTTTGAGATACATTTCCCCAGCCTAATGAGAAAACAGGAGGAATCCTTTATGACTACACAGATCATGTAATTACCTTACTTCTGGCCAACACCTTGTGGCCCTCATTCTGTACATTTTCCTCTAGCAGTGCTTGTGTTAGAGCAAGTGGTGAGGAGGCTGACTATGGCTTGGTTTTCTTTGTCGCTGTCTGTGGCCCCTGACAGTGCTGCATATCTCTGAAGTCTGTTTGCATGGGTTTGGGCTCTGAGATCACTTCAGT
This sequence comes from Anser brachyrhynchus, assembly GCF_964034855.1. Taxonomy (NCBI): domain Eukaryota; kingdom Metazoa; phylum Chordata; class Aves; order Anseriformes; family Anatidae; genus Anser; species Anser brachyrhynchus. The sequence goes on from NC_137699.1 coordinate 52,378,516, forward strand.
AAAAGCAGAAGGAAATGGGAAGCAGAAAAAGAAAAAAAAAAAAGTAAATAGAGGTGTTTGTGAGCTCAGTTAGGGCAGGCTAAGGCCAGCAATTTAACAAAACGATGATGGGAAGATTATTAAAATAAAGGGTATTTTTGTTTTTAAAATAGAGATGAAGTAGAAGAGAAAAAATCAAGATGAGCTCTACCTGGAGACACCTGCAGCTGCTGACAATGAGTGCACTGTAATGGGCTGGGTCCTGCCTTGGGAATGGAAACACAAGAGGGAAAGAGTCATGGCTAGGAACAGAGACTTCAGGGCACACGCGCTTCCCAAGAAGACAGCGTTCATATCAGAGGTATTTGGCTGGCTACTACATCTATATTGGGATGAGGTAAACCTCAAACACAGAGCAACTCCAATTTTGAGACAGTTCAAATCCCCATTTGCTTCCCTGGCTTTGAACCATCTGCAGGAGCACAGTCTGTCTTGGGGAAAGCTGTTTTAGTGCATTCCAGCTGCAGGAAAGTAATTATTTTAGCACCTTGCATGGATGCATCAATTTTCAAAACTTCAGAAAAATCTGAAAATGGAAATGAATAAGAAGAGTGCCAATATAATAGGTGTTGTTATTGTTTTTGGTTTTAATCTATAATTAGCAAATCTAGAAGTACCTAAAAAAATACTGAAGAGTGAACTTCTGAATTCGTGGAAGTTTCGGAAATTCACTTTGCATACATCTCAGAAAGTTCACCTTGTTTCAATGGAAGCTCCAAAGTACCTGTATGATCCTGGAATGTTTGCAGATTCTTGCAGGATAGGATTTTGGGGGAAAGTCTGAGATATAAGTAAAATTAGAGGAGCTTTTTAATGGTTGAACCTGATTTTACATGGATAAGCTAGGGGTGTTTATCTGAGCTCTCACAAAGGTTTTGGACTTAGTTCTGTATTGCAGAGAACAAATTGTAAATGTATTTTTTTCATAAGGGCAGCCAGATAAAATAAGAACTAATCCAAATACCAAACTATGTGGCTTTCCTAGGGAGCCTGGTGACCAGATAGTCTTCCTCTGAGCACACTTGCTAGGTCTGAAGATCTTCTCAGGACAGTTGGCAACTGAAAGCATTTTTTAAATGGAGAACAAAATCATAAAATTAGTAGCATGCTTTTTCATCAAGGCTAGATCACCTCTTCAATAGTGGTGTTCTCTTTTACTATATGTTGTCCTTCCTTTGGCAGATTTTTGTTTTAGTCTGGGGTGGTAGAGATGGTAGTATTAGAATTAAGCTGTTTGTCACACTGGTAAGACTTTGAGCTTAGCAGTAGCAGTTGGTTTGTAGTTGGTGATTCTTGTTTTAGTCATATGGTGGGAGGGCCATCTTGGTATGAATTGTTTTTTTTTGATGTTGTTGGTCACTTTTGCAGCAAAGAATTTCATAAATATACAGCGTAATATGAACTGCAGCTCTGGACAGTAAAATGTTTCTAGACAGAATTGATACTGCATCAACCTTTGGCTCAAGTCAGAATCTGTCCTGTGTGCTGAATGACTTTTTATCAGCTTCTGCCATCCGGTCTCATGACACTGCAATATGTGTCATCATTTGTAGCTTGCTAATAGAAATGTGGGAAGGTTGAATTTACTTTCCCATAATTTTCTTCTTATAATTCCCCTTCTTGGAGAGATTAGCCCTATGAAGCTCACTAGCTACAGGAATAGTGTCTGAAGTTGTACTAAGGCTTGGGTAAAGAGAGCAGGAAGGTGTAGAAGAGTTCCTATTTGCCTTCCCACTCCCTATACACATAGGATGGACACAAACTTGAACTATATTTTTACCTCCTAGCAAGAGTCCACTATGTAGGAAAATGCCTGAAATGGCTTATTCTGTTCACCTTAAAAAGACAATGTTAAATCAGCTGGGTTCAGGCTTTTCGTCTCCTCAGGAAGCTCTATGGTTAAAAAAAGAAAATAAAAATCTGTTTAGTCCCTCAAACCTGAAAGGCAAGATATTCACACACAGCATGGGCCAAATCCTGAAGGGCTTTGTGATACATTTCTGCTGTATCGGGGATGCCAAACACAGGAGGAATCTCCACACATGCACTGCAGAGAAAATCTCAGTGGCAGCTGTTCATGTTGCCTCGTGGAGGGGAGGGAGAGGAAGCGGATATTTTGTGGCCCGAATCAGTAGCTTTGAACAGCACACGAAAGCACTGGAGCCAGTGGCGGAGCAGGGAGCAATGGGCAGTGTCCACTAGTCCTCAGCCAATACCCTGTGGCAGGCCAGCCGCTGGCCAGGTTTGTGGTTTGGAGGCTCAGAGCTCTCGGGACTGAGGATTCCTTTCCCTCAGGCTTGTGGTGCTGTGGATGAGATTTTTTCAAAGAGGCTTTACCCCATTTCTCAGGGTTTGATGATGAACTAATTAGAAGGCAATTTTCTCTAAGACAGTGTCCTCCAGTAACATGGAGAAAACACACCAAAATGTGTTTTTTTTTTCTTTCTTTTTCTTTCTTTTTCTTTTTTTTTCCTTTTTTTTTTTTTTCTTATATGCACAATTTTTACTGTCAAATGTTGTGTTGGTTTCATCCTGAAGGACAGCTAAACTCCACTACAACCATTCCCTCACTCTTTCTCTTCAAAGCGGGGGGGGGAAGGGAGGGGGAAGAAAGTATGATGGGAAAGAAAAAGACTCATGGGTTGTGATAAGGATAATTTAATTAAAGGGAAAAGAAAGGGAAAAACAAACAAACAAACAAACAAAAAAAGCAAAAGCCACACAGAAGCAAAAAAAAAAAAAAAAGAGCGAAAACAATTATTCTCTACTTCCCATCAAGGAATGATGTTCGGCCACATCCCAGGAAGCAGGGCCTAAATACATGTAGCAGTTGTTTGGGAGGACAGATGTTCATTTTCATAATGACAGGCCCCCTCCCTCCTTCTCCTTCCCCTTTCCCACCTTTTATTGCTGACTGTGACACCATATGCCATGAAATATCCCTTTGGTCAGTTTAGGTCAGCTACCCTGGCAATGTCCCCTCCCCACCTCTTGCCCACCCCCAGCCTACTGGCTTTGGGGTGTCTGGAGAGAGTCTGGATGCTGTGCCAGCACTGTCCAGCAATAGACAAAACACTGATGTGATATGAGGGCTGTTCTAGCTGCAAGTGCAGAGCACAACAGTACATGGGCTGCTGTGGGGAAAGTTATCTGCTTTCCAGCCAGACCCAGCACAAACGTATGAAATATCTGTTCAGAGTTTTTCTTGGACGTGTGTTTCAGTGGCATGACAGTAAAGCTGCCTGCAGAAGTCCAGTAACTTTCTTACACTCTCCAGCCTAACTGGAAGCTTCAGTCAGGCAAGTTTAAAATGAAAAGTTCTGGTGCTCGTTACAATAGCAAAACCTTTTAATAGCACCAGAGAGGCAGGGGAACTTCACCAGATAACTAAATCCATTGATCTCTAATCCTTTGGGCCATACTTACTGTGGAAGACTTGCATGCATGGCTTCAATCCAGAACCGCACGCTGCCAAAAAACGCTTAGTACGTTAGCAGCCAACAAAAATGTAAGAGGTCTGCTCTGCATGTGGGAAACAACATAAAAAGAAGTGGCTTTTTAGCTTAGTCTGACAAACGTTAGCATATAACACTGATATTAAAATGAAATGGCAGAAATTCTCAATCATATCTGGGATGTAGGGGACTTATATGTGCTAATTAAAAGGGACTGGGTGGCACTTTAGGCTGCTCTGTTGTAAGTTTCTTCTCAAGTACTCCAGTTCAAAACCTTCCTCAGGGAAGAAGCTGCTATTAATGTGCATTTCTTGCAGGCTGAAACATTAAAAAGAGAGATCTACTGAAGGCAGATGCATTTCCTCCTCTATTTAGATACAAATGCAGATGTTATTCATATCAAATATATATTATTCTCTGTCTCACTGGTGAGCGATGTTGAGGAACTGTAACAACTAGCTAAATATATTTATGGCTTTATACTAGTGCCCATATACAGATAAATCTTAATGCACTTCTTTATAAATATCAATTAATAATGTACATCAAAGACAGGTCCATGTTAAATAAAAGTTCGTGTTATGCCTTCCAGGTACATTGGCAGTCTCAGAGACTCTGTAAATGCAGAATACAGAGATAGGTCTCTCTTTCTTTCTTTCTCTTTCTTTCTTTCTTTCTTTCTTTCTTTCTTTCTTTCTTTCTTTCTTTCTTTCTTTCTTTCTCTTTCTTTCTTTTTCTTTCTTTTTCTTTCCTTTCTTTTCTTTCTTTTTTTTTAAGAATATCACTAATTCACACTAGCCCTTGCTACTTTCACTGTACATTTGATACTTTCCACTTTCAGCTCAGCAATATTTTATTTGTGTATATGTAAACACATTTAAAATACAGCATATAAACTCTAAAAATTATTTTTCAGGAAAAAAAAATCTGTGTGTGTCAGAAGGCTTAAATATATAATTATTTTGGAAACGAGAATAGCAAGAGATGCACCATTTGCCATGGAAGAATAATAACCCCAAACAGGACAAATGATTTTTGTTTGTGCCAGGGTAATAAGAAAAAATCACATATGGATTCCCACAGTCCTCTCACTATAACATTCAGAGATGTTTCTTACAGGAAATTTCCAGCTTTCTGAGAGTTGGTACAACTACTGTGCCTGTTAGAACATTCTTCAAATAATCAGAACCATAGGTAAGGATGGCCACAGCTGAGATGCGGCCATGCACACACTTGATATCTTCCAGAGATATTCCTTAATAAGGCAGCTGTTCCCAATTTATACCAGGGTGACCTAGCAAAGCCAGACACACTTCTTCAGTAACCAGTATGTGTTAGAAGTCTAGAGTACATTGGCTACATTATAACATTCAGGATTTGTGAAAAAATTGGTCAAGAATTCATCTGAGCAAATAAAATTTGTATGTTTGTAGGTGCAAATTGAACACTACTACAACATATTCAGAGCAAACACATTTCACTCAAGTCCCAGCCTATGTTCATATTCACCTTTTCAATTATATCACTTGGACAAAAGCCCTTGACCAGGCAACAAGTCTGAGTCATGCCCAGGAGAAAGCACGGACTGAGTTACCACCTGTCCTGAGCCCAACATACACTGTAGCCTGCTCTACAAATGGACAGAGCTCACTCTCATAATGTATACATCCAATGGTTCAGATCAGCTGCATCTGATGTCCTAGAAATGCTTTGGAGCTTGCAAACTGCAAGGCATATAGGATTTGTAGGTCACCTGAACTTGGATCATACTATGACTGCATGTCTACGACACACTGTGATAGAGGTGTCCAGGGTCCATGGATGGGAATGCATATATCTGAACCAGGGAATACACCAGGCTTTACCCTGTTGCATAAGCCAAGTCCTCAGGGTGCTTTGTAAGGCCTGTTTCAGATGCCTCGCTTCCCAAAGCCAACATGACACGCCAGCTTTGTAGAGTCAATGAAATCACGGAGAGGTAAATCATTTAGTTCCTTGCAGGAGACAATCAACAACTTGCAAGCTGGGCCTTTTTAGTAAGATTTTTGGTAATGTACCCGTAAGTTAGAATGGAGCCACTAGGCACTGCTGAGAAACATGTCATCTGCCTCAACTTGCTTGGAATTAAAGACAGTTCACAGAGCAAATGTAAGCTATTAATATCCTGTTTTCATAAGGGTTACATTTCTTTGCTTTTTTTGTACTACTGAAAAACCCTACAATAATCTCCAGTCCTAATTCTACCAGATCCCTTTCTTCTAGTTTACAATAATGAGATATTACAATATCCTCTGGAAGTCAGAGGCACTGACAGAATGCACTCCAGCATTGCATGTTCTACCATACCACAGCACAATGGGACACCATTACTGGGAACCAAGTGTATTCAATCTTGTTATGTCCTTCCAGAGCCAAATCCTGCTTGACTTACTCACGAAAAAATCCTATTGAATTCAGTGGGCATTTTGCCTTAGAGGGGAGCAGCGAAAAGCCCTCCCCCATATTCTTCATGCATTTCTCTGAAGAGGGGTCCGATAATTCAAGATGCTGAGTTCCTGCTGGGTGGCACAGGACCATGTCTCTTCTCAGGAGAACTTGATGTACCCCTAGGAAAAATTAATCAGGTGATTGAAAAAATGTGATTTCTGATTAGCTTTGTCTTCTCAGTTTTGTTTTGTTAATCCATTACAGCAGAGCTTCAGCCAAATGCTTACATTTATAAACTGTTTTGATTCTTAGCAAGCTTTTTTTCTTGACTTTTGATAAATAATACTAGTTGCTCGTGAAAGCAGAGCAACTAAAAGCAACAGAGAATCATTTCCTTTTTTCATACAGAAGTTGTGAGCTGCCAGGACGGTTTTCTTGACATAGAAGTGTGCCTGAGCTACAGTCCTTCAGTCCAATTGCCCCTCCCTAGTTTAAGATGAGATTCTAGGCCAGACAAGGCAAGATATAGTTTAAGTGGGGAAACAAACAAACAAAAACTCTTTAAAAAGTATCAATAACTGAAAAATATTCAGATTGGCCTGCTGAAAATTCAGGGTGTTTTCACTTTCTGCTGATTATTTAACCACAGTTCATATGGCTTGTTTAATCAGTTATTATTGCTGTTCTGAAAAAAATACAAATGAATCTATTAATGCATGTACTGTACCTTGATAATAATCCATCAGCCCTTGTCTTTCTAACCCCTGGATTTGGCCTGTTGAATACACATTGATTTTGTATGATAGAATAATTTATCAGATTTCTGGCAGAGCCCCAGGGATGTAGATCCAGATTAGACTGCGGACTTGATACACCTGAGTGAACAACTGATGACAATCCCTCGAGACCATTTGGATATTTTCACATGTGGGTTTCGGCTAAATTAGTCATAAGATCATATCACTTATTTTTTCTCCCACCAGACTTAACCTAAAGACAAAAATGGTAAATTTGCCACTTAACTACACTTTCTTTAGCATGTTTCTTTTGTGCTTTTACAGTCATTCCCAAGCCTTTGGTACCTGTTGCTCACCCAAGAACCTAAACAGTAGCAACCAACCATAAATCTGTTTGTTTCCACAATCCCTATGAGAGTTTAAACAATGGAAATCCTCTGAGTTTCTATCCTCCTTCAAAGTTTTTATTGACCTCTGAGAAGGTTAATGCACAGTCTGTGGACATATTTCAGTTTGCAGTTCATGTTACCTGAGAAATTGTTGGTGGTTCTTGACACCTAATGATCTCTCCCTCTCCCTGCCCCTCCTTCCCCAACCCCCAGTAAGACAGGATAAAATATACTGTTTTCAAAGGCCATCTTTGGTCAGAATTTTTTGTAACAGATCATTTTCTTAGGCTGCAGTGATGTGAGTTTGCCCTCTTTTTGGGCCAACTATCCTCTAGCTGGTTCTGTGGAGGGTTGTGATGCAAGTGTAGAGTCAATGGGAGTGCTCTGTTTGGAAGATTAGTGAATAAGTGACATTCCTCCTTCCTATTAATCTCTTCTGATGTTTGAGTGAATAGCTGCAGCAGCAATAATTTCTTAACATGAACTTATATAAAAGAGGTATGTATTCTGGCATTACACTTGCATGTTTATGAAGTGCCCCAGTTTTACAGGAAATGAGGTACTATTGTGAAAGCTATTCATAAGCATGGAAAATATGAGGAGGATGTTCTCTTCACTCAGATTCCTCAAATTCGTTCAGTTTCACTCTAATTTCACAAATAACAGAATAACAACTGACTAAGGCTTTTGTGTTGTTTTGTATCCCATTTTGCTTACTTAACAGTAGGGAGGAGAAATATTTAAATCAGAATTGGGGAGCAGGGTTTCAGGAACCTATGAAAAGTTCTTGGCATCCCATTTATTTAAGCTGTATCTAGATTATCTTTCTAAACTGAAGGTAGTACCACACATCACACTATTGAGAACAACTATAGTTCTTATGGACTACTGGAAGTCCCTGAAGATATCTGACTATTCATTAGAGAGTTATCGCAAACATAGATGAGCATGGTTACCTTACGATTAGCCTTAACTGATAAGAGGACCAACTGCTCATTGCATTTAGAATGACTAAAATACACTTGGCTGGCATGCTTATTACATAGCTAATAGGGAATTAAGCTTATTAAGTATTCAATAATACTCTTCTAACAAAAAATGTAGGTGTCACCATAGGACATGTTTACATAATTTTTCTTACGTTAGCCAGCTAGGACAGCAAGGTGTAGTGGTATGTGCCTTAACCCTGGCTGTGTTGTACTGTTCTTGCAAGGACAACTTCACCAGTGTTACTGGATGGAAAAAAAGGCAGGTATGCTGGAAAATACACCTTGATTTTACTGGGTAGAGACTCCCTCACAAGCTTTGCAAGGTGGGTACTCTCTGCAGCAATGCTGTTTCCATAACCATTTCTACAGCTCTCTGTAATATTCTGTAGTTCTTGGTTCTAACTGACTTAATCAGCTCACTGAAATGAGGGAAACAAGTATATTTGCCTTCAGTTTTTTAAAGCATTTACAGTAGCAATGCAGTTGTTGGTTGTGTATTGGTACAGCTCTTAAATCTGCTTTAGTTTAATAACACAACACCAGCTGTATGTACAGCTTTTCTGTTAAACAGTCAAGTAAATCCTAACCCCAGGTTGGTTCTCTTAATTTTTACAAAGGGAGTAGTGAAATAATTTCTTTATATATATGTATATATATATACATATATATATACACACATATATAAATATATACATATAACTGGTGAACTGTGACAGAGTTATTTTGCAACTTAACAAGTCTGCAAATTATTCTAATTTCCACTTTGGCATTACTCCTCACTGAGCTGATTTAACTAGTGTTAAGTACAAAACACTTTAGCAAGGTAAGGTTTGTATATTCACAAATCTAGATTAATGCACAAGAGTAATTTCTGGCATTGGTTAAACCTCTCTACCGCTGAACTTCGTGAAAGTAGGATTGATGAGTTGAACTATTAGGTGCTGAAGTGTAGAGCAAGAAGAGACGACGTCTTTCGTGTGATAATTGAAATCATTTCAATTCATTTCCTTCTTGGTTGGACAGAAACATGTTTTCAATAGTGAAGAAATCTTGAAGGAATCCATTGACCTAACCAGTCATATAATACAAGAAGTTAATGGACAAAAATGATATTAATCTTCAGTTTATAATAGCATTTTCTTTTCACAGAACCAAAACCCTACAAAGTGTATTATAAGAACAACTGCTACTCCGGTAGAGACGTGACCTTTGTTTTATGTGACAATTATGGGTTGGTAGCAAAATAAAATGTAAAAAAATAACACAAATTTTTATGCTAAGATAATAAATTATAAATTATGAAAGTCTAAGGCACCAAGCAACTTGTAAGCAACAGTCCTGTCTCTTAGCAACGAGCCAGAGAAAGCAGCTTGTTGATACGAATAGAGCAGACAGGATTGTTTTGCAATGATTACCACCAAGGAACTAGGAACAACATTTTAACACCTGCCTCAGGGCACTTCTGCACCTAGCTATCCATCTCTCCAGCGGCCCACAAAGCCTGGGCTGTATGCCAAGAGGCTTCTGAGGCCTGCCTCCCTCCCAGAGCAGGCCTGGTGCAACAAAAAGGACCCCAGAGGAAAGATCAAAGAGGTGGAGTTCAGGTGTGTTGCACACTTGTGCCTGCTTCTATTCCTTTAAATGCCTTTTTGCAAACAATGTGTGATCATTAGTGTAAATGTTTATTTTTTTCCCTCTCTCTCTGCCCCTTTAGTGCTGTCTAATCTAGAGTTAGCATTATGAATGAATGCAGACATGTATTTGATATGAAGCCAACATTTTTTACTGTAGTTTTATTCTTAAATACTCAACATTAAGAGTTGGAGCAATGGTGCAATCAGGAGCACCTAGTTATTATTTCACCATTGTGCTGGTTTCAGAAACATACAAAGAAAACATTTCCAGAAATAAAATGCAACATCATCAGTCTGCTAAGTCCCTGGACTAACATTAGAGGTGGCTTGCTCGTTCTCCCAGGTAGAACGTTATGATGGTAAAGGGAAGCAGCAGAGGAGGATAGTAAAAGTTAAGGGAAAAAAAAAAGTTGAAGTGAAATCCAGGCAGATGAGGTGAAAAAACCTTAGGAGAAGAGCAAAAATGAAAGACAAAAAGGAAAAGGCAATAAAATGCTGCAAAGGTATGAAGGGCATGGAAACAAAAGATGGAACAAGAAATGGGACAGCAGAGAAGTAGGAAAGAGAAAGAAAATACCGACGACACACACAGCTTTGCTGTTAGCAGAAGTAATTTCCCTTCCAGAAAGGAGTGCAGGGGAAAACTGCTAAAAGGAGAATTTAATTCTGATCTGCTGGAAATCCATCACTGACTCATGAGACCTGGCAATTCTTCCAGTCCACTCTAAGCCCTAAGTGAGTTGGAGCACCGATCAAAGCCTACAGGCCAGCTTAGCCTATAACCCTATCTATTTTCACATTATACCTGAATTTATTAGGCAATGCAACTGTGCTAAGCACATTTCTATCATCACATCTTTCCTGTTGCTGGTGGAAGAAATGTATCCCAAACTTTTTTTTTTTTTTTTTTTTTTTTAACTTTGGATCAAACTGTCCCATGCTTGCTAACGATACCTGGAGAGGAATTGCAATATGCTTATTTAGCATGAGGTATTGGCTTAGAGGCCAGACTCCTACCGCAGAAAGCCAGGATTTTGTTATTTCTTTCTCTAATTCAGTATCCAGAACAGACTGATTTAAACTAAATTTGCTAAATATAACTACTGCCATTGTTGCATAGACACATTAAACAAATGCATGGGTTGATCCACCTCAAGAAACTATTTGTTTTACCTGATGCAAAATCCTGAAGGAATTGGTCATTGTGTTTTACACGACCGACGTTGAGGCTCACCAGGCAAAAGTGGGCTTTCTCCTTCACTTTTCTTTTGGGTGATTGGATATGAAGTCCAGCTCACTGCACATCCTTATGTGAGATAGTTTAACACAGTACCTCGAGGCTCTATGGTCCCAGAATGCAGTGCAGCTCACTGGCAGTAGTTCAGCTGAAGACTAAACATTTGGCTCGGTGACAGCAGAGCTGCCAAGAGTTGGCAACAAGAGACTCACAGGGAAGCAGCAGGCTGCTAAACCCTTTCACATTTTTAATTAGATCCACACACCCATGTCTTTGAGCTATCATAAATATACAGATGACATAGAGAGCATTATTTGGGGTAAGAAAAAAAAAAAAAGGAAGAAAAGAAAACTGTACTGTGCTATCTCTTACCTTATTAAAATAATTTACCTACAGCTAGTCTTTGGAACTGAGGTGGGGGAAAGGGGGTTGTGACATTTAACTCAGATAAAAGTCTTTCCCTGACTACAGTTAAATTTGCCCTGCACATTGAAATTGCAGGGTCCTGAGATGACTGACACTCCTTCTTAGTTGCAATAGCATCGCCAGAAGAGGGCATTATTGGCAGTAACTCCAGTGTGTAATTTCCCAGAAGAGCTGTACATTCAAGCTCTAAGTATTCTTAAGTGTGTATCTTGCTATGTTGTTGTTGTTAAAACTATTTGGTTTTGTTGTTGTTTGTGTGTGTGTGTGTGTTTTCTCTTGCTCTGTTGTTACTCTTTTCTAAGTACACCTTGATATATTCAAAATCCTTTTATCTATTTTTTATTAATTTCCACAAAGACATTTTCCTATTTTGGTTCTTCCTAACCTTTCTTTCTTCCTAGCTCTCCTGTTCTGCTCTCTCCTTCAAAGTAATGATGAGACTTGGTTGGCTGCTTAATTTAATTATTTCATTATTATTTTTATTATTAACTATTACACAAAACAATTCCTCTGCCACCCATCACTTTTTTCATCTGACATTGTTGTGATCTACAGCAATAAAGACATATATCAAATACATTACATACTGGCAATTGACGTCATCATACAGGACAGTCTGGTGCACAGGGTTAAAAGATCTCTGCTTCTGGCCATGGACAGTGACACTCAGAGTACTGCACCTTGTCTCCTTTGTTGTAAAGTCTTAACATTTTATTCAGAATAGAAATTGTAGCTGTATCATCAACCTGCAGCCTGAAAACATGCACAAAGGATCGTTGCAACTGGCCCTGAAGGGCTAGGGTTTTCTTCTTGTATTTCTCCTAATTTTAAAGAAAATCTAATAAGGAAACAAAATCCTTGAAATGCTGTAGGGGGGGAAAGGAATCACATGTTGTCCCGCCTGCAAGCACAAATTTTATAAATAGACACTACAGCAAACATCAAAGAAATTGCTGTGCAGAGAAACCAACAGATCATGTATATTTTACATTGCCCATTTATTCCAAACTGTGTTAGCCACACACTGCCAGTTAACTCTGAATGTGCAAACCACAGTCCCTCCATTCTGGATATTCAGAAAATCCTTTGCATCATCCTCGCTGTTTTCTTCTGTAAAAGTTAAACTTGGCTATATCTTATTTCTCCTGTTTTTCCCCTCTGTATTTCACCACAAACTGAGAAGCGTGGAGTGACACAGTCCTTTTGTATGGTTGTGAGCTCATGCCAGGTTCTTGGTACGCATTTCAACACATAAGATCCATGACCATTACCAACAAAACTGCTATAAACTGTCATATTCCCAGAAGTCTTATATCTCCCACCATATGGAATCTGCTTTGCACCAAATAGCTGAACATATAGGAAATATTTCTTACAGATGGGAGTAGGAACAGGGTCTGAGCAGAAGGTTGGCCCTTGGGCAATGCAGAGCCAATTCTAGTTGAAACAGTTCCTTCTTCAGAATATAGGGGAAATGTTCAGCTTTGACCTTTCTTGGCCTCATCTTTTCTTTATTCCTTCTTATGTCCACTGGTGCTCCACAGGGCAGCCAAAGGGAAAGGAAGCATCCCAGTGTCTCTCCATAAATTCTGGGCCTCACTTGCTAAGAGGTATTTCATTGATATATTTAATTAGGGGTGGACTGAGCCTCTACAGACCTTCATACCATAGGTCTGTTGTCTGATGGGTAAGACATAAGTCGTTGTGTGTGGGATTTTTTAATGTTTGCAAGATATTTAGCAAAATAAGACTGAACTGTCCTGTTTTGGGCTACCAGCACACAAGTGAATGAAAATAAATAAATAAATACATGAATAAAAATAATAGATTCTCAGTCCTTTTGTCAATGTTGCTGCTGATAGTAGTAAGGCACCCTTCTTAGAGGCAGACTCTGCAAGAGCAAAATATTTATAAAAATATGATGAAGAACCTGCCCAGTAAGTCAACCCCAGTTATTTCATCAAACTAGCCACATGCCAGAAGCTCTGGATGAGGAATGTCTCACAGGTATAGACACAGTAGTAACATCTGCTAATAATACTGCTAATAATTCTATTTCTCATTATTAGCTGTGATATAAAACATAAAATATAGTTTTCTTTGATAGCAAATTTATTTTTTATTTTGTAAAATATCTTCAACAGTGTGAGTTGTATCAGGATTAGGTATGCAAGTTTCAACATAATTAATACAAGTGATCTTGTACCTCAGTTACATGTATCTTATCTGGAAGAAGACATTTGAGCAGATATGTATTCTTTAATGAAGTTTAGCCTTTAATTTATGAGATGTTCAAAAGAAGGAGTGGTGCCTCTCTTGCTCTCTCTCTTTCTTCCTTATTTTCCTCTGGAAGTTACCTATCTTGATACTAACCAGCCCCAAGCGTGTTTAGTGTAACTGTCCAATGGAGGTAAATACCTGTGCTGATTCATTAAAATTCTTGTTCAGATCTGATCAGAACCCGGATGTCAAATCTGCGGTCTGCCCATGCAGGCTTACCCACACCAGCTTCTTTCACACTTGCCAAGTTACCAGGCCTCCGGCTATTAACAGTTTGGTTCACAGAATTCAGCAGAAAAATGGACAAGTGGAAATCAAGGATGGAAAACCCTGCTTAGATCATCTACCTCATCTACATGTCACTGCTGGAAACTTTCCCAAATTTACAGACTTTGCTGTCATCAGTGCTAAAAGAGGTTTCTGTACTGTCTTTGATGCATCTGATCCATGTGGCAAGCTGTTAAGGAAGATGGGGTAGATGGGTGTGATTTTGTCCTTTCCAGAATGAGTCATACCTCAGTGGTTACAGAAAGATCTAAACTGGAGTTCATGCATGGAGGTGAGAATATTTCCATTGACTCTGTTGAGTCTTGGGTCAGCCCTATACAGTTGTACCTATGAGGTTTGGAGAATGGACAGAGTTAGTGCGTATCTGGCCATAAAACATTGTCTTCAAAGTGTATGTGAAACGTGACCTGATAGTACCCAAGAACAACCCAGTTTCACAGCTCATCCTTTCTGGCACTTAAATGAAAGACAGGAGAAATCAGAGGAAAAAGGAGTTTATGGCTTCGCAATTCCATACATCTGGCTTAGAGATGCTTTGCATTGATTCAACCACCAATTAGTCCTTCTTGTACTCTGTTACTCTCCAAAATAGCTGAAGGATAAACAGCCTTGGCACATTCCAGTCCACCATCCTTACACCCAGACTAGGGAGACAGCCATTACACCAAGCTTTATGGTGGCAGTAGCCAGCAAAAAGCAATGAATGCAATGTCCCTTTAGACACAGGAGAAGCACGCTGAAAGCCATTGCCAGGCACAGCTTGGTCGACCTACACTGGAGATGTCATGTTTCTGATCTGACAAAATGTGCAATTGCAAATGTAACTCATACAAATCCCCAAACTTTTCTTGATTGGACTTACTCATTGCAATGCCATGCAAAAGTGCAGGAAATAATTTTTTGGCTCTGAAAAACTTAGTTCAATCATGTTTATTTCCCTGTGCTGTTCCACCTAAAAAGACATCTCCAGGAAGTATTTATTTTAAAGTAAGTAAAGAAGCAGCTTTCATAGTCTCTTTCATCTTTTAATGAGACACAAAAATACACTACTTTAAATCAACAGCACTGAATCCAATTAAAGTATATGAGGAATGATATCTGTTTTACTGTCAGACTTTACAGATGCCTAGTGTCTTACAGACAAAAATTCCTATACACTTGCCTATCAAAATAAAATAATTTAAATATTAACTTTTTTTTTCTGTTCTGTTATTTAAAAAAATCATGTTTTTTAATTGCTAACATATATTCATATTGTCCTCATTTCTGTCAGCAAAATAGTTCTAAACAGCCTCATTTTAGCAAGCAAATTTAGTATGGTTATAAATAAAGTGATTATGTTAGCAGCTGTAAAATTTTCCAGTATACACTGCTACTATTTCTACAGTAAGGATTCAAAACATACCATTTCATGCATTACATGCTATGAGCATGTGGTAGTCAGAGGTTAGGAAGACTACTTCATAAACAAGCTTTAACCAAATTAAAAGCTAAACTTGTTCCTGCAGAAGTCACAATAATAAAACTCCTTTAGACATTTGCTTGTGTTGTAGGACTGGACTTGCAGCAATAAATTCTTTAAAACAGACAAGTTCATCCAAGGAATGCCCCCCCCCCCCTCCCCCCCCATCTTTCCCCACCAATCCCTACCAAAGACAAAAAGCTGTGGAAGTTTCTTGCTATAGGGCTATGATTTTGAAAATACAGCCTGTGACAGTGCTTCCCCCGATTCTGAAGTATTGGAAAAGATTTATTTGGTGTGCCTTTTTCTTGAGTAAAACTAGGAAATTCTAATTCTCAGTGCACTTGAGACAGAGGGAAAAAGTCCCAAATTCCATTGCAGTCATTGGGAATTTTGTTTCTGACTTCAGAGGGGGCCAAGGTTTCAGACTCAATAGGCTCTTATTCATAGATCACAGTATCTCCTTAGACCTTTTGGCCACAACATTACACTGGGAACTTTTATTTAGGTTTATTCCCTTTCTACTCCCCTTGCCTTGTTTCATGCCCTTCTTTTTAGTTGAGTTTAGAAAAGCGTGTGAGAGAGGAGTCACCGAGGACAGGGACTGGGGTTTCAAAGATCAGAGCATTGCCCTCCACCACAAATACATCTGTGAATGAAGTCTAGCAGAGTTCAAAGGAAGCCTGGCAGGACAAGCTTAGTTCAGCCTGCCTCAGCCTTTTCTCCATCAGAACAGTTTTTTTCACAGGTACCTCAGCTGTCAGTCCCAGGTCCTATAAACCTAAATAGTTGCTGAGTACGCACCTATGTTCCTATACAGACACCACTGACTGTGTAATTTGTTGCCAAAACATGAGAGCAGAAGCCTGCAAACTAATCATTGAAACAACTATACATTTCAAATTTAGCCTGTTTTCTACCAACAAGCAGAAATAACATCCCATCCAATTTCCATCCTGGAGGTACTAATTCTGCCAGCTCAACTTCCTAAGATTTCCCTTCAGCCACGAACCACAGCACCCTGAAACCAATAGGAATCTTTCCTGCTCTGAATGCTGTTTCATAAAGGGCAACTGCAAGTCTTTTCCCCACCACACCCGGAGCAAGGTTCCTTCATTTACGAAATGCCCATAACAAGGGAAGATGTTTTCATTCCTTCCTTCCCTGGCAAGGTCCCAGGTGCAAGCAGCAACTTGCACAGGAAGGCTGATACATAATCTGCTGAGCCTGACTCCAGCATTCTTCGCTCCTCACATGACAGATCAGGTACTTGGTCAAAATGTCTCTGAAAATGCTGCAGTCCCTCCTGTATCAAGGCATCCTGCTTTTGTAAGGAAAAGCTTGATCTGTCTGTCACTCCCTCATCTATTTGCCTTGAATAGCCTCTAGACATTTACTGTATTAATGACCTCCCCTTTTTCTTCATTTCTACTCAACGTTGTCATCCCTAAACACAGAAGAATTGTCATTTACAGGCACTTTCTCAGAACAAAGCTAAGAGAAATTTTCTACTGAAATCAGGCACAATGTGTGCAGTTTTCTTAGAAACTGTGCCCTGGCTGTATCTAAGAAACACTAAGAAGCCTCCTGTAATCCAAGATGATTCTGACTTGATACCAAAGCACAAGGTGAGACCAAGTTTGTGCAGTTTGAGATTTCAGCATGGGCATTTTGCCTAACTCAGAGCTGTCCTGTTTATCTGTCACCTTCTTAAGAAATCACGTGCGCAGTTATGTACTCTTATTTGAATCTCAAATACCATGCACCATGTTTTGTCTCTCTCTCTTCCATTTTCTGCATCTGTCTGAGGTCTGACCTCCTTTGTTTAGCTTCAGTACTCAGGACTGTAACCTGTCCAAGAAAGAACTGGCCTTTAGTCCTTCTTTTCACCGACTTCCTTCGCGTCCTTAGGAAATCACTTCACTTCTCTGCTTCCAGTCTCACTCCTTACGTGCAAACACAGACAAGACGGTATCAACCCTCTATGTTGGGCTGATGCATTCAAATTGGATATTGGTGCAGAAAGTAAAACAGCTGCTGTAAATCATTACAGTACCTTTATTGCAGGATTAACACCATTGATGTTAAGGGGATTATTGAATAAGACAATGTTCTATTTGGGTTAGTGTCCTAATGAGGAGGAACTATGTTCATGCCTCTCATCTGGTTTGTATGCAGGAAAATTAAAGAAAATAATAAAAGGTAGACATACTGTTATTTCAGTGTGGGAAACCCAGCCAGGAATTTCATTAGGTTCTTGTCCAGATAAAGGAAGTCACTGGGAATATATAATGTTATGCAGAAACACAAACTATCAAGCACAAACTACCTTTTTTACTCAAAGGTCAATAACTGCTTTACTGGACATTTCAGTGTCAGTTTGTTTTGGAAAAAGTGCTTGTACCTCTGACCTAGATGAATAACAGTGGTGTTACTTTGACGTCAAGCGAGATGCAGCATTGTATGTGTCTGATGTGGTGCAGGGGCAACGATACTGATGCCACTATTGCAGCTGCAATTATAGGAGGGCTATACTTTTCATGATTTACACAACTCATTAGCAATCAAGGTGCAGAGCCACCAGTGAACGTGTCGGACAGTCACCTCCACACCTCCATGGTGAATTTGCGTAAGCATAGATTAGATCAGCCTGGTGGTTTTCAGTGCTGCAAACCAGTGCTACCTGAATGTGCCAGCTTCTGGCATGACTTCAGTATTACTGCCCACTGAGAGAGGTATGCTGCTGAGACAAGTGTGGCTGGGAAGTGAGGGGATAATGATGCTGACCTGTTTTAAGGAATCCTTTCAGGAGCTATACTGGTTTCATGGGAAGTGTGTTTCTCCCAGGATAAAAGCTACTGCCACATTAGCTAATAAAAGGAGGAGTATTACACGATGATGGATGTGTGAAAATGACACACCAAAACAAGCCAGCACACCCCATTTCTCCCCCAGGGGAGAGAATGGAAGAACAAACTACATGTGACAATGTCAGTCATGTTGCTTAATGCACTGCTGTGGGACATCCAGATACTATAGTGATGTGGACAACATAAGAACCTGTTTGGAGCTGCACAGCACAGTGGTAAAATGGTGAAAACTTGAAGGTCATGGTCCAGGTCTTTAGAAGAAGTCAATCAAGAACCAGAAAAGCTGTATGTGAGCTTTTTGGCATGATAATTTTTACCTCCATACTGATCTAAGAGTATATTAGAGGAGGCCCCTATGTGGCTTCTATAAAAGAAATTGTGGAAACTGAAGGAATTTTTCAATAATTATTCTTGAATTGTTCCACTCTGAAAGTTGGAAAAAAATACAATTTTTGTCAAAAATATTCCATTGCAATATTTTCTAAATGAAAACTTAAACAGACTATATAGTAATAATTTTCTGGTTTGGGATCATAATAATTTTAACTTTAAAAGGATAAAAAAAATAAAATGGAAAAATAAAAACAAAATTATTCTGAAATTGTTGAAGGAAAAGTTTTGATAGACACATCCAATCTTTTCCATATAAATTATTTAAGAATGCTCTGTATTTCTATTTTTATTATTTATTTAGTTTTATTTTTATCTCAAAAGCTATCACATATTAGGAAAATTATTTTGTATCCTACTTTGCTCCAGACTCATAGAATGCCACCATAAAGATGACTATGTGAGTTCTAGACTGTTGGAGGTCTTTTCTACAGAACAGTCCTCTTCAAACCTCTTTTGATCTATTACAGCAGCGTGCTGCATTTAAAATTAATCTGAATGTCTAACAGTTCAATCTGGATCAGGCTTTGGACAGTAGACTACAGAAACAAATGACTAAACCAAAATTATGTTCCAGGACCTCTGCAATCATAAGAATTATCTAAAAAGTACTGCTTTTAATAAGGAAAATAGGTACACGTATGTATTGTATTTGTACAGTGATATTTAAAATTTGTGGAAGCATTATCATGAAACAGAAGACAAACAATATTAGATGCAAAAACTTGACCATTTCTGAAGTAGAAAATCACAAAAGAAAACTCAGCCAAGGTTCAGTTCATATGTAAAGTCAATGGCATATTGTTTTATAAGAATTTAATCTTGTTCTTTCATCTTGTTTTTCTACTCCCCAAACTCAAACCATGTATGGAAAATAAGAGACAAGAATGCATACCACCAAATGGTAAAGAAAGGCAATAAATAACAGAATACACATATCCAGGTGCCTATGTGATTTAAGCTCTCCTAAGTCTTCTGAAGGGAAACAATAGCTTTAAGTTCTTTTAGAATAACGTAGTACATGAGTTTCTAGGTACAAAAAAAAGAGAAGAAAGTGAAGGAAAATTTTGATATTTTCTGTAAAACAATGGCTGCATTCCTTTCAATACAAATAATCCAAAGGAAAATTTTTAAGGAACCAAGCTTGAAGATATCATTTGTCTTTAAATTTTAAAGGTCACCTCTCAGACCATACATTATCTATTTAATACACACTGATTCAATGCACCACTCCTGATAGTATTTATAAACCCCTTCTCTACTTTCCTTCTATCTTCTTATTTTGGGCCCGTGGCTTTTCCCAGACTGCAGTCCTCCAGTAATGGCAAATAAAAAATGCTTGTGAAGCTGAAAATGTCTATTCAGCCACCTTCAGCCTTATATGAACCTTTCAGCAATTTACTGGAAGAATAAAGAGCCACGCAATCTTTAAAGCATCTTAATTGTTCTCTGAGTGTAATAGAACCCTTGGGAGATGTGACCCTACTTTGGCTGTAAATCACACTTGATTCTATGGGCTGTGCTGTTCCTCCCTATCTATGGAACATATATGGCATTAAAGTAGACTATTAAATCACAGACACGCTTATTTTTCAAATGGACCTTATAAGTTCCTGGCTTTACCATTTTTTTCCCCCAAAGTAAGGTAGGAAATGGATATGAAAATGGCAGGGGAACAAATGGTTGCCTGAGAATGAAAAAGGGTGTGAGAAAACAGTAATTAATCTGCAATGACTCTTGCCATTTTTTCTAAGAAGCCCTAGTCAATCAATCTTCTTCCAATCTGTCTACCATTGCCCTTTTACCACCAGTATATCATCTATTCGCCCACAAACTCATTTGCCAGTTGTCTCCATTCCTTTCCTGAATTAAAACTCTGCCAACCTGAAATGGTTCAAAATCTCCCTCCAAGTTATGCCAAACAACTTCTCAGAAACCTTGAGCACACACCTATCCTCTAGGCTGAGAACCATTTTTCTCCTTGTTTAACCTTGCCAGAGCTGAGCACCACACCCTTGGCTCTGGTCCCACGCTGTAACCACCTTCTCAGCTTGCAAGACAAAGCACACAGACATACTGTCCTCTGATACAACAACTATTGGATTTTTTTTTCCTTTTATGTGACAGCTCCCACTTACCTTAGCAGAATTTATACATTGTCAGCCCATAACAATCAACATAACACATGCCCATAACACAAGAAGCTTTTCTACCATGAAAGTGGTCAAACATTGGAAGAAAAAAAAATCCCAAAGAGGTCTTCATCCTTGGAGATATACAAAACCCATCTGGACAAAGTCCTTGGTGACCCTGCTGTGAGCATGGGGGTTGGAACAGCTGTTTTCTAGAGATACTTTTCAACCTTTCCATTATTTTGGATTCTCAAGGTGACCTTTTTGTTTAGTGCTTATGCAAGGGCAAGCATATTGACAGTGTGGACAAATCACGGCACTACATATGTTCTCCATCTTTCCCACTGTTACTGTGGTGGTCAGAAACAACCAGTAAAAGACAAAGAAGATTTTTTTTGTTTGTTTGTTTCTGTAAAGACAATTGATGTTGAATGCTGAAATGGAAGATGAAGTTTGAAGGAGATAGGAAAACAAATGTAAACACGAACTTCTGAGCTACAGCAGAACTGTTGGTTTCTGAGACTAACCAGCTTACGTCCAGTTTTGAGATCTACCCTACAGCATGTACCGGGAGTAAGCTGAGATTCCCACTGTTTGGTATGCAGCTGACTCACTGAGGCACTGTAGTACGTTGAGTAGTATAACAACATCCCAAGGTCTGATCACCTCCTAAGGTGCCTCCTCTTTCACTAACTCCAAAGGGAATCTGAGGTAAATGGATTCAATCCCTAACATAGTTGTCTCCTTTAAGTGCCTACAGGCACATGTGTAATGTGGACTGATAGGTGGCACAAATCCTCCCAAAGCTGCCTTAGGGTGCTAAACCGCCACACCACACAAATTCAAGGCTCGCTTTAATGCTGCAATTCTGGCATTCCATTTGAGGAAAACAGTATTCCCATTACAGACTCACAAACCAGGTGGGTTATATGGCATTAAAAAGTTTTGTTTTCTGCAAGGAAAGCAGAAGGGTGGGAGATGCAAAATAAGTACTGGAGAATCATAAAGCACCCACCTGGGTTTCCTTAGCAAAGATTAAATGCCAGAGATTCAGCCAACACTAAGAACAACTACACAGCAGTATGCCTGCCGTTCCCTTGAAAGCTGAGTACAGTCTGTTACCACTTTAATATAAGAATTAATTGAAGAAAATTGAGAAACTAACTCAGATTTGACCGCTGGGTATTCTCTCTCAGTAAGTCCAGTTTAGCCCAAAGGCATATAAACTAAGGAAAAATATTAACCCACTAGATGCTGGCTGAATGTGCCAGTTGAGACAGAAAGATCCTACAGTTTCAAGGCAGTTTATTTTAGTCTTAAGAAGTGATGTATCTTGCTTCCCAGGAAGACAATGCTGTTCTGTGACATGTGGTTACAGTACAGATGGAGTGCTGGTTGATTGCATAATGGTCTGGTGTTGGAGAATTCAAACGTGAGCTGTCTTCATAGATTGGAAGCGCCTTTCTTGCACCATTTCCAGGTTTGTTGTCACTCATAATATTTGAGGGAATGCTTCATGAACCAATAATGCAGCTGCTGTGAAAATGTTCCACAGGAGCTGTCAACCATCCTATTAGCACACTTACTGACACTGGCCACAGCTGACTCTCTTTAAACATGCCAGTCTTAAAGTAAAAAATAGTTTTATTGAAGGATGTACTTGGCACTTTTCAATATTAAAATACTAAATAAATAATGGCATGTTTTCCTTTAAAATTTTAAAATGTAACTGTATCTATCTGGACACAGTTTGCAGACATGCATTAATTCATTTAGATACAGCATCTGAAAATCTTACTCTCAACTTTCCAGTAATGTACATCTCCTAATGAATAAGGAATTATCACATTCCATATTTTCAGTCAGTAATGAGCATTAAAGGTACTATACATATACCACAGAAAATGTAAAATCAGGTGGATTTTTTCCCGGAAATTTGGGCTTATTTCTGCCATGTCAGTCATTCCCCAGAATACAGAGTACTGCAGTGCCCAAGACAAACTGTTCTGCATATGAGCCTAAACATAAAGAAATTTAACCACTTTAAAGAATGCAGCTTCCTGAGGAACTTTTGAAATTATTGTGGGTCCCTACTGTAATCTGCCTCCCTTTCTTGGTGTTTTGTTATCTCAAATATTATCTAAATGTAATATTATGTAACTGTCTTTATTAATAAGCTATTTGAAAAAGAACAGACTTCCATTCTGAAGACAAAGCTAATTGTGACCAGTCTTAAAAGAGAGGATGGGAACTTATAGGCCACTCATCAAGTGATCTCTATTTCCTGAACTCATCAGTCTTACCCTTTCTGTTGCTCGTCCATTATTCCAAAGGTGTGATTCTGTCATGGAAGGTCATACTCATTGCAGGAAAAGCTGTCTTTAATCATGCTTGTGTTCTGCCAATTGAAAGCTTTGAATAATCAGGCTGCAGTAAATTATTTTTCAAAATCTGAATATTCTTATGGTATTAAGCATTGTCAGATAAACAACAACAACAAAAAATAATGCAATGCTGTTGCAAAGACATTGTTTTCTGTGGTGTCTACCCTGTGTAGGGCACAGAAGATAATTCTTTGATTATAGTTTGGGTTGGTGGTGCTTCTCAAGCTTTGGGAGTACACTAGCAGACCGAAGAGATTTTTACCCATGAAGAAAGTTAAAGTAACGTGTTTGTTTAGGTAAGAGAGGGCAGAAGGGAACATAATGCATTTGTTCTATTCCTAAATACAGCTAACTTTAGTTCCTAGTTTAAAGCGACAACAAGGCATTGTGATTTATAGGGCATGTCCCACCTAAGAAAGCCCCCCTACCCCAGCTTCTGGAAATGCCAGCTACTAGACTGTCCTTTTCCTGCACTTAGCAACAGCAATGGTAGCAGCATCCTTGATGCTACTTTGAGCCTCTCTCAACCTACATTAGCTGTGGCTCCCAAAACTAGAGACAGGAAAGAAGCAAGCAGCTTCTTTTTGCTACAGCAAAGATGTGGGCTGAACATCAGGAGAAAACCTCCAACCTGACAAACTTCAATCTGACGGTATAACATTGATGGTTATTGATGGTCGAGAAACATCCTTACTGGGAGGTCTTTCAGAATAATACACAGTATCTGTTATGAATGGTATAGATACAGCGGACTCTACTTCACCTATGATTTTGGACAGGGCAATCTAGAATCACTAGTGTTGGAACTCTGTATTTCAGTAGTGATTTTGCAATCCCGACTCCAGATGAAAGCTGAAAATGATTTTTTTGTTAAAAAATAAATGAACCACTTCATCTTTCCAGATAAAGTGCTTTATTTTCAACATGTAAAGTGCTCATTTAATCTTAATGTGAAATAATTCTAAAATTCTCATTTTTCTAAACATACATTTTGGCAACCTACAATTTCTCTATTTGAAAATATGGAATTTGGGAAAATAAACATTCAAAAATACAGAATTTTAATGGACTTAATGACAATGTTGTAGATTTTTTTTTTCCATCTAGTATTCATATGACCTACTCCTATGCATGTAGGCAGAGGTCCTGAACTCACAGATTGCTGAGGCCTCTAAGCTATAGGTGAAGAATCTGAAGTTAACCTGACCACAGTGATGTAGTTTTTAGCAAGTATCTCCTTTTTCCAAAAACATCACTAACATCTTGTCTAGATTTAGCTTGAGCCAGAGACTGTTCATGTAAACACTGGTCTCATTTAGGCAATGGGACAGTGAGGAGATAAGGATGTTACTGTAAGCATTAAACATCCTTAGGTACACCAAATATTTCTCTGGCTGGAGAGTATTCAAGTATTTAAATAATACCTGCCAGTGCTCCCAAATTATTTTGTAAACTATAGATATCATACCACTAAGGTGAAGCTCCTTTTTCAGCCTTGGAGAGCCTATGAAATGTGTCATGAAATGTTGCCACCAACTTTTACAGGAGGCATAATCTTTATAAGACCTTCTCTGGGTCTAAAGGATGAAGAACTGATGTGGCCTTAGTTGGACTTAAACAAATAGATATTACCAGTTTGGAAGCTTTGACCTATTCACAGCTTACTAAACACCCTCTTGAGAATTCCAGATATTTAAAGATGGCCCATCACTCCCCTTAGCCCCCACTTCCCTGCATCCTGAGCAATGGTGGAAACAGAGTCCTGTCACATCTCCATTTTCCAATGCATGTATATATTAAGTCAGGTCAGATGGGGTCATCGGTCTTTGATCTACTGTATTTCGTCATTCTTGTTTGAAACCACCCAACCTTTCTCACATTCGCATAACTCATGATAGTGAAAGCAGCAGCTGTCTGTTCCACTTCCTAACTAATAAGTTCTGTTCATACTGGGAGGAAAAAACAGCTTTATAACAATGCAGAATTTTCTGCTAGAAAGCCAAGTGCTAATAACTTTATGCTGTGCCCTTGTCTTCCGTCTTATTACAATAATATCTACAGACCACCTGTATTTTTCCTTTGACTGCTTTTACCCCTCTTCTTTTCTGTGCAAGAGCAAGGAGCAGAACTTTGTTACCTTTGTGATTATTAGCAGCACTGGGTTCATACTGATTAGTCCCAGTGGCATAGGGTTAATGAGTTAAGTGTGCTTATTCAATTAAGCCACCTCTTTCTTTTAGCTCACATAAATTTTAACCTGATCGCTTCAAAATTTCCTTTGGCACTATTCAGTAATAGAATAAATTGAATAAACTGAATCAAAAGAAAAATGAATGCCTTCTTAGTTCTTAAGTATGTGTGTACTTGATTTGCTCTCAATAACATAAATGGATGGAAATCTCAGTAGAGGTATTCTTATCAGTTGATATGCAGTTTACATCATGGAGTATAGGCAAACTGGAATCCTCCTGGGTCCTAACAAACCTAATGCTTGGAAATATTTGGCACTATTTTGAATTTTAGGCTGTTTTTGGTGAAAGTTACTCAGTTAGCTATTTTTCTCAAAATGCCCTCAGACTACACCATTCTTACATCAACCACTTCAGTGCATTAACTTGAACAGAGAATGAATGAACCGCTTCACTTGTAATAGCAGAGCACCTTTTCTAACACAGCTGCAGAATATAGCAATTTACTTTCTTCAAAGATATGTTTCTGGAACTGTAAAACAGTCCTGGATATCACACTGCAGCATGAGAGACCTACTGATGGCTATGGTTTAGGCAACACAGGACGAAGTGGAACAGCAGTACACAAGAATCTTTTTATCTGTAAATAAGATGTTGAAAGAAAAGCCACTGGATCCTGATCCATACTTATATGCAATGAGTATCTGACATACTAAAAAGGTGTTTGATTTTGAATGCTGATTATCACTGAAAAGCGTCACATTTGAATCTCTCTGATTAAATGGAGGACTTTCATAATGGTATCACTAATTACATTTGTATACACACTGACTGCCCTTAAAAACACCCTCTTAAGGTAAGATTCATCTCATCTAACATTAATCATTTAAAAATTAAGCATCTAGTCTAAGCCAATTATCTCAGCTGCCTCTGTAGTCAGTGAAGAGAGACAGACACCCACCTCCAGAGCATGATTCATCACACCAGTCTTACAAAGGGATGAATTTCTTGTTGATTTGTTCCACTTATATCATGATGTCATCAAACAGATTAAATGACTTCTGCCCTGAGTATAAATGAGAAACTGGATGAAGAAAATAAAAATCCACAAATGAACAAAATCTTTCCAGTAATGCCATATTGAATTGGTTTATAAAAATTAAATTAATGTGATATTCATCCATCTAGGTTATTACACATAATGATATTGTACTTAAAGATGATGACCCTCTGTTTCTATTCAGTGGTACACAGAATGCCCCAGACCTGAAGCAACAGTAAAGATCCTACAAAAAACTTGAAACAAGCAAATAACTTAAATCATCCCTGCACAAGAATGATCTGAATCCATTTTCTTGTGGATGATTAATACCAAGATTCCTATTGGACTGCAGTGAATATACTGCTGAAAAGGCCTGACATATTTTGCTGTTTCCTTTAACATCTGTAGGTAACTTACCAGCTAAAGCATATTCATTTTATTTAGAAGCTGTAGAAGACCTTGATCTTTCATGACTTTCTACTATTGGGAATGTCACGTAATGGGACATTTACCTGATTCGCTTCCGACACTGCACATAACTAGACTTTCTTCTGGACTGTGTTCTTCTTAATCATATGCCTTTAAATCAACCTGTAACTTGCCCTGGGGGATACTTAGAAAAACAATCTTTCACAGAAAGTGTTTCAAAGAGCAAAAGAGAGCCACTGTGTCCTGTGAACACATAAAATATAAAATGTAAATTGAATTGCATTAAGGTTTTGCACAGAATAAACTCAAATTAAAATAGCCCTAGAGATCTCTTGCTTATTTGGCAGTTTAATCTGGCCTAGGATCCAGAACTGATTGCTGAACTATCTCCTAGAAACGTGATCTTCAAACTTCATCTTATTCACAGAGACCTTGGCAGCACAAACAGGCAGTACATCACTCCAGCTCTATCTCTGCTGCATTGGCCTCTGGTTCTGAATTACAGCATCTATCACATTCTGGCTTTTGCTTGCCAAGCTTTTAAAGGTGTGCTCTTGCTCACTGTACCTTATGAACAGTTTTCCCTTCCATCATTGGGCCTGCTTTTGAAGTTTACTGATATCGACTTATAAAATATTCTCTCTCTGCATGCCTACCCCCTCTGACTACTGCGTAACTGAGACATACATGCATATCGCAAGTGTCAAGTCCCAGTTTGAAAGTGCTTTCTCTTGCTCAGGCAGACTGTGGAAACTTCTGCCCATAAATATCTGAACCTTATATGCTTTTAAAACCAGACACAACATACATCCTTTGGTTAAGATCTATTTATAATTAATAACGTGGCATAGACTGGCAGATTCTTCACTGAAAAGACTATAGACATAAACTCTATGTATATATGTATACATATATATTTGGAGATATGCTCTACTTCTCTTTTCAGATTTAATACCATCATATATCATATTTGTTTTTAAACCATGCTTTGCTCTGAATTTTTATTTTATAATAAAATGCTGAATTTTGCATGTTGACAAGAATTGGCCTCAGAGTTACATTTTCACTTTTTAACAGCCTGATCATGAAAACAACCCTGTAACTTTCCACTGCCCTGATCCTGGTTATGTTGCATGTTATCCCCAAATGCTGAAAAATACTGAAATCGAATAATCTGTGGACAACTGACAAATTGTCCTTTTTTTTTTTTTTCCCCTAGTATACAATATTTTTGCAATAAAGTACTTTATATATATTAGGCATTAAACTTACTTAAATGAGAGTAATTGGGAAGAGAAGGCCAGAGGAGTTCCAGGGCAGAGATAAAATGTGGTCAATACTGTAGTCCACAAAGCATAGTAGTATCACTATAGTGATCCACTATATTCTTGTCCATTGATGTGCAACAATAAGCTGTGAGAGGCTGTGTTGACATTACTGTGTCTGGGTAGGCTGCCCAATTTCCTCTCCTGGGACGTGTCCTAGGGTGTTCCAGCTGTGGGAAGTACTCAGAAAGGCCAGACTCCTCCCTCATATTCATTCCAATGTAAACACATGGGTGTACACCACATGGGAACCATGGCACTACCTGAAGAAGTGTTAGTCTGGGTAGTGGGGAATCCTAGCATGCAGTCTTCATTATATCAGATGGTAAGTCTAGATACAACCTGGGATAGCTGTAACATAACAGCCTAGTCAATAAAGTTGGCAAGGTGTTCATATCTATCTTGAGTAATTATTAACAAGGGACAAAAATGAACAAAATTGTGAAGCCTATAGTCTTGTATATACAATGAAAAAAATAGATATATGGTATACCATAAATATTAGGCCACCTTGTGTGCTGTGTACAAGTTTAAGAATAAAGTTTTTTTGTTTGTTTTTAACTAATTGATATCTGTAATGCATTTAATGATATTTAACTAAACTATTTGCCACCTTCCACAGACTTTAATGTGATTTTGAGAAAATACAAATACTAGATCCACTGTACTTGGCAGGAGTTACTGGAGCAAACTGTTTGAGGTGAACTCAAATAAAAAATAAGAGGATTAGTTAAAATCAGAAGAGAAAAGGTATTGTGATTCCAGTAAACCTGTTCCTTTAGCCAGGTGGGATATAAATCTTTGAGTGCACATTTCAAGAAGAATCTCAGTTGCAAGACAGTCATGTAACTCTGCTCTTTAACAAAGATATGTCTTTGTGTAAGTACTGTCTTTTTCTTTCATTAATAAACTAATTTATTGTGTTTTTAGAATAATATTTTAGATATCAATTCTGACTGTTTTCAATATACAGTGATTATCTAAATAAATGAAAATGTCATTGTTAGCAGTAGTAGGAGAAAATGCCTGCGGAGCATGCAGGAGAAGCCTACAGAACATTCTGAGGTCTGAGTAGAATACCTATAGCTTCTGACTAAAAATCTAAGCATCTCCAAGACTCCTCTAAAAGAGAAAGAATGAAGGAAATAACTTTGGACCTTTCAGCAAGACAGACAAAGGAGCATGTCTTCTATCATTGCCCTCTTTCAGAAGCCCACAGAAAGGCATCTGTGGGAGAATAGGACGTGAGATCTTTTAACAGCTGACTCTCCTCTAAAGAGGTGACAAATGAGGGAGTCTGGATCAATGTAATATTTCATGAAAAAAAACCACCCACAAAGCAAGTGGAACTGCAGACTGCTTGACCATTTGACTAAGGAAGGTGCATGACATCATTAAGATGCAAAAAATAGACCTTTAAATTACACCAAGAAGGGTAGAAGGGATGTTTGTAACAAACAGTCAGTTCACAGATAACACTGGGAGTTTGTTGCATACTTTTGAAATCAAAAATACTTTGAAATGAAGGGTTAAATTAAGTCTCTAGAGAATGGAAGGTGAGTTATGCCAGCTGTTACATGCCCCATGAAACCAACTTTATACACACAGAGTAGCTTCAGAGAAGTAGGGGAAAGTTTACTTCATCACTGGAGAAATAGGTTGCATTTTTATAGAGAGAAATGCCACTGAATTGCACTGGGTTTTAAAGCTGGAAGTTGTCACAGAAGTTCTGCTTTCTCATGCAGCCCTTTGTTATAAGCTTTGGGGAGAAGGGAAAACTTTTGGCATCACTGTTGCTATTACAAGCATCATTACTGCTACTTTTCTATTTTGACAGGACATTATGATATATTACCTCACTTTATCGCAGTTTATTTTATTATATAAATGCTACAAATGACAAAGTTTGGAGACCACAGGTATTCCTAGAAAGTGCCAAGCAAACTGTAAATCATATTAAGATAATCTGGGGACTTGAAAAGAATTGTGTTGAATAGCTTTGTGGTACTTTTAGATCATTCACATGCTGTCTACTGCATCAAGCAATGGAGAGGAAGTAACATCTAAGGCAATGAATAAAGGAGACCTCACACCTTATTTTCTCCTCTATTACCTACTTATTTATACCTTAGTAATAGCAAGAGGTTCCAGGCAGAGATCAAGCCTGCATTTTAGTTAAAATAATAATAATCCTTTCTCACTTAATTCAAATATAGGGTGAAAGACAACAGGTAGATACAATGCGAGAGGAGGAGAAGGAAGGTGACAGTGATGATTATTGCAGTAAACAGCAGTCACCAATTACCCAGTCATTGTTTAGCCTTCTTTGTAAAATACAGTACATCTGGAAAGCTGGTAAATGTTATCTTTAGATCTGTCTTTAGTTTCTGTAAACTGGCAGTATCCTTTACGCTACTTGGAAAATGTTTTCCCCCCCAGTGGAGAAATATAGAACACTTTCTATTTTGCTTGTACACACACAAAAAAAGATTTATACATTTCAATGTATCAGCCAAGCTCATCTGTCCTGATGTCCCATATATTTGAAGTAATATATTTTCTCTTAATTATCATTGCATTAATCCCAAAAACCTATTTTAACTAATGCAGAGAATAATCCTGCTTCGATCCAGAAAAGTTAGTAGGTGAAATGTCTATACCTTTGTTTGTTGTAATGGCTAACCACTCTGACTGCTCAGTACTTTGCCATGTTCATAGTTTATGTGGCTTCACTTGGTAGTTATTGGTTGCTGTTATGACCTACTGTGATAGATTAAAACATTCATTAGCAGCTAGAATAATCTTCCAGGAAGAAAACTCATGTATCACAGGAAGTTTATGGATCACAGGAAGTTCTGCACCAACACGAGAAAGAACTTCTTCATGGTGATGGTGACAGAGAACTGGAACAGGCTTCCCAGGGAGGTTGTGGAGTCTCCTTCTCTGGAGATATTCAAGGCTCGTCTAGACGCCTACCTGGGCAACCTGCTCCAGGGAACCTGCTTTGGCAGGGGGGTTGGACCTGATGATCTCTGGAGGTCCCTTCCAACCCCTACAGTTCTGTGATTCTGTGAAATTCTGGGTGTTTCTGTCAATTTCTGGATAAAGAGTTTCTCAGTGCAAAACACTTTTTTTCAGCTTCATTATTATCATTAATGTATGCAACTCCTAATTTTTGGACATCTTTTCCCACTGACATGGGGAAAACAGAATGCAGTGCTTCAGGATCCTTTTCCCTCCAGTGTATTACGCAGAAACCCCTTATCCCATGCCCAGTCCCTAGTTTGTTGTTTGACTACTAAGGAGTGACTTAAATTAAATTGCCCTCATGATGCCATGGTAAAATAAATAAATAAAATTGCTTCCCAATTCTGACTTTTAAATCTCTTCCTGATAAACTAAACTAAGGATACTCAGTCTATTTTTCAGTGTGATATGTTCCTTGCTCCAGATTACAGCAGACTTTGCTATTTTAAAATGTATTTTGTTCAAATGAACTTGCTCTGTCCTCTCCTAATCATTACAGCAAACATTGCCACTTTTCTCAGCATTAGTTACTTTTATTTCCAGATTATTGATAAGAACATGAATAGCTTTGAGTTACAGACATTGCCTTGAATTCATATTAGAAATCATTAGACAGTTTAATGTTAACAGCTACCCTGTCAGATCTATCAATATGCTTTTCTTAATATGTTCAATATATACTCAATTTGCAATGCATTATGCTATTTTAAGGAGCGTCTTCTGGCACCATGGTGTTTATCAGATGTCTAGATATGCTATGACAATCACATCGTTACCTTTGTCAGTCCAATTTCTAATTTCACAGCAATATCTAGGTCATATTGGGCAAGAGTTGTAGGTACTTTCCCTTGGGTTTACTTATTCAAACATTAAGAAAGCATACAAACAGCAAGAATAGAAGTAAGGTCTCCATGATGATACACACACAGAACATCCCTTTGACAGTGTGAACTTAAAATGAACACAAGATAGCTTGTTTCTGTAGATAACAGTCTTTATATATTTGAAGCTCAAATGCACAAAAAACCACAAAAGGATAATGATTATGTGGCTAAACACTCCACAGTTGTCTGGGGGAGATGTCAGGAACTTCCTAGCGAGAGGGGAAGAACTGAAGCTGAAATTCTCAGAGGCTGATTTTCTAAAAATATTCTGTACTATATTTAAACATTTCAGATTAGGATTAGTTGCCACAGTTCTCAGACTTTGGCATTTATTTATCTAAAGAACGTAGGTGCTGGGAAAGTAGAAAGGTTTAAGAAAACCGTCTCTGCTGGTTTTGTACTCTTTACTAAGATCCTGCCATGAACAGATTCCAGCAAGGAACTAACATTAGAGTATCGAGACTTAGGACCTGATTCAAGTTACAGTCCAGTCTAGTACAAAATGAATCAGTTGTACTTCACACTTCCACAGTCTTCTCTCATCTGTAAAGATCACAACCCCATACTCTTTCATTCATTTTTGGGTGTGAGAGGAGGAATCATGGAACTTTTCCAGGACCCCCTTCTGTATGCAGCTCCAGCAAGTATCTCATGCATTACTTGTTTTCCTCAGAACCAGGAGGAAAAGTCTTTCATTGAAATGCTAATAGAGGAATAAACTGTATAATAAGACTGCATCCCCTTTGGGCCTACATGTAATTTACACATAAAATGAAATTGCACATGGCCTTGTTTCATAGCATATTTGTTTAATTATCTGTCTTAAAAAGCCTTTTTCAATTAATTTTCAATATTTAAAAAAAGGAATAAAATTTCCGATTTATCCATGTACCTGATAATTAAGTATAGTTTGGGGAATAATTACATTATCTAATAGTAGAAATTTGTCCAGCTCTAATAACTGGCATTTTTCAGCAGTTTTGCTTGCTTTCTTGTTCTCCAACTACTCTAATTCAAAATAAGTTTACATTCTGCATATTTCAGTCATTCCCCAGTCATAACACAAAACACAGATCAGTTGACCAAAATGGCTCTGCCTTCCCTGAAAACGAATACTTCTCTAGGACTTTGATACCCACATCAATATGGACAGAACCAAGCTAGCCTGAAACTCTCCAAGAAGTCTTCTTGTACAGTTCTGGTGTATGCCAGGATAAGTACAAAAATCTATGAAGGTATTAAGTTTTTCATCAGCTCTCATGGTCTTTGAGAAACATACTGTCTGGCATACAGTATCGAATTCGGATGAACTTTGTACAAGAAAGCTGGAATATCCTTGTGCAATTTTAGTTGGAAGAGGAATAGAAGAGAAGTTCTGGAGAGCTAGTTGTATGACAGGATTTGAAAAAAAAAATCCAATTACTTATCCTAGTAAGGTAAGAACCAAGAAAGATAGAGCTATTTTCTGAATATACATGGTGCTAGGGATTAGTATCAAACAGGAAAAAAATTAACCCATGAGGTCCAAATAGCAACCTCTGGGTCAAAATCAGCCTGCCATTTTTTCCATTGAGGAGATAATGAACAGTTTGAGTAATAGATCCTCATGTATGTACAGTCATTTTCCTCCTTTCTCCATGTGAATGGCCTAGAAGTGACCATTATGACTTTTTGGTGCAGTGAAGGGGCTGAGGAGGTGTCCCCCCTGCAGGTACCACACCATGCAATGTCCCAAGCTGCTGCCACCGTTGCATCAGCTCACTGTAGAAGGCAAAGCCCTGCTTCTGAGATCCAGTTCACTCATTTCCCAAAGCTCAAACAACCTGATTTGAGAAACACAAGAAATAGGATGAGCAAAACAAACAGCTTGGTGTTTCAGGGTAAACAAATACAATGACCTCACTAAGATGGTTGAACATAGCTAATATCATAGCTAATATCAGCTGTTATTAGCAGAGAGTAGGCCAAAGCAAGAAACACTGGTTCAGCAGCACATATACTAAAATTGGCACATTACAGAGAAGATTAGCATGGCTCCTGAGCATGAATAAAACACAAATTTGTGAAGCGTTCCATATTTTTGATTCTATGCTGTGGCACTAAGGGAGATTTTTTAGTAGTGGGACTCAGTAGGTCAGGTTGGTGGTTGAACTTGATGATCTTGAAGGCCTTTTCCAAGCTAGATCATTCTATAATTATTAGGGGGAAAAAAAAAAAAAAAAAAAAAGGAGATTTTCAGCTAACTCACAGCATGGAACAGCCCGTAGTGACATGGACTCCACACCTCTGTGGGCTCGTCCACCATGCAGAAATACTGGAATTGTGCTATAATCATAAGTGTAATTGCTTGTGTACAGCTTACATACAGAAGCAATGTGCTATAGTCACATGCATTTTGTCATTTAACAGATTTGGTAGACAGCACACTGAAAGTCCCATGTAACTTTGCCTAGGGAAAGGATTTCCCACCTATACGAGCTGCAACATGCTGCTCCTACAGCTGCAATGAAGGCAGTAAAATGGAAAGCAGTCACCTCACGCATTTTGCCACTCTCAGCACCAAGTGAGGGTTGATTTGTGCAATCAGTATGTTAAGGGAAGAGATAATGAAAAAACATTAATCCAAATTTTCCTCAGTAAGTTTTTCCAATACCATTATTATTGCCAGTTCTAGTCTCTGTTGCTGACTCATGCTAGGAACATAAGTAGGATAACTAGGTTTCAGATCAAGTACTCATCAGTTGCCTGACGAGGTAAAGATCACATTTTCTTTAAACTGTCAAACATCTTAAATCAAAGTTTAATTTCTCAGCTAATGCTTCCACCCCCCAAGAATACAATGCGTCTCTCAGCCTTTAGTCTTGATAGAGGAAATATTAACAACAATTAAAAAAAAAAAAAGTTGAAAAACAACCTTACCAGCTTATTTTAAGCCTTCCTCTACACTTTCTCCTACTTTCCCTTCTGCTTCTGGTTTATATCACCTCACCCTGTAGTTAATCAGCCTGGTGCTGACAATTAGGCTTGTTAACACTCTCCTTGCAAAAGGCTTGCTCTCCAATTAGGCTGCCTGGAATACTGCAGGCAGACAGAAGAGAACAGAAGAGGAAGTGGCTGTTCCTGGTGCTGTAGTTTCAACAGCATCTGCAGGAAGACCTGGCAGCAAAGGGTAGAGCTTTTAACCCCTGAGCTGCCAAGGCATTTTAACACACTGTACTGTAAAGAAGCTCAGTTTGTGATTAAAACGGGGATTTTGTTTGTTTGCTTGTTTAATAAAAGATTAAAGATCTAGCTAGACACATTGTAGGAGTCACAAAAGTACCTGTTCCAAGTTTAGTACTTAACTCATGTTATTTACACAGGGTATTAAATGCCAAAACACTTTATTACAGGTAAACCGTTAATACTATCTCGACATATGTCATACATACAATTTCATCACAAGCTATTTAGTGTCTTTCTTTGTATATTTACTGACCAAGATCTTAATTCTGATTGCTACTGTTTTCCATGCAGTCAACAACTGATTAACCCTCTTGCACTGTGATGTCCCTGTGCTGATTGCTCCCAGTTAATTTGACATACGTATTCTGGATTGCTTTTGTATAATACTGTAGTACCATAAAATATATGATGATGATGTAGACCTGAGGCAGAAACAGTTGTGAAAGTATCAGCAGCAGTCATAAGAGATATGGAGCACATAAGAGATATGGAGACATGGAGCATTACGTTTTTAGGGCTGTGAATGGAGACCATGTTTCTGGTAAGTTTTTCATTGCCCGTGGATAGTGGCTTACAGATGGGGCAAAGGGTATGTACAGTCTGGGGCCATGGCACTGAAACTGCTCTAACAGGCATGTTTTCTGAATATTACACTGGCTTACATATTACACTGGCTTAATTTTCATGCAATAATGTATGTATTTGGGCATATTAATAATAATGTAGTCAGTGGAAAGATATCCATGGTTTCTGACAGCATAAGAGTGGCTCTGTAGACAGAGTAGGTCATGAAGAGTGATTGGAGTTTTATTTTAGCACTATATAGTATGTAGTTTTTCAGTGAAATGGCTAGGTTTCAAATGTTACCCGTCAAACACAGAATTGTTTAACTTCATTCTTGTGTTAGTAGCTGTACTGAAGTTAACAAGACTACTCCTCCTGTTGAAGGTCAGGCCTCTAAGTATTTATAGCCTTATTAAAAACAAAAGAAATTCTGAAAAACAAACACCTATAAAAATCTGTATTCTTGAAACTAGCCAAAGTTCAGCAATGTTTATTTTATTCCCTACTATACTTCCCACATGCTATGCATCTGGGAGTCATTTATTATGGAATTGTTTACAGAAGCTATTGATAACACTAATGTACAAACATCAGTTGTTTTTCATGCTGCTGGAGACTTTATGGTTCACTTTCATAAAGACTTAACAGAAGTGCACTGCTGAGGAAGCCAAAGTAGACACTCCTTAGCTTGGTTTGATGAGTTGAAGCTTCAGTGATTCTTCAGTGGAATATTAACTACAGTAACAATACCATTTTCAATGAATTAAAATTTAAAAACAGCCACTCAATTGTCTCCCAGGGGATTAGTTTCTAGTGATGTTTCATTGAAAATGATGTTAAAATCTTGACTTTTGTTAAAAGTAAAATATTAAGGACTGTTTTTGCTCTTACAGCTGTGCAGTGTTAAAAGTCCATCTAAATGAAATTGGTTTCATTAGGTCCCATAACAACTAAATTTCCTCCAAGGGTGACTATTATAATACAGCCTCTGTAATCCAGATTTATCCTTTAGGAATTGAAACCCTGTTGACAGGTTTCAGTGGACATTGTTTGCATACAACTTTTGACTTTGATAACACACAGTTAATATAGAATGGAGAAAAATAGGCATATACCCCGTGGCATCAAACATGAATGCATGACCCTTCTGTTTTTCAGACAGCCATTCCTAGCCAACTCTATCACAGATTGGCAGATCAATGCAGAGAGGACAGCACAGAAAGAAAGTAGCGTACACAAGGACGACAGAGTTACAGAAGAAGGTGACAAAATGCAGAGAATACCAAGGGTATTGTGGAAGTTTAAAGCAAGAGAAAGAACCCCAAGGTAGGGAGATGTGGA
This sequence comes from Anser brachyrhynchus, assembly GCF_964034855.1. NCBI lineage: Eukaryota > Metazoa > Chordata > Aves > Anseriformes > Anatidae > Anser > Anser brachyrhynchus. The sequence goes on from NC_137699.1 coordinate 52,415,681, forward strand.
AAGAGTATTTTGTAGAGCTGGTCAAAGATGTCACACTCAAATATCTATTTCTTGAGACAATGGTGTTTTTGACAGAACATCAATTTTCATGGGAAGATTTGTCATTTGGGTGAACATTTTAGATTGCTGACATATTTCAACAAATCAAACCACAAAGACTTGGGTGGTTGAAAATTATTTTTTTTTTCCATGCATGACAGCTTTTAGGAAAAAAAAATAATTCTTCAACGGGTCTTTTTATTGGAATAAAAGATTATTCTCCCCCAAATAATTTATTTAGTATTCAGATAAAAACAGAAATGGGAAGGAACAAAAGATGGACAAAAAGAACAGAACTGGAAAGAAAAATATGAGAAAGAGAAGTGAAATGGAATATGTCTGGTGCAATTTTCATGCAAGGGAAATTGATAATGAAAAGAGAAAGCCTAAGGGAAGATATATTGTGAACAAACAATAAGAAGGCAAGAAAAGAAGATAAATAAAAAATAAAATTAAAAAAAAAAAGATGGTGGAAAAATATATGGGCAAAAAGTCATCTTTCTTCTGCTCCCTGCTAATGGCACAAGAAGTTTCCATGTTTGCAGTTTGCCAAGAAACTCAGAATTTCAGCTACTTCTGTTCACTGTTTTGCTTGAATTTATGCTTTTCTTAATGGAGTCATCTTTGAAATAAGTAGGAAGCGTTAACAGATGTATATAAAATGGCAAGGGGCATGCAGGTGGTGCTCTGTGGGTAAAACAAGTACAATTAGGGTGTAGTGTATTCCCCCTCTCCTGGGGGATGTGTATTTTATCATAGCCTTCAAAGTTTTAGTCTGTACTGTAAAAGAAGGCACGGGAAGTCAGTTACAGAATTTGCAAGCCTGGGGGAATCCCAAAGGCGAGGATTTTGTTTTGTTTTGTTTTACTCAAAAGTTTTAACTGCGCACCCAAACTTCCCCTGCTTCACTGTGCTTTGCCCCACTGTTCCTATGGTGCTGTCACTCTTCTGTGCCTTTCCTTTTTGTTTTCCCTGAGATCCCTACTGCTATTTCGTGTAAAACTTGTGTCCCTTTCAGCTCTCCTTTCTCTGTTCCAGCTCTCCTTTGCTAGCCCCGTTCTGATCCCACCTTTGTGTTTTTCTGCAGTACTCAGAAACTCCTCAAAGCCAGAGTTCATAAGAAAGCCCAGAGAAGAAAGGCTACCCTGGGCTATGCGTTTTCAGGCTTGAGCCCACTTTTTGTATCTGATCAGGATTTATTTTATCATGTCAATGTGTTATAACAACACAATCCTTCCTATTGTCTACTGAATAAACTAACTCAGACTGGTTTAAAAATGCAAGCCTAAACTCTGTGTTTATAGGGAATCCTATAACTTGCTTGCATTTTTAAAAAAGAGGAAATAATGTTGTTAACAGACACAACTAAACAACAAAAATGAAAGATGAGGCTAAGCAATTCTCCTAGCTGGAAACTTCTGTTGTACACAGCAGCAAAACACAGACAACACAAGGGAGGAGCCACTGTAATTGGCTTTTGCTGTGATCTCTAGATTTTCGATTGAAAGGATCATGTCTAGGGTTCTATGCTGGTTCTTTTCTCATAAGCTCTCAGTACTTAGAAGTCTTTTCTTCCACTCTTAATTTGCCTGGAGCAAGGCTTTTATCTAGACTTTTAGCCAAGAGGCACCTGCTGAAATATTCATTGGCAGAAATTGTGCCATGGGTGTTTTTCCCCATTTGTCCAGTTCTGTGTCATTAAAATAGGGTTGAGTGCAACGAAAATAGGATTTGACACAGAAGAATGGCATTCGCTCAAAAACTTTATATAATAGGCAATTAACCCTTTTCAGTGCAAGAATTTAAATATTAAAGACTGCTGAATAGTACTCTTTGTCAATGGCCCTTTTGCACCACTTCAAAATAGAATTGAATATTACAACTTCAATTTGTGGGAGAATCAAATGATAATCTGCAAGCTTTTTTTGAGGATGATTTAAATAATTTGCTGTTTGATTTTTTTACTGATCTCTAACTGAAGGTGATGGTCATTTGAGAAAATACAAAGTTGAGAAAATGCCACGAAACCAGAGCCTTTAAAATTTTATAATATGCACCTAAAGTCTGTCCATCCTTCTCTCCTTCCTTTTGTCCTCCCTTTCTGCCTATCTTCCTGCCTGCTTTTTCCTAATACTTGGATAATCATAAAAATGATTCAAATGATATTTTTGTTTTGGATTTAGGTTTGGGAATGGAAATGTCAGTTTTCAAAAATCTCAGAGGATAAAATTAAAACTGAATCAAATAGGTACATGTAATTAAGCCTGGGGTATTTTTGACCTTATACAAAGTGGACCTCAAAGTTCACCAGTTAGCCTTCCTTTGAGTAGGGGTCAGGCTGGGTGAACTCTTGAAGGTCTCTTCTGACCAAATTATTCTGTGATTCTATTTTATGATTCTAATATGAGCAGATACTCAATGTACAGCGACAGAGGAGTATTTTTAAAAACAAATTTTCAAATGTAATCAGTTTTGCGGCATCAGGTGGTACAACAGAATTCTTCAGTATGATATTACTTCACCCTGTGTTTGAGGGTCTAATCCTAGGCCTGATCTGATAGTCCTCACAAGAATGTAAATCCAATGACATACAAGAAATTTCCTTGTAGACATATTGGAAATGTCCTTGCATGGTTGGATTCTGTTATCTGATAATATAGACATGTAATACTTTAACAACCTTTCTCTAAAGATCTCAAAGTACACGCTACACAGTCACAAATAAAACTGTGTAAAACTTGAAATGGAGAAATATTCATTGTCTCATATGTATCAGTATAAAAACGGACACAAAAATCAATCAGGTTTCTCAAAGATTTTGCAACAACAGTAATTCGTAAGTTACTACTGTGCATCCACAGGGTATATAGAGCATGCAACCAGTGGGTAGCAAAGGATGGGACAGTTTAATATACTATCCCTCTGTTTTCTTGACTACCACAATTCTGGGCTCCTTAGAGAACTGTCAGAATTTAAACAGCATTATTTGCTTAGGAAAGCTGTATCAAAACTTCTACAACTGCAGTGCTGTGTCTTGCAACCCCACCCTTAGTCTTCCTCCCTTGCATTGGAGAGACGTCCAGAAGGTAGGAGCAAAGCGAGCATGGAGGTGCCTCTGGGCAGTTTAATGGCAATTCTCTAGTATCTTTGGACGCTTATTCCCTTTTCATGTTTCTTTATGCAAGAACAAGGGCATAATCTGTTCAGAAATAAAGATCTTAACTATTCATGATTCATGAATAGTTACTGATTCATGAGTAAGATCATGAATCTACATTACATGAATAGTACTGATTCATAAGTAAGATCATGAATCTACTAAAAATATCTTTATATCCAGAGTTTTTGTTAAATGCATAGATTATGAGGGGAGTTACAAATAATGATCTCTATATATAAAGAAGTTTCAAAATAAGTAGCCAAAGTAAAAGCATGTAAAACATTTATATATTTATGATAGGACATAAGAAGAGAGGCAAATTCTTATTAGCTACATCCAGTTAAAATCTGGATTTTCTCCACAGCTTCAAATAGAGTTGCATTGATTTTGCGCTGGTGCAAGTGAGAACGGGACATAGCTTTCCATTCAGTGATTATACTGCAATGATAAATTGTGGCCTGAAGTGTGATTTTGCCTATCATCCTCCTCTCACCAACAGTTGATGGAGAACATTTTTTCCACAAATTTTATTTTAAAAGATGTTGACATTTTTGCAGTGTCAGATCAGAATACAGCAATATTCCACTTTGGGTGTTCCAGTTAAAGTTTCCCGGTGGAAATACGTCACACAAGCCTAGCAAACAAAATCATAGTGCAAGCTCTTCTAGGACCTGGAGCAGGAATTTTGGCAGTCTTTTTATCCCCACATAGAATAATGAGAGTTTATTAGGGAGAGTGAAGGCAGGATATTTTGCATGAAAGCTACTCAATGGAAGTAAATTTTGTTCTGTTAGAAATGCACATTTGATTCGGTTGCAGTTTATGAAAAACTTTAGATGTGTATTTATGTTTATTCAGCAAGCATTCTAACATATGTTAAACAAAGAACAAACAAACAACAACAGCAACAACAACAAAGTCTAAGTCCAGTGAAAGAATTTAAATATTTTAAAGTTAGACAATGTGATACTTCACTTGTTGGCATTTGGTTGATGGGAAGGAGTCTAGACCCGTAAGAGAGAGTCTCTGGGTACCGGTGATCTTCCCTAGATAATATCAGGAGGGATATATTTCTAAAAGATGCAATCAGAATGCCTGAAGGTCTCTAAATTCTAGACACTTCCATGCTGGGTGCTAACTCAATGGTGAGAAGTTTCAGGATCACAATTGCAATTTTCCTAAATGCCATGTGAGCTCTGTGTCAGTCTCTAGTGCTCCTTAGACCTCATAAAGTCTTTCAAAATAGAGATGAAGATCTGAATCAGATCATCTGCAGAGATGCAGACCTTGTGGGAGATCTGCAAAGGGCATTCTGAACTGTTAGACACCGACAAGTGCCCGTGCTCTGCCCAAAAAGAAGGAAGTACAGGGAAATATCCAAAAACCACGATCCAGAAGCATTTGTACTTTTTTCAACCTCCACAAAGCTAGGAATGAATTTTGCATAAAGTCTCCAGACTTCTGGACTGTCAATTACAGGGAAAAAAAATATAAAAAAAAAATCCAACAACTTCAGTTGTTTCAGAGTTTTTCAAACAGGTGCTCTGGAAGTAAATTTGCTAGTTTTACCCTTTTTATTTTATAGTCTGAGGCTATATTTACATCTTTCCACATTACAAATGCTGAGAAAAGATTGTCATCAGGACCTTGTGTCCTATCACAATGTTGTACATATATCACCAATTCTGCTCTGAGGCACCACCTCAGTGTAAATCTTGAGATACTTTATTGAAGTCAATGGAGTTAATTCCAGATTTACAGGAGCATCTCTGGCAACAGATTTTGGCCTTTGGCTGCTTTTTTTTCAGATTTTTCTTGGTGCATAATAGCATATGTGCTATTTCAAAAGAAAAAAAAAAAAGTCATAATGCTGCCATGATAGAAGCACAAGTGCAGCCAAGGGTGTTAGAGCACAGTTCTTGATTACACCAAAATTGCTTAAGACAAGAGTGACTGCTTCATTGACTTAATGCAGATGTGGGATATGAAAGATTCTGTTGTAAAGAGGATTGGTGCTCTCAATAACCTCCTTTAAAAACAGCCTCCTGAATTAAAAATTAAAAGGAAGTAAGAAATGTGGTATGAGAAACTGCAGTAAATGAGAAGCAGAATTTTAATGGATAAATGTAAAATTATTTTTCTAAAGCAAAACAACCTGATAACTGTTTAACACCACTGAACAGCAGACAAAAAATTATAATTTAATAAAAAGGCACTTGGCATCATTGCTAAATGAACTTTCTCCACCATTCAACAGTACTCTGTCCAACCTGACATGTTATTAGTAGAATAAGCTTCACTTAACCCTGAGATTGGAAGTATTGGGAGTTAAATATAGCAATTCTGATTATGATAAATAAAAAGAGATGGAGAGTAGCAATAAACTACTTTGTGTCCCAAGAGGATGAACACATATAAAGTTTATGGATCTGGCACACAAAAGAATGATCATGATTACAGCTGGATTTCATTTCAGTATTTAAATTATGATCTTTGATTGGACACAGACAATTTTCTGATTGGAAGAGTAAATGCATTCCAACTTTCTTGTGTTAATTCACTTATTAACCAATTCAGCAATAACTTTTCCAAATATATTCCCAATATTCAGCATGAATTTGCTGGGTTTGGTCAATTCTCCTGCCAGTGCATGTGGATATTCAGATATGGGATATGCAGACCTTCAGAATTAATTCATTTAGAACTCCAAGTGAATATTTGTGGAGCAGTTCTGCTATAACCTCTAAGAATAATTCACATTGAAGGTACAGATCCAGCTTGGGCAGAGTCCCTTGTGTTGTAGGGGTACGCTTGGGAGAATAGGAGGCTGTTTCCTGCCCGTACGCCTCAGCCTCTAAAATTGCTTATTAGAAGCACAAAGTATGTACATATGCAGGTATGTACCACACAGACTTCATGTATTTTTTACCCTCTTCTTTCCATCCTGGGATGAAAAATTCACCTGAGAAAAGTATTTTTAATAGTTTCCGATGTCCTTTAATTTTCAGTCCTGACAAGGAGAATGAATGACAATGAGGAGAAAAGCTGCTTCCATACTAACGTTATTTCCTTACTATCTCTGTAATAACAAACCCTAAAGATCAATTAGATAAAACACACACTATTGCTGTTTCTGTAGATGCAGAAAAAACTTTCAGTATGACACCCCAAATTTAAGCATATGTCACACTGCCTTAAAAAAATCACCAATACTTTTAGCCAGAAAAACTGAGCTAGAAATGGCCTTTAACGGACTGTTTCCAATATTTTCATTTAGTTTGAAAAAGCTTCTACTAAATTTTTAGCTTTTTGGCTTTGCTTCACAAACAGTGATGATCATGGCTCACCTTTGTATTGAGAGAGTTATTTGTGGAAAACCTGGGCTCAATTCTGTCTTGCCAAACAGCTCCTGAAAACGCAAGGCCTTGACCAAGTAAAACTAGACTGAAAAAGGTACTCAACTTCAAGATCAGGTTCATGAAAAAGAGATCTCACAACATTACTCTCCCCTCACCATCTTCTCCGAGCATGGAAAAATCCGCCCAAATTCCCCTAGTTCCTTTTGGTGAAAATCTCTGTAGAATTTGCTCCATTAATTTGAATTCATAGATAGTACTTCTCTAAAGTAGCGAAGATTTATCCAACTATTTTGTGTTTAAATATGGAGCTTGAAACTCTAATCACAATTTAATTTGACTAAATACGTACATACTTTATGGTCAATCATCCAGATCTTTTACAAGGTCCCTTGGCTTTGGAATTACTAAGTCTCAAATGGTACTATATATGAGCCTTATCTGACATGACATATATTGAAACAGACTGTGGAATGATCGCTTAGAGATGAGAACCTTGCTACAGTTTTAGTGAACCAAAGCTAAGAGGCAAATTATTCAATTATAGTAAATTTACAGTAGCTTAATATTTGATAGAAGTGGTTCTTCTATCATCAGAGCATCATATTGAAAACCCTTGAGCAGCAAAATAGCTCCGGATATGCTGAGGATGTTTTAGCCACTTATTAAGAAAATTCATCTATCTTGATCTTTTTAATTTTTTTTTTCTTGTATTTTTACTTTTTAAGATCACTTTGGCTCTTTGTTCAGTAATGGCTGAGATATATTTGGTGTATACATTAATGGTCCAATTTACCTTGGATAGCAGTGCACTAGAGGGAGGGAGACAGCAGTATTAGTGCAGGTATGCTATGGCAGAATTGTGGTTCTCTAATTAACCCATGGGAAGTAATTGCACTCTCAGAGTCTCTAAGGCAAAGACGACTGTTCTCTTTGAGTATAATACATTGAGGAATAGAGTCAATCCCAATTTTTTCCCTAAACTACTCTTCAGGTCACTGTTATATGTCTCCCCTTATAGATCTGTCCAAGTTAGGAAAGACTGTAGTAGTGAATTTAATCAAGTGAATTAGTTTTGTCAGGCAAGTGCTAGAGTTTCATGAATTTAAGTACACAGAAATTTATGGCAAGAATTCAGAAGCCTCTATTTTAAGACTTAATATTTTGTCAGTCCTCTTCTGAAGTCATATAATATGTTTACATTCAGTAGTTGCATTAGAGTTAATGCTTATGCAAATACAACAATAGCAGATTGCAATGTGTTTCAGCCCACCAGTTTATTCTGTATCCAGCAATCCAGATGCTCGTGTTCCAAAATGGAGGATGACATTGTGTACAGTCTCAGTGATGGTGCAGTTATAAGACATATTCCAGAAAATCCTGTATGGAGGTAACTACACCTGCTGGTGACAAAGGTGGGAATATCAGTTCCTTTAAGGCTCTTCTCCCAAGTTACTTACTGATTTTACTCTGGATGTGGAGGAAGTTTTGTGTGTGGCCAGGAAAATGTAACATCCTGGTCTTGGGTAAAAACATTTATTTAGCAGTAGTTATGCATGCTCCCCTTAAACTTCTGAGCATTGACATGGACAAATGGTCAGGCCTTTGTTCCTCTCCATTTGAATGAGCATTAAATGTTCAATAAAGGTTCACACAAGCAGTACTCTAAATTCAGTAATTTAAGTGAAAGTACACTTCTTCACAGAGGGATGCATAAGTGTTTAATAAAGATTGCTTTTTCCATAATATGTGCACCAAGCTGTACTTTAGATAAATTATCTGTAGTTAGAAGGGTACAAAGATCACTAAAAGGGAACAGCGATGATCCTAATTTTCATTGTTGTTTGATCTGTTGGCACATATTTACCCATCTAGTCACAGTTCTACTTTGGATTCTTACATTACTCCAGATCCATATAAACAACAACCTACTAGATTTAATGATAATACACTTAGAATGCTCAGTCATTTATCTTGGAATTAACTCTGTTAAATTTGCTTCTGTGACATTTATAGTAAGTTTCAGTGCAGTTTCATTTGATTCAGGTACTTATTTATTAAGACTGAACATAACAGGAGTGCTATAGCACCAAAGGTATGCTGTTATTCTTGGTGTTATCATCACTTATTAAGAAAGACCTTCATCTTTCTATTTCTCATAGTGTAATGGGCAATTTAAGATGGACTAAGCAAAAAGATGCTATCTGTAATGCAGAGAAGATGGAGCATTTCTCTAGCCTTTTAACCCAAGAATTGTCAATTTCTATCAGCAGTAGCAGGGCTTGACACTTAGGGTAGCTTGAACCTGCTTTGCATACTGTGAATTCTTACAACAGCAGCATGAATTGTGACAGGGGCTAATTAGCATTTCCACCCCCTCTATTCGACTCTTTTATTTTTGACGACAAGTGCCAGAAGCAGTAGAGGAAGTTTAACTAAACCCAGATTAAGAAATTAGGCTCCAATTTTGGAAGTTAAAGAAGAAGATAGCTCTACATTTGTGGCAGGTACTTCCAACCATGTGTACATGTGAAAGCGATAATCACATCTTTATTCTTGTATGTTGAATGCACAACTGTTTGTGACTCTGTGATATTTTAGAACAATACATGCAGTGACTTCCAGCTGCCCCTTCAAGGTATCCATCCAGATCTCAGTGAAGCTAGTGACAGTCTTTCTGGTGGCTTCGGTTAACATTAATTTCTAGTTTTATGTACATAAGATAAAGCTGGTATTTCTGAAAAATGGAAATGGGGTATGACACTTAATTAACCTCCACCCAATGTAACCATCTCCTTTTGACCTTTTCTATGTGCTATGTAAGCCTTCCTGAAATCAGGTGAAATCCCATAGACCAGGGATACATACATCCACTGGGGTCTAGTAGACTGCGACTAAATAGACTCCACTGAGAAGGGAACATACAACCTACCTTTGTTATTACTATCCCTACTAATTATTTATATTGTAGTAGCCTGTAACAGCCTCATTCAAAATCTTTGCCTGCTACATGCCACTCTACTTCCAAGTAATTCAAAGTCTGTTACAGCTTGTAGCATCACACAAAGGTGCAATGGTGTTCAGCAGCTAAATAGCTGAACTAAGAAATGGACAGATCTTAGCCCCAGTTTCATGCCCTTATTGCTGGATATGCTGCCTGACATATTTATATATTATGTTTCTAAATACAGTATAATCCTTGCACAAGGTAAAAAGAATATAACTTTGTAGTCTAACATAACAAACCACCCTGTCATGTACCATTGGCTTCTCTGACTGAAACATGATATTGCTCTTAAAATAACTATTGTGTATTTTCTCATTATTGTCTTGTGCTCACGATGTATTCATGTATTGCATTTAGATCAAACCTCTCTGCAACACAGGCTTTTTGTTCTGGGTTGTTACAGCTCCTAGCACAGGATGAGATCCTGATAGCTGATCAGGGGTCCTAGCACCAGTGCACCATGAATAACAATACAAGCAACGAAGCAATAAAGAGCAAGGATGCTGATGACAGCACAGGAAAAAAAAAAAAAAAGCCAGATGAATATAGTCTGCAAATGTTTTAAGTAGTGATGATAAATAGTTAAAAAAAAAAAAAAAGTATAAAAGAGCCAGTGTTCCTATTCATGACAGCACTTATGCATGTGCTTAACATTATGTATGTGAAGAGACTCAAGATTTCAAGGATACTAGTCATATACTTAAAAATTAAGCTTCAAGTTATTGGAATACAGCCTTAATGAGGATAATTTAGATAGCCTAATATGCACAATGAATTAATCACCTGGCGGACTAATTATGCCTTATTGAAATGTTGATCCCAACTGTAATCATACCAAACTTGCAAAGCTGTTCAGAACTGAGGCGAATTGGAGGGTTCTCAGTGCAATATGTATGCAGAGATTCAGAGAACAGTCTGTCTCAAAGTTAGCAATGTTCCATGAGTCCTTCATGTCCACCGACTTTGGAGGATGGTTTTCACGTAGGAGGCTCAAAAGATGAAGGTTTATACTTTAGGAGTAAGGGGAGGGTTTCTGAGCACAAAGTTCAAGGGAATCGAATCAAATTGAGGGTGGGAAAAAGTGATGAAAGCAGTAGACTCTGATGAATTCCATCACCAGGTGAACTTTTGAGGGTCCCATCAAAAAAGACACTTACTGCATTATTAGTTTCAGATCAGTACATCAAGACGACAGATGCTCTCTCCGGTATGCTTCTCTGAGCAGGATGCTTATTTTTAGAGAGATGTTAGGACGATGATTTTACAGTAGGATCTTCTGGGGCTTGTAGGTGTTGTAGGAGGTCACTTAAGGACTTCCAAAGCTAGTCCCTTTACATCTCTCTTTTGCATGTCTAATTTATTGCTTTGGTCAGCATATTCTAACTATGAATGAGGGAGCCATTTGATTCAGTATGTTCTGGCAAAAATCCAAGCATTCTGTGCAAACCTGACAAGTTAAACTTGTAACCTGAAGTCCCACAAATCACTACAGATGGAGAAAGTATGAGATATCTTTTGCTTTCTCAACTTAGACTGTTTTCTTCATGGGCAATAACACTAGGGACTTTTCAGCCTTTTGTTCTCTTTCCTTTCTGCTTTTTGATGTTGGATTTTACACTTAATATAAGAGATGTGGAAGGCAGGCCTTCTGCTTTTAGTGAGCAACATCACAAATACTGCTTTGGTTTCTACCTGACTTGTTCTTTAATTGCACAAAATTAAATAAAAGAACTTCCCCCCATTCTACATGTGTTTGGTTAATGTTCAGACACTCTTTTAAAAGCGCAGAACTTCAGTGCCTTTAGGATATAGCAATGCTTTATTTGGATTCAAGTGATTAAAGAGCTAATTTTCTTAGTGGGAGGTTAGTACATTTATACAGAGAAACTGCATTACAGGAATATGGATACATTTGAGTTCCACGGGGGCCCAGGGAATTCCAAATTCCCATCTCTCTGCTTGTAGCAGCAAAGACCATAAAAAAGAAAGAACGAAACAAACAACAACAACAAAAAAACAAAACAAAACAAAAAAAAAACACTCAGTGTTTAGTATCTTCTGAGTCTGGTGTCTTCTGTGTAGCTGGAGACAGTTATGTTCAGTTTTCCCTAGGGGACTAACTTTTTCTGAAGTTGTCTGTTCGGTCCTTTTAATTGTAAAGTCATATAGTTAATTTCCTCTGCATTGATTTCAAATGATGCTGTAAATGTTATGTTCACATTTTGTTTCCATCTAAACAACTTGGTTGTTAATTCCTTTCAAAAACGTTGATTTTTTTCCAGGTTAAAAATTTGGATACAGGAAAGTAAAGATCAGAGCATAAAACCTGGGCAATACTATGTAGGTTTTGATTGTGCCATATAATTTTTCCCCGTTAAAAACAAGGCATTGCAACTCTGATATTATCCATTTTAAGTACATAGCAAGATTGTGGCAGGTATTTGGAAGGAGTATTTTTCCTATTTTTTTTATGCCCTACCAATTTGCTGAATTCAGTCTGAGAATGCTGTTCATTGTCCTGATAAATCAGTTGTCTGAATGCTTTTCCACAGTTTTATCTGGAATGGAAGTACCAAGACTTACATGATGAAGGGTTTGGTCTCCAGTTGTTAGCCAGGCAGGCATTTCACCCAAAGGAATGGAATTAATCAACATGGATTTCAGCCTGGATCCAGGAATTAGGATCCACATTTAAGCTCATAGAAATGTCATCTTCAATGACTACGTGGTTTTAGTTCATCTGAATGAATACTTCTCTTTGAGAACTGGTTCTTGTTGGATTATAACAAAGCCAAGTTGAAGTGAAATGTTTGCTAAGTGAAATGTGTGAACACCTTGAAGCACATGTGTTTTACTCCTTTTTCATTATCCAAGCACTAACCACTACATACTTAAAAGGCGTACATAGATATGATTGCTGCCCAAGTTGAAGTGAAGCATCTCCAGTCACCTTATGGAAAGTGTTATGCTGCTCCCCTGACTCTGGAGCCAATGTTCTGTGCTCTGCACACTCCTTCAGCTCATTGCCTGGTGACTTCTATGGGTTATGTGAAATAATGGAACTGCACTATGGAAAGGAATTTATTAGAATCATAGAATAGTTAAGGTTGGTAAAGGTCTCCAAGATCATCTAGTCCAACTGTTCCCCTACCACCAATATCGTTCACTAAACCCTGTCCTTAAGTACCATAACCAACCTTTTTGTAAACACCCCAGGGACAGTGACTCCACCACCTCTCTGGGCAACCTGTTCCATTGCCTGACTATTCTGAGAAGAAATGTCTCCTAATTTCCAACCTAAACCTCCCCTGGCACAACTTGATGCCATTCCTTCTTACCTTATTGTTAATTATCTGTGAGAAGAGGCTGACCCCCAACTCCCCACAACTTCCTTTCAGATAGTTATAGACAGCACTAAAGTCTCCCCTGAGCCTCCTCTTCTCCAGACTAAACAACCCCAGTTCCCTCAGCTGCTCCTCATAAGACTTGTGTTCCAAACCCTTCACCGGCTTCATAGCCCTTCTCTAGACACATTCCAAGGCCTCAGTGTCTTTCTTGTACTGAGGGGCCCAAAACTGAACACAGTACTCGAGATGTGGTCTCACCAGAGCTGAGTATAGGGGAACGATCACCTCCTTGGTCTTTCTGGCTGTACTATTTCAGATACAAGCCAGGATGCTGTTGGCCTTCTTGGCCACCTGGGCTCACTGCTGGCTTGTGTTCAGGCTAATCAACCACCACCCCCAGATCCTTTTCCTCTGCACAGCTTTCAAACCACTCTACCCCAAGCCTGCAGCATTGCATGGGGTTGTTGTGGCCAAAGTGCAGGACCCGGTACTTTGCCATGTTGAACCTCATCCCACTGGCCTCTGCCCACTGATCCAGCCTTTCCAGGTCCCTCCGCATGGCCTTCCTACCCTCCAGCAGATCAACGCTTTCTCCCAACTTGGTGTCATCTGCAAACTTACTGAGGGTGCACTCAATTCCCTCATCCAAATCATCAATAAAGAGGATGGGCCTCAACACTGGGGAACACCGCTCATGACTGGTCGCCAGCTGTATTTCACTCTATTCACCACCACTTTCTGGACCTGGCCATCCAGCCAATTTTTAACCCAGCAAAGAGTGTACCCATCCAAGCCACGGGCTGCCAGCTTCTCCAGGAGAATACTGGGAGACTGTGTCAAATGCTTTGCTGAAATCTAGGAAGACTACGTCATCCACATCATCCACCAGGTGGGTCACCTGGTCATCGAAGCAGATGAGGTTGGTCAGGCAGGACTTGCGTTTCATTAACTCCTGCTGGCTGGGCATGATCCCCTGGTTGTCTTGCACATGCTGTGTGATTGCACTCAGGATTATTTGTTCCATAACTTTCCCTGGTACTGAGATCAGGCTAACAGGCATGTAGTTCCCCGGATCTTCCTTACGACCCTTCTTATAGATGGGCATCACATTAGCAAGTCTCCAGTCATCTGGGACCTCTCCAATTGACCATGACTGGAGAGTCATATTCCCCTGCCATGCAGAAGGATGACTGCACAGGATGCCCCAAAATGAAAAACTGGCAGACAGTTCCCTTAGCAATCGGAGGGAAACTGGGGTGGTAGGTTCCACCTGCCACTGAAAAGCATTTTTTTTTCCTGGTAGAAATTCTCTTCATTCATGCTTAGATATTTTTGCTTTTCTCAAAGTGCTAGCATTGAAAATGTATTTGATTTATGATGAGTATGTTTTACAATGCATTTCTCATGCAACAAACACCCAATTCTTAATTTTCCATCTAGCTGAGTGCTGGACAGGCCAAATTTGGCTAATTACTAACCGGGGTTTAAAGAGCTAAACAAGGGTGGGTACAATATCCAAGCAAATCAATTGTTTCAATACCAGTCTGAGCTCTGCTCTGGTTTTATAAGAATGATGTATGAAATAAACTCCATTACCTGGGGAAGAGACTAGCAAATACTGTAGATATTTTATATTGTTGTTTAAAAGCTGAGGTGATTAATGCTAGATCCTTTATTTTAGTGACATAGCACCGTAATCTGAGTTCAGACAAGTTGGTTTATTGAAGGGAAACCCTTTTTTGTCTGCATTCCAAGATTCAAAAGAAAAAAATACAGGCTGGGATTACAGCCAGACTGAGGAGAACTGATGTAGTCTGTCAGTAAGCCCTCAGGTAACAATATCATAATTTATAAATTCTACCAACAATAGGATAGTAATTAAAGATGTAAGTTTCCCTTTTCCTGTCCCTATTTTTGGCAAAATAGATTTCAGAATGCTAAACTGTGCGTGTGTGTGTCCCAAAGCAAGGATTTAAACCAAAACGGAAAAAAAAAAAAAAACGCTAAAAAAAAAAAACAAAAAGGAGAGAGAGACTATACATAAAAAAATGGGCTTTTTGCTTCTGTTATGACTTGCTCTTCTTATTGCTTTTTCTTTAATAGGCTGGTGGCATGTTGGACTTTCTGACATGCATCACTGCATGATCCAGAATTGCTTTCTTACAAAGTCAGATTGGAACTTTTTGTGATTTGTTTTGATATAAAATGAGAAATACCACAGTGGACTAGATCTTATGGTCACAAAAAATCTAAAAATTTCCTTGGAGCATGTAAATTTACCCCAGTGAGGCAAACTGTCCTATATCTGTATTTAGTGTTTGGGCCATTAATTCAAATAATTTTGTCTTCTGAACTAAGAATGGGGCTACATGTGGGAAAGAGGAAGTTGTCTAATACAAAAGAACCTTCTTCCCCAAATTACACCAACCCTAATTATTTCATACTCTAAGAACAGTGTAGGATCATGTTGAAAAATACAGTGAGGTTATTGTTGGCAAATGATGACATTTTAGTGGCAAACAAGGATGCAGATAACAATTATGGTACCACATCATTTTTGTTGACACTAATTAGAGCATTTTCAATGCTTGTTTAATTTCTGCTTATTTTATTTGCCCTTGAGTTATGGTCATAATTTTATGGAATGTTTCTACAATGCCCAGGACAATGGGGCACTATTTGCTACTGGGAAATGAGGGTAGTAGTGTACTAATAAAAATAGTAATATTAATAATAAGAAATTAATTATATCAGTTTATACTGTGATCTTGTCAGTAGTCATGAGTTAAGTGGTGTTGGATTAGTCCAACACTTAAGTGGCAGTTTGTCAGGGAACACTTCTGTTTAACAGATGGTACTGAACAAGTGCCCAAGCATGGTGTTAGGACATTGCATTGCACTAGGTTCCACCAGACATGAAATTGAGGTCTTGTCCACTTACATCCGTAAAAATTAAATATCAAAATACACAGATATATATGTATGTATATACTAAGCATAAGGCCTAACTGCCATACCTACTGTAATCTGCAAAAATACTTTTCCTGAGTGGTGGTCACTAGATCCAATGAATATGGGTGAAGTCAGTCTTCGAGATTCTTTCTGCCAGGTCTGCTTCTATAGTACCCCTGATTAAGGTTATTTTTCACCTTGTGTGTTACACTATTTAGCAATGTTGCCCTGTAGTATCCTTAAATAGATCCTGCATGTCACTCTATTTTTGATGAGTAGTGTATTCTTCCTATGTACAGATCTGACAGGCTGAACAATGCAGTGTTCTTCTTGACTCCATACTTAGCAATTGTTTTTCTCACTTTCCTTCAGGAAACACTGAATAGCAGGTACGAAAGTATTTGAAATGGATCTGAGGCTGAAAAATGTGTATCTTTCCAGGAGGGAAGTGACGTATTTGATTTTTACTTTTCCGTTTTGATTCTCACACTGCATAAATGTCAATAGTAATTTCACAGACTTTATCTGTTCTGTTCCTCTTGTATTGAATGTGATGAAGAAATGATGAATGAGGTTAAAAAGGAGGACAGTCTTTCCAAATGGATTTCCTTCTCTTTGGAAAAACCCTTTTCTCTCTGTTTCACACCAAAGGAAGAAAATCTGATTTTACTTTTCTTTTCTTCCTTAGGTCTTGGCAAACACTTCAAGAAAGAATTCAGATCTACCCAAATTTATATCCTGGTCACGTAGTCTTAGCTGAACCTAAGCAGATGAGCAAAGGCCGTTTGGATTTACTGTGCTGTTTCTTTGGCGGTTCTCCCCACCTAATGACCTGAAGTGTCACTGGTAAGTCCCCAGTTTAGAAACAATTGGGAGCACTCACTGGTGCATACATCCACCAGGATTACCTCTGCCACACGCGTCCCGCAAAAATTTAGTGCAGTGCAAATCACTCACACAATAAACAGGTAAATTTTGCTCCTAATATTTCCTTGTCCATGTGACTGTCTTCTGTGCTTTCATAGCCTCCAGGCAATATCCTTCAGAACTCATATATACATCTTTTTCTGAGCTAAAGAAAAGTACTAATGATTATACTGGACAGTCCTTGCACTCATTACTGTACTGATGATACAAAAATACTTGTGACACTCAGATCCCCTTGCTTTGCAAATCTCTTAGCCCAGCCACTTAGCGTGTATGTAATATCAAATATTTGAATTTATGAAAAATTAAGAAAGAGTAGGAATGTGAGTTAGTTAACAAAGAAAACCCTAAACAAATAACTCATTGGTTGTAATTATTTAGAGCTCAGAAAAAAATCTAGGAACGGAATGAAATAAAAAATAATAGGTGAATTCATGAGGTCTCCTATCACCATGAATACCACCATGACCTCATCGACCTTCTCTCCAAACAGTGCTACTTACTCACTTCGGGATTCAGTTCACAATCGCTCTCCTGGCCTTTAATGGAATTGAGTGACTTTGGGGTATAAGCAGGGCATGATTATAATACCATAATGAACTAACTCCTGCATGTGTATCCCCTACCTTGTACTAGAGGGAATTAGAATGACCTCAGCTGTATGTCATAGGCTGCTAGTGAGTGAGCCCAGGTACATGAGGATGAGCTTAGTCTTAACACGGGAATATGTAGTGAACTGGGGGCTGGATGCATGAAAGGATCTAGGTCATGCAGCATATAATTTTTAGGTGCCTAACAGTTTAAAGAAATTTGCAGCCCCCATGTGAAGTGTCACAGACAACACATGAAACACAAAGAGTGAGGAACCTAGAAACTGGACCCTCAGAAACCAGCAAGCTTTAGGCATTGCATAAAGCAGTCATCAAACAAGGAGAAGCACAAGGCTAAATTCCACTCTGAGGTACTGGGAACTCTTGAGATTCCTAGCCCCAGCGGAACTGGGTACCTAGCATGGGATTAGACCCCCTTCACAAGCAGTTTCATGAATAGAAACAAATGCACTCTGCAAACTAAGCACTTGCATTTGGACCATTCTTCTGAGTGTCAGTGAACAGTTTTCAATTTTTTTTTCTTTGATCTGGAGCAAGGATTTTTTTTTTTATTTTATTTTTTTCCCATCCAAGATCAATGCCCGAACCCTCAAACCACTTGGTTATCTGGCAATTCTGGATGGAGTTTTCAATTGCTCCTAGTGAAGAAGTTGAACACTGTATATATAATTAAAGATTCAGAATTTGGCAGCAGATGAGTGGGAGGTTAAGGATCTCAGCAATGCTTAAAAATTGGATTGATTTGCCCCAAATCTCTTCTTGGACCTAATCCTGTGAAACCACAACATTTGGAGCCTGTAACTAGCTGTATTTAAGTTCTGTAGTGTCTGTCACAGTGAGTCACAGTGAAGATCTATGAGCTATGCAGTGCAGTAATGAAATCTTAGATGACTACTGACAATGTAGCATACTTATCTAATTGATTAGCAAAGCCTCACTCGATATAATACTGTAGGTGTCAGTAATTTAAACTTTATAGCTGGGTAAACTGAGGAACAGGAAAATACAGACAAACAAAATCACATGAAATTTTCAGAAAACAATGAATACATGCCAGGTCCCTTTTGTTAGTATGTCTCTCTTTTTCATTTATGTTAAATCGCCTTCTTTGCTAAGTGCATGTCTCCAGGAAGGAGAAATGTTCCTGAAACAATGGCTATTGGATGCCACATAAATTTGTAAAAGCTTCTCTTTCCAAAGGTCAAATCCTCATGGAAGTAAAGTCAAATTACTCTGTGTTTTAAGTGGAGGTTAGTTAGCTCATGAAGACAGGAGTGTTTGCAAGATACCCAGTCCTGCCCATTTTCTTGCTTTAAGGCACACACCCATTCCTAGAAATGTGTTCTCTCATGTCAGGAGCTCTGGTCTAACCATCCCAATATATAAGGTTATGAAAGGATTTGCTTAAGGCGTTTTTATTTTTATCCAGGCAAGCACTCAGGAGAAGAAGAGGGAGGTGGTAAGGGGGAACAAAATGATCTTGGATTTAGCATAGATGAGAAATGTGAAAATGCATAACTCTCAAATGCTTGTGCTTTGGGAGACGGTACTGCTTCAGTTCAAGAGTGAGTGGAAGAAATAAGTGATGTGCAGTTTCTTGTTTATAGTGAATTAGTACAAGAAGAAAAGTGTGGGTAAAGGATTTGACAAATAAGTTTGAGAATAATCTAATGACAGTGGACTGGACAGACTATGAAGCAAGATGGCATGTGCCTATCTTTTCTAATAAGGAAAAAAAAATGAAGATAAGATGAAACATTTATCTGTTGAAGGAAGGTTTCTGGGAAGGCTTCTGTCTGAAACAGTGGCTGACAAAATTTGAATCTGAACCTCACAAAGTAAATGCAAAGGAGAATAATGCAAGGTCAATGCATTTTTCCAGTTTTCATTTCAGCTATCTGGGCAGGCAGTGATATGTTAAAACCTTTATTTTCATTCAGTGTTAAGTGAATGTGCAGCTAGAGATGCACCAAAATGATGATATTAAAGTAAAAAAAATATCCCTTGGGAGCATGCCTCTGTACCTCGTCAACCCCCTAGCATAGTTAGAACTTCTGGCCAACAAGGCCAATCTATAGTTATTATATCTCTTTGTCTCTTTTCATAACTCCTAATAGAAGCACTGTTGTAGCTGCTGGCTAGAAAATTAGCCAAGTGCACTCTCTCTGTCTGTCTCTCTCTCTTCTCATCAGATTACTGGGAAAATTTAACAGTCTCTCTTCTTTTTTCTTTGCAGGCTGGTAGCACACTGGAGGGGCTTAGATTGAACCAGTTTAACTCTCTTATATCTCGTCTAGTCTTCACAACTCTTTGTGGACACATTCTTATTCTCCGCCTTAAGGGTGAAAGAAAGGTAGAGTGTGTAGCTCCTTCCAGATGGTGATTTGGGAATGTTGTTTGTTATGAGAAAAATAGTATCTAAAACAGCAAAACAGAGAAGAAACCACAAGACAAATTAGTGATCTATGGACATTTTACTGAGGAGCCTTTCATTCTGGGAGGTTTAGCTACAGCATTACCATTCAGATCTATGGGGAAGTGCACAAGCATTTTGGCTAGAACAGATAAGCCAAAGACTGCATACTTGAACCAGAATCCCTTTTTGTTTTGGATGACTGTACATTCTGTTGGCATCAAAACAGATGTAAAAAATAGGAAGCATTCTTCATCTTCTTTGGAGTATAAACATAGACCAGGAGATGTAAACCATTTCACCTGTTAAGACATTCTGTGAAAGTCTGTCTGCCATTCTCTGCGGAAAGATGCTTTGAAGAATTGGGAAGCTACAGAGAGACTTTCCTGTCTCTTCTGAAAAGCAAACCAAACACTTGTGGTTGGAAGGACGAACACAGAAAAGAGCTCAGGAATTAAGTATATTTTGACTGACGTAACAAAATGGGAAACAAGAGGGTCATATAGCAGTTAGAATAAATAATACCTTAATGGCAAGAAGAAGAAAACTGACAAGCCCTACAGCCTTCAGAAATTAAGCTAAGCCTTGGCATTCATGTTTAAGAAGATCACACCTCTAAAACTGCTTCTTTTTTAGTTTAATATGGAATCTTGCTATAAATATATATGTATATTTAATATTTACCGTCAGCAGAAATTCACAAATTATACCTTTATATATGTATATGTACATGCCAGATCACAGAGGGCAGACCTGTACTTCCGAAGATCTGAGAAGAGGAAAAGCAATAAAAATGACATTTCTGTGAAATTTCTGGTCTGATTCTACACTTACTACATCCATTTGGGCAACAAAGTTCTCAAGCAATTGGGTATCAGAGCATCCTGATCCAACTGAGGGGTCCACAGACCTTTTTCATCTAGTCGGCAGATTTTCAGTGGCTACACACAGGCTCGAGTGAGGAAAAAATAGTTGTTACTGGCAGTCTGTGAAATGCAACAGTTACTAAGTACTTGCTGGGACATCCACATGCACTCAGCAACATAGACACCCACTCATCTGAGAGGTTAGGGTTGCTACTGCTTGTGCCTGGATAAAGGTGGCCATCACCTCTACAGATGACCCCAAATGATTTCTAGCCCAAAGAATTAAGGAAGTACACTAAGGAAAAGCATGGGAGCAAGCAGTTCCTTTACTGAAGAAGATCTTGATGGACTTTTTTTAATGAAATTTAGTTTTTTTTGAAGTGTTCATAAGTTCCCCTTAGTTCTCCCTGGGCCAGTGGAATGTTGTATGGCATAGTGACAAAAGAATGGTTGAAAATGAGTAAGTTGAAGTGCTGAGAGGCAAGAAGTCTGACATTCTTTGCTCACTGTATTCACTGGCTTGATATCTGAGGTTGGACAAGGCAGACCCACTTTACTCATCTAAAAGGTGGGACTCATATAACAGTACCTCAAGCGAGGTGTTGAGAGAATTATTTAATTAGTGTTACTAAAAGACTTCAAAATCTTTAGCTAGATAATATTCTGAAAAGTATCATATTTCCTTCAATAAATATTGCTTGCCAACTGGGAGTCTGCATTTGGGATTCAGCATTTCCAGCGTTGCACAATGCAGAAGGTATATAAAAAGGAAAAAGAAAAAATATTTTAAGAACAGTTAAAAAACAACTGTTTTTTAAAGATTACATTATGTCTGTGACTGTGTAGGTCTACTACACCACTGAGGAATCATTGAAACAGTTGTAATGCAAGCTCAGCATTTAGACACACAAGAACAGTGAAAATAATATTCGTTCCTCCTATGCTTTAGAAACAGTACTCTAAAAACTCTTTCTAATGTGAAACCTTTTTTTTTTTTTTTTTCCTTCCCTCATCCCCTGCTACAAATTACAGTTGAGCTGAATAATGAATGAATGGAGCTGATGTTTCCAATAACAAAAGAAAGCAGGTGAGATGATAATTGCCCTTGTTTTCAAAGCTGTGTTTTGAAACACAGGATTCTCACTCAGGATCATGGGCTGAATGAGACACATTGAATTGAGAATATAGGTGGGGAACCCACTAAAAATGCAGACCACAATGCTTTGTGTCCAAAAATAAAGAATCAGTTAGGAAAATTAGCTTCATTATGGTTGTGGCTTCGAACTTGGGTTAGGAAGATAAAGCCAAGAGCAGAGATGTGAGGAACATCATCTTAACCTGGGCTTTGGCCTCTGCTGTAACCTTCAGCTTTAGCCTTCATCTAAATGGCTCATCTCTTCCTTATCCCACAAGTCTTACTCATTTGCTTGGCTACTGTCTAGGGGCTTATTTCCCTTTCCCAATCTTTTCGTTCTGCCTTGTTTTTGTACTCCCAAGGTCATTTGGTGCTACTCCTCCCTCCATGGTGTCAAGAAGGCCAAAATATTCTCCAGCCATAGCTGAATTTTCTAGTCATCCACAAAAAATATCCTGTGTTATTAGGTCAAAAAGTTCTGTTGGCACAACAATATAATCTTACATTTTTTTCACCCTCGGCTACCCACCTGGCAGCTGGTATTGGTATTTCAGAGGCAAACATGTAACTGCCATATGGAATGACTTCCTAAGGGCCAAATCCTGCTTGCATTAGTAATGTAAACAGTGCCATTAACTTCACTTTAAATTAATGCTGTTAATTAACATAGTGTTATTTTTCTGTTATTAGTGGTTCTTTTCAAAAGTCATTAAAAATCAGAACAGCAAACCAATGTAATAATATTTAATACATGCTACAAATTACTTTAATTATGGAGTAGCATTAAAGGTGGCTAAAAATACATTAAATATTTTCCTCATGTTATTTTTACAGGTATGAAATGCCGTGGTTGCCAGAGGGCAGTTATATTATTGCAATTGTAGGACAGGTTCATGAGACTGTCATACTTTTAAATTGTTCTCCACACTATATAAACTTTCAAAAAGAAAAAGACCAGGTATTGAACTGATTTTTTAAATGTTGACAAGGAACTCGATTTCAGTTTTTAACATTGTTGCCTATTCAAAAAGCACTTCAGACAGATAAAGGTTATATTCATCCATCTTTCAGGAACTACACAGTGGGGTTAGCATCTGATGTCAAATGCATATGCATGTTTGTATGCCTCAGTATTGTACCCAAGCCACAAAACAAAGTCCCAAATTAAATGAAAGAAAACAGAATAAGGTATTGGATTTCTGTATAGAGATGGTCAAGAAAAGGAAGAACTAAAAGCTAAGAAATAGAAACATCTAGTACTGTCTTCAACATGACATTTGGAAACAAATATTGCAAATTCAGTAAGTTTGACAAAGGCTATCAGAAGATAAAAATCACACAGAAGAGAAAAACCTTAAAGAAGTTAAAGTTTGATTTTGTTTTGTTTTGTTTTCTTCTCAAATTCTACAAAAATCTACCTAATTAGAAGGTTGTGTAGGATCATCTGTGAAGAAACATCCTCTTCCGGGTCACATATGTGAACATTTTCAGTATTGCATTATATTCACCTTGGTTCCTATATTAAAAAAAAAAAAAAAAAGTTACCCAATGCCCTCTAAAACTATCAAGAAGAAAAAAGGTGATTTTGGTCTAGCTAGGAGGTTCTGCAGATAGGCAAGAACCATGCACACTGATGAGAGTTTAGGAAATCTGCGGCAGAAATGTAGAGTAGTTTTGCTGGGACTCTCTGGACTGCTGAACAAGCCATGGATTACATGGGATAGCCAGATGAACAACAGAATAAGATGCACTGACTGATTTCTATGGTGAGCTCAGAGCAGATTTTGAGGGAAATCTTGGGAGATGAGCTGCCAAACCTCAGTGTGTCCTGTTTATATCTTCAATGGAACGTGTAGATCAAGACTAGTTCAGTGACAGCTTTTTATCAGAAGATTATATGTTTTACATATATAACCAGCCAAGGGTATATATGGTATATATGGTATATAAGGTAGATTGGTTTATTTAAAATAGCAAAATATTCAGTTCCTCCTTTGATATTAAACATTATCTTCATGGTTACAGGTGAGAGATGCACATGTCTCAAATTTAAAATTTATCTTTTCCTCAGATAATGTATAAAGGGAATTTCCAAGGTTAAGGGTACTTCCTATGTGTTCTTAGCTGATTACAGTTTTACGAATACAATTTTAAAAGGTGTTTAATTCCCAGTGAAATCATCAAAAATTCTCATCTACTGTTTAAAAGACTGTTTTTCAAATAGACATTTATTTTCAGAAGAAAGAAACAGCAGCTCTCCCATAACAAATCTATGAGAACAATCCAGTATTATCAACTTCCTCCTTGCTTTTGCTCAGAAATCCAGGTAAAAATTGGGAAGGTTGTTCTATAAATAAGCAAGCAGAGGTTAAAGCAGTACTAAAAACATAACAGGAGACTTGGCTGATGGTGCTGGCTCACTGATGTTACACGGACAACAGATAAAATCCATACAACTATTTTCCGTCTGTCTCTCTGCCCTGCCAGCTTCATGCCTTACAATGTGTCCCTCATAGGTCGGTCTTTTCTTTAAGCATCTTACAGAGTCATATTTCAAGGGTGGGAGGGTCTTGTAGAAAATTACACTCCATTCAGTGTGGACAGCCACAATTTGGTAGCATTCTTTCAATTTAAGAGGGTTAGGTACTGGAACTCCTCAAGAGAGAATATATTTGGGTGGGTAAGGTTTTCATCTACCCCAGCACACTCAATAAAACCAGCCAGAGAAAGCGTTAAGGGGATTTCAAGCTACATCTTTATCATAGGTTAGTAAGGTGCCAAAGGCAAGTTTAATCTATCTTGTGATTCAAAAGAGGAATGACTCAGATGAAACAGACTATAAAAAGGATATTTCTTCGTTACTCCCACACAGGACCCTATGGTTCTCCTGGACTCCTCTGTGTCCTCTTCACTATGAAGGGACTTGTGTTTCCAACAGCTATACTTTCACCCACAAAAATTGTGTTATTTTCTGTCTTCTTTAAGCCCCATTTCTGTGAGTGCTTATATGATGTCACAACCTGTTTCTGCCTAGGATGGCAGTACAGAAGGTTATTTTGGGTAAAACCGCTGACAGCAGAAACTCTCAGTGGTGTTGTCTCCCCCACAAGTAACTTCCTTTTTCCTATTCAAACATCCTTGTCTGCTCACTCCGTTTTTTCCTCCATCCCTTCCATTCCCAGGCTGGCATCTGCCCTGGGATCTGTAATAACGCTTTTGAACAGTATGTAAAGTTATAGCATTATAATGTTAGAACTTTTGACATTCACAGAGCTTATTTACATTTACAAACATGAACCAGAGAATCCCACAAGCCCTGTGAGCTACCCTGGAGAAGTAAGTGTTTATCAGGCTAGCCTGTTTTACAGATGATAAAACTGAGACAGAAGCTTTCCTAAGCCTGACTGAAGGCTTTGTCCAAGACCAACTGGTGAGTTGGAGATGAAAAGAAGAGGATAACCCAGGAATGACTCCAGCAATGTGGTCCCTGCACCAGTCAACTATTTCAAAATGAATATTTTTTTTTTTGGCTGTGGAATTTGAATCTCTCAAAATCTGATACAATTTAAACTACCATGTTCTCTAGTGATTTCAAGAGGCTAAGCTTTCTGATGTTTTCCAGTATTCAATAAGTGAAAACATCTCAGGGCTCCCATTTACCTGTACAGTGACATTTTTTCCCTCCTTTCCAGCAGGTAGAAACAGTAACAGAGCCAAGAAAGAGCTATTCCTTGTTGAAGTAATTGAGGGCAACAGGTACAAGAGCCCAGGAGTGTTCAAATGCTAACAAGAATGTATCAGGAATACATAGAACACATAGCAATTCACAGAAATGCAAGGGTGTTGAGCTCTTGTGAGTGTTGTAATATATTACGGGTAACCTAATGACCTAAATTAAACAATTCTTTCTCTGCATTTATTAATTCTGATGAATCATCTTTTTCCAGGTTCCAAGAATACACTGGTTTGCAATTGAGATTCATAAACGGTGCATGCCACAGGCAGTGGGTGACTCGAATTCAGTTTCTATATAACTTCCCTTTTCAGTAATGATGGACTGAGGAAATAGTACCCAGAACCTGTGTAGGAGGTCTAGTTTCTCTTACGGCTTTGAGGCAAACTAAGTTGCAAAGTCAGCAGTACCAGAATCTAATCTTTCTCATGTTATTCAGGACTTGAAATCTGTGGAGATCTGCTGGCTTCATTGTTTTTCTTGCACAATTTCTACCACTTGAAATGGTAGATGCCCAGCAATTGGCAGCTTTGTACATGGATTTTATTCATAACGTGTTTAGAATATCAATTTCATGATATGACAGTTGCATCTTTTTCTCTTTCTTTTTCTTTTTCTTTTTTTTTTTTTTAATTTTTTATTTTCTGGTGCACAAACAAGGGATTTTTAGGTGCTATTCTGAGCTTCACTGGCAGTTTATTGTATAGCTTACAGAAAGTTTTTCATAGTTTCCTTTCTGGTAAAATGGGATGGTGTATATACACATTTACACTGCAAAGAAAAACTCTGTGAAATATAATTAATTTATTACAAATCATGAATCTTAAATGATATTTCCCTCCAGAATGTTTATTAATAATATTGTTACATAGCTCAGCAAGGATTTCATGAACACTCCTTTTACATTTTGTGCCTCTTAACAAACACATCCTTGTCACTGTCATCACTATCTCACACTTCCTCATTCTCTTCTTCCAGTTTGCAGTGTTTTATATATACTAAAACCCATATGCTGCCATTAGAGACCTGAAAAACATAACTCAGATCATTCTGATATGAAATGTTCTAAATGAAAGAAAGGCTTGAGGAAAAGGAGGAAAATGAATGAATGGAGGAGACAGATAAGAACAGCTATTCTGAATGGTTCTCTAAGTTCTGTAATAACAGAAGAGAAACACTTCTCATTTTCCAGAATCTGATGCCTGGTTCATCTCCAGTGAACTGCACCTCGCTCAGCTTTCCCATCAACACTGCATTACTGTGTGTGCAAATAGCCTAATGGACTGAACACTGGCCAGCAACTCCAAGGGTGTCCCGCATGTAACCCTCCAACATGAGGCATCTCACAGCTGCTCCTGACAACAAGTAAGGAGAGAAAAATAACAGGAGGAAGCAGAAATAATGTCCATATTTGATTTTCTGTTGTTTTGTTTTATAAGGTGATATTAATATTTGGAAATACACCATTTGCTTAAAGCAGAGTGAAGAAAATTCAATAGAACATGTTTTGAAATCTAAGATTCTGTCAAAAATGAAAAGCATTATGAAATTGGGTGTTTCTTTCAATAATTTCATTTAGAGAAACAAAACAAAGTGAAACAACAACAACAACCAGGAAACTGTTCTGATTATGTCAAAACATCCCATTTCTACATTTTTTGAATGAAGCACTTAGATTTTTCACTTGAAAAAAACAAACACCTTTTTTTTTTTTTTTTCTTTTTCCATTACATTCAGATGTTAAATGTGTTAACATTAAAAGTGAATACTAAGGAAATTCAATATTTTGAATAGCCTGATATTATTGCTTTTTAATTATTTCACTTCATTGAGAATTTGAAAACAATTTAATTTTTACTGAAAGTCAGAACTAAATTTTGTATTCTTAAAATCCTTTGTGAAGTAAAATATCTTTTTTCTACATAGAGCTAATGTAATGAAAGAGGAAAATGTTGTCAAAGCCTGATGAATAGTAGAACAGAGTAATTGTGCCTCTGAAGTTTTATCGGTGGAGAACCATTCAAGTAGGGATATTAGACCTGCTGTAACTTGTTTTCCAGGATAATGAGAAGCACAGGAGGGAACTTAGATTTGTCTCAAAGAAAAAATTTACAAATCTGGTCACATTTTATGGCAAACTGAGCATGAGTTTTGGATTCTTTATGAAAGCTTATTGGAAGTTTATGTGAAAGCAAGTTTTGCATTACATACCACGTCCATCCAAATGCTCTGGTTTCTAACCTCAAAGGTTAAAATTTGTTTCCACTGGGTGGAATTTGATCAGAGCTGAATGAATTCTTGTCCCTGTTTTTCTACTTGTCCTTTCTTCTTCCACCAGGTCTCTTTTCTGGTAGTGGTATCTGATACTAGTGCATGTCTATTTCTGGGTGGAAGAACCTTCTCCTACCTGCAGCCATCTGTATCAGACTTCCCCATATCTCTGCCTACCTGACTCTCCAACTTTTTCCATATGCAACCTAAAAATAAAAAAATGAAAAAGCTTTGTCTTAATTTTCTTGATTTCCTCACCATCCTGCTATTAATATATATATATATAAATATACTATTTATATATATATATATATATATATATATACTCTGTAATACATTATTTAACACAGTAAAGCCTTTTGGTATAGCATATATGTGACAGGCATTATAAAATTTCAACTTGTATTGTGAATGATGATACTTGAAAAGACTAATTTGCCTACATTCTTCCTTTCAACCTCTGTTTCTTTATAAGCAGAGAATGGATCAAGCTTAAGGAAAACAAGATTCATTTCCTTAAAAACCTCTAAGCTAATACATTGTTATTTTTGTTACTGTGGTTTCTCTGAGAGGAGAGGCAGATGGATAACAATGTGGGCACTCCTAAAGCAAAGCATTTTCAAAGCAGGACCCAGATCAATGGCTGTTTTCTGCCCCAACTCTTCCTCTTGCTTTTTCCATGTGATTCATGACAAACTGTGTGAATCTTTCCACAAAAGGAGGAAAATAATTTTCCCATACTGTGAAATTTCACTTCTCTCAGAATGTGATTAGATGCGGCTTCACTCTGTATTAAACACACATCAAACCTCATGGTAAAATCCAGACTTAACAGCCAGCTGCATGGTGTGAACACACATACTCAGTATTGATATTGTTTACTGTAAGGACAACTGAGATTTGTAGAGAGTGTGTACTTGGGCTGCACCATACACAGCAAGAGTCACATATTTCAGGCAACTATATGGATGTTCAAAGCCAAGCACACGCTCCAAGTACATTAGATTTCATTCTTCTGCCTGCTCCATGCTCTCAAGGTCATTCTCAATACAGCCATGTAACCTGATGTGAGAGTTGCGTATCAGACCATGCTTTTCTGCCCAAGTCAGCCAGACCAAAGAAAGGTGAAGCAATGCAATGGCAGTGGCTTTGACTGTCCCTTCATCAGATCACACAAAGAGTGGGAGTTTCAGCAGTGGGGAATATCCCTAGGCTGGGTGCAGGTCACAGTTTGTGCACATGAACAGAGAAAGCTCCTGTGTACATGGAAACATTTGTACCAGCATGTTGCATCTATGCATAGGTCCTCTAGGAATCAGACAACTATTCTGAAAACAAATGTAATTTCTGATGTTACAAATCTGCCATCCAAAAATTTGAGTCTTTTCATAACTTAAAAAATGAAAATCTTCTATTTTAAATGCACGATAACCAATGTGTGTTAACTAAATCAGTCTCCAAGGTCTTGTCACTAGCTAGACTAACAATCCAGTATTCTTTTATCAGTCTTCACAATAATGGACATATTTTCAGCTTTCTCAGGTCAGGCATCTTATCAAAGAGAACTCTGTGGCTCCATGCAGAGCTGCAAGTGATTCTTAGCAGCTTTACCCTACAGTACATCATGCAGGGACTTGTGCTACATTCCCCTGGATTATGGACTTCATCAGAGTCTTTAAAATGAAGTAGCTATCCAATATATGTAGGCATCTCACAGGCAGCTAAAACTTTATTGACATTGGAGAACTGCATGCATTTATTTATTAAATAAGAAAATGCCTTATACACGTGCACATGAACACATGCACTCACACATGCCATCAGAGAACATGGGGATAAAGAAATCTGTGACATTATCACCTGAGATGGAAGAGGCGAGGGAAAGAGAGTTCTATGCATCACACTTATTTTACCCCTGTTTTTCATTACGTGGATAACCTTAGAGCAGTTCTTGTTAGCATTTAGAAAAAGGGAAAAATCTAGCCTCCTGCAGGGGAGCTATTATTGCTAGAATGTACTAGCATTATCTTGCTTATGGGGGGGCATATTGTTTATGCAGTCTATTTATCAGTGTAGGAATATATCTACCAATATAGCAATATCTCTGCAGTAATGGCATACAAGAATAAAAGAGTTTTCATGAATAGAGAGTTCCTGCCTGTAGCATGTACATCTGAGATACTAAAGGATTATTTACCTATCATTAAGATACGGATTTTTTTATCTGGTCCAGTTTTTCTTGCAGCAGAAATCATATTAAACTCACTAGCTATTATATCTAACATCCATTGGGCAGCTTTTCATTCTAGGTAACCTAATATAAATGAAGAAAATAAATCCATGACAATTTGTTGAGCCGTCTTTTTCTCTCCCCCCCCCCCCCCCCCCCCCCGTCTTTTTCCTGAATTAAATTCACATAATAAAATCCAAGGGTTGCATTTCACTCACATCCACTTCAATTAATGTGCATGACATTGTATGAAATTTTTAACGGAAGAAAAAGCTAAAACACAATATTTTTAAACCATTGTGTAAGGAAAAATGCTGCATACAACACAATATGCTTATATGTCACACAACAGTCAGATGGGCTTTAAAATTCAGTGTGAGCCTTCCCAGTGTTCCCTTTCTCTCATATCTTCCCATTATTGGAATTCTTTTGTAGAGATTTAAGTAAGTGATTTTCACTTAATGAAATATTGTTCTATAATATTATTTTAGGAAATGCTTGTTTGTTTGAAACAACCAAGACTAATAATAACAACAGCACTAATAATAATAGCCTTATAATGGCTGAAGACTGCAGCCAGTCAAGAGATTCTAAAGTAGTATTTTTTTTTCCTCAGATAATGGCTTTTCCACCAATAATTCTTTTTTTTTTTTTTTTTTTTAAGAATTTTTTGTTTGTTTGTTTAAAATTTCCCATTTCTACTTGAAGGGTAGTTTTGATACAGATGAAAGAATTCCCATGAAAAAATGTAAACAGTGAAAAAAGTCAGTTTGCTAATATTTTTCACCACATGAGTAGTAAGTGCAAAGACTGATTGCATGAATCCATTCACTGTATTTGCAAATCAGCTCATTTGCATAGCCTTTCTGGTACCCCCTGTTTAATGTATCCAATGTATCCACCTTTCCACCTATCCAATGTTGAATACATTTCTTTTTCACTCTGGTAGGTCAAAAAGGCCATGATGACACAGAGCCATCATACCAGATTATATATCACATTTTGCCTCACTTCTGAAACTCAAGGCAGTAATAGGGAGTAGGGGGAAAATGAGGATGCTGTTCCACCTAAGGTAGCTGGAGTAAATCCAAATTGTCCCTTCTGGTGTCCCAGTTTAAGATAGCCGAAAGATTATCCTGTACCATATCAAGAAATCAGTCTGTATGCCTTTATGCCATTGGAGCAAGAGGCTGTGGTTATAGAAAGAGTTACAGTCAGAGTCATCTGTCCTTTCACATGAAGAAGATGGATGAAGATCTCTTGCCTGTGCACAGATTAATTTGCTAAACCATGGTCTTTCCCAGCTAGTCACATGCTGCCTTCTCCCCACCTGAAGTAATACAAGGGGGTGCAATTTTGCATGCAATTTTAGCCACACCTTGCTGGGTGCTTCCCTCTTTAATTTAGCCATATGAATCTGAGCCCAGGTCCTTCCTGGACTGCCCTTTTGGCTTCTTCTGGAGAAACACTGCTGAAGTTGTTACCAGGTGGTACCAGGGAGAAACATGACCCAAGCTGCTCCTGAGAGAGAGCAAATGAGCTCTGTGCATGGCACAGGAGAAAAAGGGGACCAGGCAACACAGGGTTGAACCACAGCGGCACCCAGGAGCTCAAGTGAGTTTTTTCCTCAATTACCGGAGATGTCTATTTGTTTTTTATTGACCCTTCTTCATCCTAATCTCTTTTTCTTTTGTAATGTATTTAGGAGAATGAAGTGCTCCTAATAAGGGTGAATTGACAACATTAGAGACTCAACTGACTTATTTAAGGGCTTGTGTTAACCTAAAGGTTATCTTATCCCAAAGCTTTCCTGCAATGCAGTCATATCTCTTATAATAACTAAACGAAGCTGAAATACTACACTAGAGCCTTGTGTTCTACTTTTATAGATGCATAATACACATACAATGATACTATGCTTATTCATTCTGTTTATTGGTTCGAGCATGATTTTTAATGTGCAACATAAAAAGAGGTTTTCAAGTTTAATTGCAGTGTCAGCCCTATCATGCTCATCTTTATCTCTGGCCGCTTTTACTTCCAGACTAGCATTTTTTTTATAGGGTATCCACACATAATAAAGCATCCAAACAACTTTTTCACGTCATCTTCAATGAATTCAGAGGATGCAACAGTTTGCACACTCCTCTGCACACATTTTATTACTCCCACTTTCATTCTACAAGGCTGAAGCAAATCATGTCATAAATACCTGTCTTGCACTCGTGAGCTTGATGTACTATTTTCTTCTAAGATCCTCTCTCTACTCATAACTTAAAAATCTGGCAAAAAGTATTCCATGTTCTATTTTCTCACTTTAGCAAAATTTCAAAATGTTACAGAAAATCCTGTAACAAATCCAAAACTGATAACATCTCTCAATCATAAAGTGTTATTTTTAGATAATCTGGAAATATGATTGTGTACAATAAATGTGTAAGACCAGGCTCAATGCTGGTATAAATTTGACACTGAAATAAATGGATCTATGCCAGTTATACCTATTGAAGTTCTGGCCCAGAGAACATGGTGCTGAAAACCTTTTATACAGTTTTATAGTTTTCAGGCCCACCTAGCTGTGATTGTATCTAATGTCAACTACATGTCAAGTACCTTACTTATAAGTATAGTCATGTAAATATTAACATGGCTGAATGAACAAACTGAATCCATATGCAACTGTGTGCTTAATATTGTGTGTGCAAATTATAGTGGCATTTGTTAACTCTAGCACCCTTTGCTGACCACGAAACTAAAGATAACTGTATTCTGAGTGGACCAAACTTGCTGCTCAAAATCAGCTCCATCACACTTTATCTGTATAATCAAATTGTCTTCTTCTCCCCATACCCTCTCCAGACATCTTGTCACAATAAACATCTGGGTAGTTATTTTCATCATTTGTAATTTGTTGATGAAAGCTATTGGGATATGAAAATATACTAGCCACTTTGTAATAAGATGGTCCTTTTGCCATCTTCTTTCTTTGAATGCTTTTGTTCAGCCATTGTATCATTGATGACAGATATGAGAGTTAGTCAGAGGAGACCATAAGCTTCTTGTGGTTAGATCTGGGTTTAGACTTTAAGCCTGAGACCAAAGCAGCTCTGGAATTTCTTTTCAGTTCAATAGAAAAACATTTCTGTAGATTGTTCTCAGCAGATTTTTGGCCCTAAGTGGTGGCATGTAGCACAAACTGACTTGTGAGATTTTTTTTATTATATATATATATATATATATTTTTTTTGTGCAGAGGTCTTATGAGATCATCTTTTTTTTTTTTTTTTCCCCCAAGATTCCTGCCATCTTGGGCCAAAACCTCATGAGAATAGTTGTTTTTGGAACACTTTTTCAATATGAAAACCAGGATGAGAAAAATAGGACTTTTTTTTTTTTTTTTTTTTTTTTGGTTTTGGATCTCCCTGCTCTCTTCTTGTCCGTCCCCCCCCCCCCCTTAATGTTCAAAAATGGGCTCTTATTTCAAGATGTTTTTTCTAGCAACAGATTCTCAATAACATCATATTTGATGGTTACTTCCTAGGGTACATGATGTCATTTTTTCATTTTTTATTTTTTTTTATTACATGTTATTTTATTTAAGAAAGAAATGTTACTTAGGAATTAAAACAAAATCTGTGAATGCTAGTGTAACATAGTGTTTGACACTCCCTACCACCAAAAAGCAAATAAAATGTTTTTATTACTAGCTATTTTTTATTTGCTATTATTTCTCACATGAAAATGAGAAAAAGTTATTCAAAGCTAATGAGAAAACTGACAATAGGTCATTTTTGATCAGACTGCAGAAGCCAATACTACAAGAGGTATAATCGGCCAAGAGTGTAAATTGTTTTTAAAGAATGATGCAGTGTACTTAGCTAACAAGACTATCCCAATGTAATCTTACACTAAAAAACGTTATGTGAAAGAAATGTGGAAATTAGGCCAATCTCTGAATATATAAAAGAGGAGGAAATTTTTATTTCTGGGAGATGTTTTCTTCTGTAACTGCTAACTATTTATTACAGAGCTTTTCCTTTTAAATTACCTCCTGAAGATGGCCAATTTGCCTTTTAATCTTCATTGGGTTTCCAGGCAACTCGGGTGTGCCTCTGGTGTTGGGTCTAACTCCTTTGGCCTGCTGACACAGAGAGTCTTGTATAAATGAAACCCCTGCCTGTGGCTGAGAGCTTTCAAAGTGATCAGATCCTGCTTAGTGGAGGAACAGGACTGGTGTCGCTGTTGGTTCTGCTCTGTTGGTTTCCAGAACTTCCTCACTCTTTGGTTCTCCAGTGATTGCAGCTCAGGCCAGGAAATGAGTATGAAAGGTAGCTTTCTCTGTCAGGAAAGTTAAAATCTTTCTTCTAAGCCATGATTGCCAACAATCTTACCCATTGTTCTGTAATGAGGTTTGATGCTTTAAACTAGAAAGAAGTCTAAGATCTATAAGATTTAAGCTATAGAAAAGTATTGCTGGGTTTTGTGTGTTTTTCTTTTAATTCTAGAATTTTTTATTTTAGTTGACTAAAAACCTCAAGGCAGGAACTCATTCTAGATAAACAAGTGTGTGCAGCATGGACATATCAAAAGGAATTAATCTATACAGATACAGATAAAAGAAGCAGGAATAATTGTATATAGGCAATGGATAAGAGAGGAGGGAAGACAAAAGCCAAGGAAGAAGTCAAATACGAATAAAAGAGAATATGAAAAGACTATTGTATTATGTTAATACTATGTGAAATTAAAGTACTTTAAGATTCTCAGATGTAAGAATGTAAGATACTATGTAAGTATAAAGCATAATTTTTTATTTTTTTTTCTAAAATTTGAATTGAGTTGATGCAGTCTGAAAGCAGCTTCTAAATGTGATTATATGAGACTATGGACACAATTTCTGCCAGGTAGCATGAATTTCAATGTATTGCTGTGTTATTAAAAGCAACCAGCAGTGTGAACCTGCTGTATTATTAACACGTTACATTAGCCTTAATAGTTAATCCAGTATTCATATTCATATTGTGGGCTCTTCTTCAAAAGAGAAAGTAACAGCTTTCTAAATGCTTTTAAGATTTCCAGGAATAAAATTAAAGCACGTTTAAGTACTTGTTGGAAATTGTGCACAGAATTCTGAATAAGTGAGTTATTGCATTGTATCAGGACTCTTAAGAGATTCAGCTGAGAAATAAATTATGTAAACAATGCAATATGTGTGTGCGTCTACAGCTGTATATCAATATCACCTATATGTATGTATACAAATATCCTTATCCTTTTCTGTCAGTCTGGAATGTGTTATGCTGGAGACAGTGAACCTTTCAAAAGAGATGCAAGACATGTTTTTAATGTTGCTTCAAAATTCAGCTGCAAAACAAAAACTGGATAAATACTTCATTACATTTTATAAACAATCTGCTTTCTGATAGATTATGATGGAACAACTTTTCATTCCTTTCAATAAAGTTTGACTATGAATAATTATGTGGGAAATGAATTTTGGTGAAAGAAGTCATTTCAAAGTAACATATCCCAAGTGAGATTTGTTGACACACATGCGGTGCCTGCAGTTAGAGTGAGACATTCTTGCTCCAGAGCAGGAAAGGAGAAGAGACACCAGTCATAGGCTGTGAGGGCAGCCCACCTCTGTCCCTCAGTTTGGAAGGGAGCTGTACTGGAGCTCCACAAAGGCCCCACATTCAGCTTGGCTGCAGGTTCAGATTGGATTTCCTCTCCGCAGCTGCTCCACACTCCACTTGCAAGATGTCCAAACATCTGGGTTTAATGTGAGTGGAGTGGATTTCAAGTTTAATTCTTTTCTTTGTCTCTCTGCGTGTAAGTATGTGCAAAGTAATCTTTCTAGAATATGCTATTTCTTTCCTAAATCTTTCCTTAGTTTTGCATTCTTAATTCTAGGATGAGCTACATGAACAATAAAGGTCTTGCATCCTGTCCTATCTTCTGCTCTGCCTTCAGAATGAACTCTTATTTGTGTTTATCCAAAAAGCAGATTGAGGACCTAACTAAAATATTGCTAGTCATTAACATTTTTTTTCACAAGTTATTCTAATCTAGGTGTTTCAGGTGCAGAAACCACTGCTGATAACATCTTTTTTTTTTTTTTTTGAAAAAGTGTAAGTAGGAAAAAATTCATTTATGGCACTATAAAAATTGATTTTTTTGAACTCTGTTTCTTGGCAGTTTCTTTATCTTTCCTTCCATTTATGATGTCTTGTGTCTTATATAGATTGGGCAAAATATTAAATTTCATGTTGGAGAATGGGAAGAAAAAAAAAAAAAGGCAAACCAGAGGGTAAATAGCTGGTTTGCTTATCGTGCCTCCCAGTTTGATTATGATAGGTTCCGGAGACCACAGGTGGAGGATACTGAATTATAGCAAATAAAAGACTAAAACATAAAGCTACCTGAGGGTTTGGCTGCAGTCCCTGTGCAAACTGTGATTAACTGAATACCTGCCCTGGAATGCTGGTTTGGCAAGAGGTTATATGCACATGAATGAATCTGTCTGCATACTTAGACACTGCAGTTAAACTTTTTTTTTTTCTCTTTTTTCTTAAAAAAAAAAAAAAAAGTGCTATTCCCAAAGTGGTTGAATATAGTTTTATTCTGTTTTGATTTAAGCTCCCAATCCTCAGAAGAAAAGTGAGGTGACAAGTGTCCTGCACACAACAGAAAGAAGAGATGAATCACCCAAGGGTGTGTTTGGCTGCATGGGGGCAGTTAGTTAGGCTTTCTCCCTAAAAGCTGTTCGTCTGGACGGAAAATGGGGACACAAATCCTCTCAAGGTGTAAACTGATGAGGGTCTATTGATATAAAAATTTTCACTTTTATCCTCAAAGCAATGAGACCTGTGGTGGAGAACTGGCTATATACTAATGGCACTTAACAGATAATATACTAAATATAATTATAACACAGACTGTGGATTAAACATAAAACCAAAATTTTCAGGGAGCTGAAAGCCAGCGATTCATGAGCACCTAAGGGTTTGTCTGTGTGGAAAAATAAGACCAGCACAGTGACACAGGAATGTTTCTGCTGGAGTTGTGCATTCGGTGAAGACACACCCTTACACTTGCAGGCCCCTTCAGAAATCCTGACTATAAATTACATTTCAGGCTAATGTAAAGTAATCCTGGGAGGTAGTTGATGGGCTTAGGAAGGCTAGACAATGATTATGTGTTAGTGTCTGTTAGACTGGCTTCTATATGATCTAAAGCTGGATATGATTGTGCAGGGCATGGTACAGTCACAGGGGAAGTCATTGCTTGGTATGAAAGAGCTTATGCTCTGAATATATATCCTGGCTTTTATCTTTATATTTTTGTTCCCTGTCATGTATATTCCGTATGCTAATAGTTTGGATCCTGGACATTAACCCTACATCTGCAGGGTGAGTCCAAAGTCATTTTACTCCATTTTCCTGCTCCCAGCAGAGAATGCCTGAGTGTCTTAACACTTCTGTTACGGTGCATTTCTAGGTGGGAACATGATAACAAGTGTGTCCTGCACACAACAGCAGACTATTGTCCTAGTGGCTAGAAGTTTCCTCCGCAATTCCTTGTGTAGACATGCCATGCATGAACTTGTTGTGGAGAAGGACCTCGCCCTTGATGTATAATCCAGCCATGAGCTCATCTGTGCTCCAAAAGGGTTTATTGTCCAAATCTGTTTGGGTTCCCTCCAGGAAAGTTTTGCCCGTGAGTGGAGAACTGGCCCCAAACAGCTTTTCCACTCCTATACTTCCTTTCTGACCCTTCCCTTATCTGAATCTTATTTCCTCATAATTTTCTGCTAATTTCCTGGTAAGCTCAAGGGCAGTATTTTGCCCATTTCAGGATGAAGGGTACCTGGCACTCAAAGCTTTGAAGCTGCCAGGGCAGTGAGAGGAAACTTTCCTCCAAAGCTGTTGCACTGTTGTATCACATAATTACTTTTTTTTTTTTTTTTTCGGTCTGTGTTGGTGACAATGGTGGCGTGGCTGCTCACTGAGCCCAGTCTGCTCCTTTTTACAAGTTATGCTGAAAAGCAGCCTATGAGTTGACTATGAGGTCACTGAGTTCACATCAAAGCAATGGGGGAATCATTTCCTTCTGTATATCCTATCCAGGAACGCCCTAAACCATGTACGCCACTGTGATTTGCTTCTTTCATTTTCCCTTTCTCTTTCCGTCTCCCAAAATTTCCCCAAAACTTCTACACATCTTTCATTTTTTTGACAACAGGCAATGAAATCTCCCCATACAGGTGTATACCATCCACAGTCTCCACATATAGTTGCACACCATACATAAAACCACGTGTAGCAATTAAATTCAGGCACTTGGTAGAGAATGGACAGTTTGTTTGCTTCTACTTGTTTTCAGAAAAAGACTCCCCCCTCCTTCATCTGAATAGGCAAGATTGACATAAAAAAGTACTTCAAGATCTGAACTCGTCTACTGAACACAAATACAGTGAATTTCTGTATATCTTTAAATGTTTTATATGTCCTAGTCATATATAATTTATTGTGTTGTGAAGCTGAGCCCTTCTTTGAATGAAAATTTTACTGTCAGAGCCTCGGGTACTTTAGTTTGATGATTTAAAACTCCCAATGTGCTCATAGCAAATAGCACTTTTTATTACAGCGTGTTTGTCCAAGAGGTCAACTTGCAGCACAGCAGGATTTTTTCCCACTGTAGAATTATTTCTGATGGCAAGATATCTCCTGTTTTAATTCATCTGGTGCTGAATGTAGTAGCCAACACAGTCTTAGAGGCTCATTACAGACTGGACCTGCCATGCACAAGACAAGAGTGGAAGCTTCACCTTTTCTTATGCAAGCTAGCAGATTATGCAGCATGTTAAATGCTACATGCCTGCTTATGCCTCTTTGGTTTTAAGATTTCCATTTATAGTTTTGCTTCAGTATTTCATTTTCTCAGAGGTGATGTTGAATTTAAGCTGCCTGGTGATGATGCTAAATTCATTTCTGAGACGAGTAAAAGTGACTAAAATTATGTGCATGTTTCCTGTGAAATATTGTATACTGAGCAGATCCTAGATTAAAAGACAAGCTTGACTTTAAAGGTAATGTGATTAATTTCCTCAGCCAAAGGCGGCTAGATAGTTTTCGTGCTTACGTTGATACAGTATAGGTGCC
This sequence comes from Anser brachyrhynchus, assembly GCF_964034855.1. Taxonomy (NCBI): domain Eukaryota; kingdom Metazoa; phylum Chordata; class Aves; order Anseriformes; family Anatidae; genus Anser; species Anser brachyrhynchus. The sequence continues at coordinate 52,454,892 of NC_137699.1, forward strand.
CTATTACACCCATTTACAGTCTCCATCCCTTTGCCATTAGCCCCTGCTGAGCCTATTAAGTTGGTATCAAGTCAACTTGTCCCTTAGTGATAGTACACAAACTCTCGGAGTGCTGCAGAATTCTGCATCTGTCCTCTTACCTGTCACTTCAGCCTCCTTTTACTGATGTTAAAAGAAATCTTTACTGTCAGTCATATAACCAATTCACTTTGTTCACAGGCTGTGACAACCTTGTTGTGTTTCTCCCACCACAGAACCGACTTCTGTGAATTAGTATTCTCAAAATTTAGACTAGCTCATTAGTCTGAATAAATTTGAAAGGCTGCTGTTCAGATTTTTTATTTTTTTTTTTTAATGCAGCTTGGCTTTCCTTGGATATAATTTAGGCATTCTTAGAAAAAAATAAAACCCAGCTCCCAAGTATTCACTTTATGATTTCAGAGCCAAAGGGTCTTTCACTGGCTTCGTTTGAGATATGAAATTAAATCTTCCAAGTTGTTTCCAGCCTCCTATCCCTGTTTTAGCTTTTCTTTTCTTTTTTTTTTTTTTTTCCTTTTAGTTTGGTATAATTGAAAGACTGGCTACTTGTCTTGAAAAGCAAACAGAAGTTCACGTTCCAATCTCAATCATGTTTATGGTTGACTGTGTCTCCCAGACAGCTTGTTGCCAAACCATCACCAAAAATTTATTGTAACCATTCTTCCTTTAATAATAACATCAAAACCCACTTTCCAGTTTGGTACATATGTCTGTCAGTGGACCAACCTGATTAAATCCAAATTGTTTAGGATTAGGCAAAGAAACCACTACTTTTGCTCTTGTTTTCAAAGTCCAACCAGCTAGAGAACTTAATTCTCTACTTTCATGAAATCATGAAGGTATTTTCACTCGATCATGTCATGATACATTTAATAAATGCAATGCAGTGTTATTCATTTTTCATTTCTTTGTAAGGGTTTGGCTGCTACTGGACAGAGAGCATGACAGATGAATCTGGTCTGCCCCAGCGTGGATCTCATATGATGCAGTAATAAGCAATCACAGGTTACCAAAGAGTTCAGTACTGAGTTTGTTGCTGTCATTCTACCTGCTCCCTGAGTATTGTCCTTAAGGAAACTCTGGCACTGACAGTAAGATGATATGAGGACACTGTTTTGAGTTGTGCTGGCTTTCCAGGGCATTATTATTAGGAAACCATAAAGGTCAGAAAAGTGGCACTCCAGAAGCAATAAACTATAGAATAATTTATATCTGTAGAGTACCTTACCTTTCACATGAGAATTAAAATGTTTTATAAGCAAATTAAGCATCAAAGGAAACAATAATGACACGGGGATGAAAAATGGAATACAGAGGAGTGAATGTCTCCTATTGAAGTTTCTTTCTTGATACTGAAATTCCACAGATTTAATTGAAATCTCTTCTGAATTACCCTGGCAAGATAAAAATCCATCCCAGAATCCAGAGAGGTTAAATAATTTACCCAAGGTCACATCAGTAGCACCTGAACCTCAGAGTGGAGAACAGAGGTCCTCAGAGCTTAACCTAAAAGGGGCTAATAATGTCTTTGGTATTAGCTATAAAACAAAAATATAAAAATGGCTTTGCATTAACATCAGCACCTTAAAACTAAAAATGCGAGAGCTTGGCCAAAGAGGTCTGATATAACTGACTACAGAGTCAGGGTGGGAAAATATAAATCAATTGGATGAAATCATCCTTTGCTACAGACTGGAGAAGTTTGGCTATGTCTCAAGGAAATGGAGAATTACTATAGACATTAAAGAAATCAGAGATACTCTCAAGAGTTCAGAGTGGATATAACTGTGCGATAGAGCAGAACAGATTAAAAATCCCAACCTAAGGAAGCATTAATATATAAAACTGTAGTATAAAGGTGTAATGTGATAAAAATAATGTGGAGGTGCTCTAAGTATGTATTTGCTGTGTTCAGAGTCTTCCTCTCTTACCTTTTTGGTTATTTTCTCAATTCTGTCTCCAGCATGTGACAATACTGTTGTTTCTTCTTTCAATATCAATGGGTTCTTCTGACACCAAAGCCTCATTGTTCCAGTAGCCACAGATATCCAGTCATGTGGAATACAAAGGTTTTCATATTTATAACTTGCTTTCCTTACACAGACCTAAGTCCTGCCCAGGAACAGAGGCAGATAAAAACAACACAAAACAATGCTTTAGGGGATTTTTGCTGAAGATTAAGTCACTGTTTGCTTTCCCCAGAATATTGCATAGAAAAGTAGCTGAAACTCACTGTTCAATTATGCAAATGATTGTATTACTTTATAAAACTCAAGATCCTCTTTTCACCTACCCTTGACATCATACCTACCTTTTTCTTCACACCTACCATTTTCTTCCTCTTTTGCCCTCCTTTTCTCCCACATACATTTTTCTCTAGATCTCCAGTGCACTGTTCTCTTTTTCGTGTTAGATACCTAGATCCTATATTTAGTCCTATATGTAAATTTTTGATCAAATCAGAAAGTTTGGCATAAAATCTAACAGAGAAATTGGTGGAAATCACTGGAAAGCAGCTGTATAACCAAAGTTTTCCTGTCTCCAGTCATCCTAGAGCACCATTAGAGAGCTAGAATAAAAGGTATACATGCACATGCACACACATATACATAGAGGCTGTACTGAGAGTGCAGGCACATTTATGTGTGGATTTGTAAAAGATGATGATGCTGAATTGGGTATAAAAACTGTTTCTTTGTTTGTTTGTTTTTTGTAGTTGCCATTTTCCCTTATTAGTTAATGGTATTTAGGCTTTTTCAATGCTTTCTCTCTCTTCTATTTCATCTTCTCCTTCTGTTTAACAGTTTTGTTCAACCCTGGCTGTCTATCCCTGAGTAAATTCTGGATATCGTGTTGCATGGAGGTGGATGAGATTTGTCTCTGCATATCAAATCAAAAGGATCTACAGATCTCTTTGTTGTGGCTGCAATCATAACAAGGCCAAAAGAATCTGAAAAACACATCTTTGGGATCTGACATATTATCGTCTCTGGCTTATTTTCTACTGTTTTTCTTTCTCCTTAGTTTTTTACCTTTCCTTCTTCCTTTCCCTTCCCATTTTCTCCCTGTATTTCACGCCCAGTTACTCTGTTTCTCTTCAACATACACACTTTGATAGGAAGCAAGGTTCATGCAAAGAACTTTCAGAAGAAAGCTGAGTCAATTTCCTTGGAAACTACCAAAAGCAAGTGAAAATGATAAACAGATTAAATACAGTGGGTTGATTGATACTGATTTATAGCTGAAAATTGGATCAACTGCATCCACACGCACTTTCTCTGGGGACTAAAAGAGAGGCAAGACTGCCTTTGTCAGCATTCCTCTAAAGTGAAGCTAGGTCTCCTAATGCCACCTTATCTCTCCCTTTCTAGCCTTGTCTTCTATTTTCTGCTTAAGATAGCTATTAAAATATGTGTGTTTGCTGCCTTATCCCAGGCACATAAAGTGATTTTGAGGACACAAGTGATTCATGCTTTATTATATGACAGTGGTCAATTTTCTGTATGTTCTGGAGTCATTGCTCAAGTGTGCATACCTGCACCTCTCCCTTCACATCCTCGTGTCTGCCCAGGATGCTCAGGTGGCTTTACCAATCATCTTCCTCCTACTTACACCTTGGATCTTAATGCTAATTACTGCTGAACAGCAAAGGAGAACTAGCAGGATCTGTTTATCCTAAGTCTGATCTGTAAATTTATATTTATGCTGGTAACTGCTACACACACATGTAAATGTTCCCATTGCCCCTTTTTTAGGATGCCTGAGTCAATGAGATCTGTAGGGCAGTGCTCCAGCTTAAATCTACTACCTCAGTCAACACATTTCTGAGCTAAGCAGAGTACTAATTAGAAGAATCGGCATGTCCTAACCCAGCTAATCTGCAAAAGGAAAAATTAAGGACCACAGCATATCCACAGAAAACTGGGAGAAAGTTATAAAACCTGCTTTTACAAGTTTCAAAACTTGGAGACAATAAGAAAGGAAGGGGTTAATTACTGTAGTATTCAGACACGTATAGCACAGTAGACCATGATTTAGTGAAGCAATATGAAAATAAATACGAAAATAAAAATAAATAAATAAATAGATGGGGGGTAGTTTATGTGATGCCTACAGATGAGGAGATGCCTCTGTTAGCAGGAATTGTATGCCTCGTGTTTCCTGAGAAACCTCATACATCCCAGTCAGGGCACTGCCACTGTCCTCGGTCCATGGCAGGGGCTGTAGCTGTGCTGTCCTGCAGAGAGCAGCCCCCACTGCCATCTCAAAGCCAATTCTCGGCTAAACCCAAATTGCTCTCCTAAGAGAAAAGGGCAGGAAAGACCTGTATTTAAACACACATTTTCCAGAGTGCCACTGGATTTTGGGTCTGGTCTGACAACTTGTGTCTGTGTTGATCTTGCCACGTGGTTATGAGGCTGACAGAGAGCAGACAGCAGGCAACATGGGTCCAGTGCTTCCCATGGCCCCACATGGTAAGGTTTAAATATTGCTTGCTGAAACATCAGCTGGATTTTGTTGGCAAACTGAGCTGAGGCTACCTTCACAGGACACGTGACAATGAAGAATAAAGTCAGTGGACCATATTAGAGTTCACTCCAGGAGTCATCTCACTTAAGTAATTGGTGTCATGCTGATACCTAACCATAAAGTTGGTGCTTGCTCAAGATTACTCAAAGAAGCTTTGGCAGGATAAGACACTGAATTCAAACCTCTCATGTTCTGGGCTAAGTGTTGTAATCATCAGATAGTTGATCCTCCTTCAGTCTAATCACATTACTGAAATACCAGAGTTGGTGTGAAAGGCAAAAGCTTGTTACTGGTAGCAAGTGGGCACTTTCTGTGAACTCCTGTGTGGTCACAAAGTCCACGGAAATTCAGATGCACTCTTCATCAAAATGTATTGAGCCCTAAATATTGACTTAATTTATTTTAAGTATCTTAAGCTCAAGGGCTTTCTAGTTCTACAAAACTGAACTCCACTTGGTAACAGCAATCATTGGACAATTAGGGTTTGTATCATAATAGAAGACAATTCCTCCCAGGAATAACAAAGTGACAAACTTTAAAAGGGCAGATTTTAAAACTATGAGGAAAATGGTTAACAGCAGGCTGAAGGGCAAAGTAAAAACTTTAAAACCACAGAAACAGCCTGGAGGCTATTCAAGAACATTGTGTTAGAGGCACAGATGGTTTGTGTATCATTGAGAACAAAAACAAAGTAGAATGGTGAGAATAAAACTATGGTTAAGCAGGAAAGTGCAGGGCTTTATTGAGGCTAAAAAGGCAGCCTTTAAAAGCAGAAAGGCTTCCTCAACAGCCTAACCAGATCAGGCCATCACTTATGTTGGTGACATGCAAGTCAGTAATGATAAGATTAGTAAGGAAGTGGTCAGCTAAAGGTAATAAGGATCTGGTGGGTAGAGAGAGACATACGTACTTGCACCATGTGATTTTGGCAAATAAATTTTGCAGCGGAAATATCTCACTGTCCTCTTGAAATTCCCTTGAAATCCTTTTTTTTTTTTTTTTTTTTACTTCTTTTTTTCTTTTTTTAAATGCTATTATCCAATCAGGAAGATGAAAATAGGCAGAAAACAAAATTATTGTGTGATGATAGTGTAGCCACAGGCTTCCTGCCCTGGCTATCTTCATCTTCCTCTAAAGGCAGACTCCCCCTGGCTACTGGCTATTACTAGCCAGTATTCTGGGTTGGATTATTCAATGAGAGGTCCAAATTCCCTTAGTAACAAACGTTTTGCAACAAACTGTACTCTGGTAAACAATTAATCGCTTTTTAAAGCCAATGCCAATCTAAACAAGTATGTTACCTGAATGTTAGTTTATGCAAGAATTAAATAGCTGAGTACCATAAAGACCTTCAAGGATAAAGAGAAACAGTCTTCAGATATAAATTTTAGAAGAAATTGTTGTCCCATATAAGACAATAAAGGGTACTTTCTGTGGCAGCTAAGGGGACTGAAAGAAATGAAAGCTACCAAAGCTGACATTATGGATTAAACTAAGAAATTCAAGTTTAGCAGTTACTGGCAGTTTCACAATGTAGTAGCATAGCCACTATGAGATATAATGACAATTTACTAAGACCCAGTGGTAAATACAGCAAAAGGAAATCTGTGGCTTGTAGTTCCTACTCAGAATCAGATTTGAGAAAAGAAAGTTTACTTCAAAGTCATGCTAGTAATTTGGTTTAATGATTTCAGAAGAAAATCCATCCCATTATTTCAACATTATTTCAGTTATTTGTTTGAAATGGACTGGAGATGGAAGAAAAATAAGAAATAAATGTAAGAAACGTCACCTAAATAGCAAGGAGTTGAAGCAACTTCTCTTCTACATCCCTGCCAGAAGATGATAAGAAGGAAAGATTATTCTATAACCATCTTTCAGACCATCTGAGATTGTCCTTTCCCAATACAGTTTTTAAGGGGATACGTTGGGTGCTCCCAATCCCTTCAATCAACTGGGCATCTTCCAGAGAGGTGGGAACAGTATCTGGAAGGACAGAGCATTGTCTAGGGGTAGGGAAAAAGTGATCTGGGGAACAAGGGAGTTGGATGTACAGATCCAACTGTGAAAAGGTTTGGTTTTCATGGGCAGACTCTGGATAAACTTTCAATGCTGTTGACCTCCAAAACCCCTGTGTACTTCATTAATCATCGTGTACACAGATGAGAACTTTCAGAACATCTGGTGCCTTCCTCAAGATCTCTGGTGTATAGGAACTTCAGCCTTTAATTTCAAATCACTGTGAACTTTAGAACAGAAGCTGAGACTGAGATTCTGTGTCACTCACAAAAAGAGGAATTGTACACCTTCAGTCCTTAAGAAAGGACCTTTTGGGGTTTTGTTTTTTGTTTTTCTAGTCTAAAGGAGAAGCTGCTTGCCACTAATCAGCCATGGCACATGCACACACATACACTATTATATGTGAATAATTCTTCAATGCTACTTTAAAAGAACCTTGGACACTTCAGTTTGATTAACACATTGATAAGACATACATTTTCCTTGAAGAAAGTGAGGCCATGGGGATTTGTTAAAAATTCAGAAAAGGAAGGTACTGTGAAAAGATTTAATTCAGTTACAGGAAGTAATACATTCTACTAATGTAATATGGACACAAAAAAATGTTAGGCCCCATGAGAAATTAGGATGATTTTGTTTGATCCTCTATGAATGTATATAGTTATATTTATGTATGTCTGTATGTATATCTATATTTATGAAAATATTGTTATGCGTGCCCCTGTGTATGTGTACACTTATAAAACAAATCCATGACCATAAATCAGCTCAAGAGAAACAGCATAAAGTGGACTACTGTACATCTTTATTCAAAATATGTAGGATGCCAACACAGAAAAATAAAAAAATAAAAAAATAAAAAAATAAAAAAACATTGTTTTTGAAGCTGCAGCATCAATATGGTTGTAATTTTAATGTTTCTTGCTGGAAAAAGGTCATCTTTGGCGAGGTCGGGTTTTTCTTAAGGTCATTTCACATTGAGATATCTGCCTGCTTTTGACATTTCATCTAGAAGAGGCACAACTATTCTGACACATGAAATGGGTTCTTTGCAAACCCAATGGCTATTTCTATCAACATCTGTTATTCTTACACAAAAGGGGAATATGCATTGATTGCAAACAAGGCTTCACATTTTTTGGAGACTATTAATATATATATGTAATACTTAAAGGTACAGCAATGTCCATCTGAAAAACAAAACACTGGTATATAAAAAGCTGGAAAAAAAATAACTCCATGGATGTAATCTTCTACTCATAAACAGAATTAAACAAATTTAAGGATGTTAATTGTTGTTGGTAAATTGTAACATTGCTTTCTGAAAAGCAGCAGGGCAGTGAAATTTACTAAGCATTTGTGTAATTACTTTGTGATATTGGCACAGAAAAAGCACAATAAAATATTTTTCTTTACATTTTGTGTGGGATTTTTAAATGCATATTCATTTTCTAAATTTCAGTTCCCTCTAGCAACTGAGTAAGATAGGAAAAAATCTGTTGCTATATAAACATTCCATCTTGTACCCCCATATTTTGAAACCCCGGAACTGTTATGTGTTTGTGGCATGGCATCTATACAATTAAAATAAGCTCTGTCAAAGTAATTTAAACTCACAGGGAATATTTTATTTTTCTGTAAAGCAATCCAGGATTCCACTGGCTGAAGCCTGGTCTAGTTCAAAAGCGTTTTGCAGAATTCCCTTCCTTGAGAACAGCAGAGGGAAGAGCATAGCTTTGTTCATGCTCCTCAGCTGCAGACAGCTCAATTAAGCCTTGGACAATCCAAAGCATAAGCATTTAGTTGATCATTCAGTAGTTAGGATTTTCTAACCGAGTGCTGTGACCAGTCACGTGGTATTATATCTGTTCCCATATTGATGGTCTGTTCTTTGCGAGCTATTGCTTTCTCCCAAAATGAATGTCATTTTATCAGAAAACAGGTTTTGTTTTCTGAATATATTCATCTGGCAAGTGCCCAAATCTGCTGTTTGTGGATGTTTGTAGGAACATCGCTTTGCTCACATGAGTATTTGAGAACACTGAATAACAAAGGACATGAACAGACTGAATCCAAACCCAGTTCTCTAATCAAGCAAGCTGCGAGTGAACAATTTTTTGTACTCTCTATTGGCTCACTGAACTTGCAGCACTAGTAAACTCTGCATGTTTGGAGTCACTGTGCTTCTCTACTTGCTAAATTTGTCATATTTAACTTCTCTGCAATATGAGGATGTATGGCAGACATTCACAGAGAACTACAGGTGCTGCTTTCCTGGACTGAAGCCATATGTCCATAGGGCATTGAAGAGGTTAACATCCAGGTGTAGGAGCTTTATTGTTGGAACATGTTCTGTGTTGCTTCCAGACTTTGGCCTCAAATAAACGCCTTTAACATATTTTATTAAAGTGTCATAATTAGATTTATTTAATGCACTGGGATCCAGAGCATGTCAGCTCTGTGGATGACTGAAAAATACTTCATCAGCTTTTGATAGCTTCACAGGACAGCAGGGCAATCAGCTCTTATTTCCCACTAATGCAACTCTGTTTGAAAACAGGACTTGAATGTTCTCAGCTTGTGCATTGACTGATAAGAGGAAAGCACAAACACTCTCATGTTCTGCAGTGTTGCATTTGATTAGAAAATAATGCTTGGGGTCTAAATATGCTAAAATAATGTTAAGAAAACATTAAAGCACCCTTAACTCTTTTTTTTTTTTTTTTTTTTTTTTTTTTGCCTAGGGCATTGCAGTTATCACATGAAACGTGTGGCCTTTTCTTAAATGGTTCTACGAGAGTAGCAACTGCTGCATAATGGTACAAATAAAAATAATACTGTGCTGTAAGTAGTGGCTCTGCTAGTTGTACTTATTCCCATATAAAGCCTGGAATGGCAGAATCAATAGCTTTCCAATGTCTAATATCATCACCAGTACATTATGGTTAGCCAGACCATCGTCCAGAGATGAAAAGAAGCACAAAATATAGCAGCTTGGATTGTGTTAATGTGTACACAAGTATAAATTTCAAGTATCGCCATTTAAGTAAGTGGTGCACACAGAATTTAAAATAAATAGGAGCAAGAGAACAGCATGGTCTATAATGTAATAACAAAATCAAATTCATGCCCAGCAATGATTTATCACATAGGACAGCCTGAAGCTACTTTCAGCAATCAGACTGTGGCTACATATAGATGAAACGGGATTTTGGAGAGTTGTCAGTGGATAGCTAGTGAGAATTTCATATTTATAGATATGGCGAGTGTGTATTATGCTGGTAGCCAACCCAGAAAGCATTAAAGGAAAATTGTGTGATGGAGACCTACACGTCTCCCTTAATAGGAACTAACAACTATTTCAAACCAGAACGGACCAAACTTTCTAAAGTGGCAGACAGTTTAACAACATCTTCTCCATGCTGATTTACAAAACTGCCTCTTCTGGCAATAATCCCCACAGCTTCTGTACTGGTATCGGCCTAAACAGTCTCAGCCTTCTTTGCACTGTAGTAGGATCAGATTGAACGATGAATGTCTGCCCCTTCTGAGAAACAGAGCAAGGATGAGCTCCAGGTCATACTTATGGATGATACTTATTCAAGTAGAGAGAGAGATCATTCAACATATGGATGTCACTTGCTTCCAGTAAAGAGATGATCAGATGCTTCATCAGGAAGAAGATGCACACACAGGTACACTCCTGAGGTAGCTGAGCTCACTTGGAAGGGCAATGGGCACATTGCTGCTTGCTTTTTTTTCTCCTACCAAGACCAAAATGTGAAAAAATGAGGTAAAAAGTGTATGTATCTACTTGCATAGATTTGAATAGCAGGATGATAGTTATCTTCAGTAACTGAGGTGGGTGGGTGGGAGCCTGATGCTGAAAGAATTTGAGGAGGAAGTGCTGAGTGAGAGAATCACTGCCTAAGAGAAGGGTTGCTTACTTGGCAAATGGAAAATATGTACTCTGTAGGTGAGTCTTTAGTAGACTGAGGTGGGGAGAGGAAAATGCAGGAGGAGAATATTTATAGAAAGATTATGAGGAAGACAGGGAAGAGAGGTGTCTGAAGTGACTGAATTGCTCCCAGGAAGTGAACATGGTCATTGCTGTTGGTGCTGACGCCCACTGCATAGTGACTTATGTCTTGCTAGAGCACCACATTGTGGTTTTAAGATTTCTTTAATTCTTTCCTTACAGCCTCCTATTGAAAGGAAGGAACAAAGGAATCATTTTGAATATCATCCTCATCAGAAGACAGTAATTTAGATTTCTTCCATTTTCATCCTTTGTTTATTGAGTTGTCAAGCAGCCAACCTTGGCAATAGAAGTTGAAATGAGCAATGTCTTCATAGCTTTGCCATGCTGTGTCAGTACTGAATAACTGAGCCTTATCAACTACATTCTGTGTCTGACTAGTTTTTATATGACACTCAGGAAGGCCTTACCCGTGATGAACTGTGAACTATTGAATCTTGCTTTTTTCCTAGAGAATCCTGGAAAACACCCACCTTTGCAGGAGATCTGCAAGTTCCACCATACTATTTAGTTATTTCTTGGAGTCTCACTGTGATTTACTGGACATGAACTTTTTATAGCACAATCTAGCATTATTACCCTGTTTTAAACATTTATTGATGTTTCTGATGATGCCAGTAGAAAAAGTACAAAAAGTATTTTGGTACCCAGGAGACTCTGTCAATACTGGATAGTAATATAACATGATATCATTCATGCTGCAAAGGCAGCATATACGTTGATAGTTCCAGCAATGGATAGAAGAAACCAATTACTGCCATATCCAGCTTACCCACATGCAGTATACTGAGGCACCAAAAAATGTACCCAGAACTGAATACCAGATCCATAGCAGAGCACGCAACATTAATGATGTTTTATGGGCCAGTTTGTCCTTAACCAGCTCCTGATAAGCCAAGTCAGAATTATATTCTTTTGGATCTGAATGGAATTCACTTCTTTGATTCCTCAGCCACTGTTGCACTGATTCACTGAGAAAACAATAAACATTAGGAAAATCTCAAAAAACAATCCCTGGATTCATTTTGCATTGGAGGGGAAAAGAAAGGCTAGTAGGAGAGAGGGGAAAGAAACCCATTTCACTTGGCTGTCATCCAGTATAGACGCTTCTGGATCTGATGCCTCCAGTATGTTTCCCATCACCGCTGTTTGATATTGCTTATTATGTACTTCCACTACTGTTAAAAAAAAAAAAAAAAGCTGTTTTCAGAACAACATAAACTGTCTTTACGTGACGCATTCAGATGACCTCATAGTTTTGAACCCATTCTGGTATGGGTCATAGATGCTTAATTTTTGGCATCCTTCTCAACCCGTTTGTTTTTACAGTCCCTAGTAATATATTAATCAGGCACACAGGTTTTATATTAATCAGGTACACAGGTTTTGCATATTATCTTACCTAGACAACATTTTACTAAGCTATCAAAATCTAGACTCTTTTAGGGAAAACAGAGACTATCTATTATACCTCTTAGGTCAATCACCTCTCCTTCATTAATGTATTCTGGTCATTGCTCCCACTAATGTATATATATTTTTATCTCTCTCTTTCATTACAGCTATAAGAGAGCACCATAACAAACCACCTCTGGCACCTCATCTTCAATCAAAAGAGGAATGACTATTCTCCAGAGTACACAGCTCCACATTATTAACATTCTGTCCCTGCCCATCTGCACCTAACCTTACCTTATTTCTTGTTTATGTGAAGAAGTCTTTCCTCCATTTTTTTTTTTTTAATGGAAAGAAGAATAAGGAAAAAAAAAAAGATAAAACCATATTGCTGATTTTTCCATCAGAAGTATAAAGAGCAACTGCATTTTTTCACCTATTTTTTAGAGGCCAATTTTAAAGCTATAAAAATATTTTGCATGTATGGGGCCAAGCTATGCTCTGTAGTCAACTTTCTGAGATCAGTAGAGCTGCATGGCTTTACACAAATTGGAAGTTCATTATTTTTCTATGTAGTTTATCTGAAAGTATTTTTTTCCCTGAATCTATGCTTCAATATCCTAATACAAAATGTTGGGTATGTAGAACAATGAATAATAACCATGATTGTTTATTGTTGTTTATCACTACCATCACTACTTATTTATATCCAGCTACACATCCCGCAAGAGTGAAAGAACTAACTTCTTCCTAGATACCAGTTACACTTTAATCCAATAATGTTATTCACCGGTCACTGGTAGACAGTGTGAAAATTCAACATATAACATGGAATCATAGATTGGGTTGGGTTGGAAGGGACCTTAAAGATCACCTAATTCTCACACTCCTGCCATGGGCAGGTACACCTCCCACTAGATCAAGTTTTCCCAAATTCCCATCTAACCTGTCCTTGAACACTTCCAGGGATGGGGCATCCACAGCTACTCTGGGCAATCTGCTCCAGTGCCTCACTCTCATAGTAAAGAATTTATTCCTAATAGGTTCTCTAAATTTACCTTTTTAAATATATATATATATATTTTAAGTTTATTGTATTTATTAAAGAATTTGCACATTTTCAATGTATCCTTGTCATCAGGCTTAGAGACCTCTGAAAGCTACTCTGAAAATTAAGGAGTTTCCGTATGTCCTGCTGATGAAAGAAATACATATCAGACTTAATTTTAGGAAAAACACTAATTTCCAGTTGTTTCAAAATTATTTTTCCAGACAACCTGCCACGAATTTCCTCAAACTTTCTTAATTTGAAAATTCATAGTGGTAAACCCTATTAAAATACATGGTGGAGTTGATCCAGAAGCTTTTTCCAGATATTATTTTCCTTGCAATGAATATATAATAAAATTGTGTATATGTGCTCTCGATAACCTTGCATGTACTCACAGAAACAATGTAAAAGACTATGCTTTCATAGTAAGGTTTTCTTTATAGTGGTTTTAAAGTTTAGGCTATCAGATCATCAGAAGATAGGTCCCACAGCAAGACACTTTCTTTTCATATTGTATAAGTTTTCACTATGGGTGAAAGATAGACACCTTTATGTTAAGTAGGGTGGATTTTACCTGCTGATATATCTCTTGAAGTTTGTGGCCAGAGGCTAGTTGATTCATTTTTCTAGAAACGATGGCTTATTTGTGGTTACTGAATCCTGAAAAAAAAAAGGGGGGGGGGGGAGTAATTTTTGCTATTTTTAAGATATTGTTTTGCATGCATGGTATTACCACTGAATTGCATAAACTCTGCTACTGAATCTACATACACAAGAAGCCTGACTTGTTTCAGCTGTAAAATAGGATATTGTTATGCTATAACTGGGTTTATACTTGTTTGTAGGCCTCCTACCAAGGACAAGTAGGTCAGCGTACATTCCATAAATAATCCATACTATTATTATTTCATTGCACTAATTCATCTCTGTGCATAAACAAATGGATTTTGAGAGAATAATTAAAGAAAAGATATTACTTTCTTTAATTTTTACCCTACTATAAAATCTCTGAAATAGGTAGCTTGCCTTATTGCAGACTTTCTTACTGACAAAATGTGTAGTCCTTATTCCTTATTTTACAAGGTGAGCAGTTGATCTGATTTCCAGAAGATAGTGGAAATACACACATAAAACTTCCTTTTCTTGTTATTCTCATCTGGTGAGCTGAAATATGACAAAATCACAAGAAGCAAAAGATTTTCTCAAACTTTATCTTCCAAGATAAAGCAAAGACAAGCACAGTAGATGTAGTTCTTAGATACAGGATATATTTAGACAGTTTCAGGCCAAAACGTCTAACATGAATTAGTGTTGTTCTTGGATAAGCAGACTTGTAGAAATATTGGATGTAAACCAGCAGGTGTAGTTTGTTTGTTTTCTCATATTTGTTTCCTTCCTTCATAAATGCAAATTTCCTGCATTCCCTCCTCCCCCCCCCCCCCCCCCCGCTCCCCCCCCCCCCCCCCATGCATGAAAAACTAATGGTCAGCCACTCGGTCATGGACCTTTTTCCAGAGAAAGGGGATTGTTAATGTAAGTATTCTGGGAAAAAAAAATCTGGAAGCAGCTGGAGACCTTCAGATTTAGTTGATTTTTGTTTTAAATAAAACATAACCCTAGGAAAATCAGTATTAGGAACAGGATTGCCTCATTAAAAAAAGGCTTAGATTGAAAAAGAAAATCAATAAAATATTCAAGATTAAATGAAAATTTTGATTTTGTTATGATGTTTTTCTCTCTTTTTTTTTCTTAAGAAAGAAAAGTTAATATTTTTCTCCTTCCTTTTAATGACTCTGTTTGCTTTAACAGTGGTAAAACTGGGTGAAAATGCAAAGAGAAACCTACTAACACTTTTTTCTTTCTCTTATTTTCTAACTATAGAAATACACAAGAAAAATGAGACAGCAGTTTGTGGAAGACCAAAAAAAATTGAGCTCAGAAGTCAAAAATATAGTTTTCCTATTAATTTATTTGCTGAAATTTGAAAGAAGATATGGAGAGGTTTTTTTATAAAACTTTTGGGATGCAATTGAAAATGTGAGTTGGAAATTTTGAGTAGGCTCTAGCCTTTACTGTTTTCTAGACAGTAAACATCATGTTTTTACTGTCATTAATACTTTTAACAAATGTGTTGACCCAAATATTGTTCATTTATAACTATTACTTTTTATTCAATAACGTGTAGGGTTCTACTCTGCTATTTACAATGTTCAGTACAGTAAGCTGCAGTGACATAAACACTCTGCTAGCACCCAGATCTATGCTTCTGTTCCTTTGGTTCTGATCAGGCGTAATCTATCCCGAGTTGCCAGAGCTCAGTAATGCTGGGCAGTTCAAGAAACAACTAAAGCCAATGACAAGAATCTGACACCATTAACAGGCATTTGCCTACTTTTGCAAGAGATACATCTCTGGATGTTTCTTAATGCCTACAGCAGCACTGACCAACATTTCTTAACTTGTTTCTTGCCAGGAGGTTGCTATCATTCCTCCTAGATGTTGACTATGCCATCAGCAGCCATACATGTTACATGCAGGCAGGATCACTCCAGTGCATGATTTAAGGAATTATATATGTACACATTTTTCAAGAAACAGAACTTGAGAAACAAGAAACAGTGCAGAATTGTCTTGGTACCTTCATTTTGAGATCATTTTCCTTGAGAGAACAAATTCCATTCTAAGCACTGTTTGACATTAGTTATGGACAATGAAAACATGTATTACAAATAAGCAAGTAAGTGAGCATAGCTTTTTAATTTGTCTCTGTATCATTTCTGTGCTTTTTTTTGATGTTGTCATATCTGTATCACATTTCTTATTTCCAACTACTCACAGAACAGTTAAGCAAACACATTTGAGTCCATCAATTGCTTGTGAACTATCCACATCACCTATAGGCTAATTATTGCTGCAAGTGTCTGACTGCCACTTAAATCATGTAACACTGTTTTTTCCCTTCAAGTCAGTGTAAAGACCACTTCTGAAAAAGAAGACGCTCATTAAACTGCTTAATATGAATGAAGAAGATAACTTAAGGCATCATTTTGGAAAACTTAGTGTGTGTATTTTCTTAAAAGCTATGAAGCAGAGTTCATTAAAGACTCACAGTTGGGAAAGGACAACGTATTCAAATGTGGTGTAACTAATATATATTGAATAAATGCTTAAATATTCATAAAAGTCTTCAACTTTGGCTCCTGTGTTACTACCTTGGTTATAAAGTACTTATATTTCCATTTACTTAGTCAACCTGTAATCACTAGTATGGCTGCATGCATGACAGGCAGTGGTTATAAGTAAACCACTGTAGCTGACATCAGCTCCAACTTGTTTTTCCTTCTATTAGGATTTCCTGATTATGCACTCAAAAGATATTTGATTGATAGTAGAATAGAAGACATTTGAAGAAAAAAAAATTAAACTGAATTCATGCCAATGGGGAGGGGAGCTACCTCATTAAGGAAATAATTGAGCTGTTAGTTAATTTTACTTGTTATCTGTAGAAAAGGGCAAAAATCTTCCAAGGAATTAATATTCTTCCCTCAAATGATTAAAAGAACAACAAAAGGGTTTGTATCTTAGATGTATTTAGTAATTATGTTCCTGACAATTTTTTTCATATCATCCAAGGCAAAAGGAAAAAAAAATACTGGTAATTTACAGAACATTGTAAGTGTCAGCTTTTCCTGATAAGTTTTTCTCTGCCCCTCCCCCAGTCTTATTAGCAGCAATTTTTGCTAATTGATAATTAATACCTGTACCTTTGTTAAAAGCAGCTACTCATGTATCAACAATTCCAGTTTGATACAATCAGTATATTTTACTATTAGTGTAAATAATGCATAAAATTAATAGTAACAAGTATTCTTGCAAGATAAATTTTACATTTCATTTATTATTGTCTCTATTTTTATGGTACGCTACAGCTTTCCCTCCCTCTAAATCCAGAAACATTTGTAATAAATAATTGTTAAATCAATATAATAAAACTGCCAACATTTAAACATCATTAGGCATTAGCCATGAGTGTGGAAGGATAACATAAAACCACATCAGTTGAAGCAATGCAGTGAACATTGCCTCTTTTTTTCTAGCTAACTTCAGTAAAACTTGTCATTAAAACTAAATTTTATTTACCTACATATTAAAATAACTATTCCATTAAATAAGAGGGAGGGAGAGAGAAAAGTGTTGTTTTTTTCCCAGATGTTAATTTCAAAGACATTGATGATGTCTTCAAAGTAATGAGCAGACCTTTGGCCACATGAACACAGGGCAAAGCAGTGTTATCTGGATGTTACTACCCACCACAAAGCACTGACAAATTACCCCAGAGCTTCCCTACAGCCTTTCACGGCTCAAAGAAATCAGTGGTACATCAATATGACTGAAGTAAACAATAGCATTTTATTTACATAACATGACCTTATTCTGGGATTTCAGCGATGAACAACTGTCAGACCTTTGAATACAGACAGAAGAAAAACTGACTCTTGATTTCAGAATTTGTCCTTATCTAATAGCTTCTTTTGATACTCTTAGCAAAGAGAAACCCTTCATATAGGTTTGAGATGGACTATTATTACGCTGTAACAAAGCAGAGGGGTTGCTGATATCAATTATCACACATATTGCA
This sequence comes from Anser brachyrhynchus, assembly GCF_964034855.1. Taxonomy (NCBI): domain Eukaryota; kingdom Metazoa; phylum Chordata; class Aves; order Anseriformes; family Anatidae; genus Anser; species Anser brachyrhynchus. The sequence continues at coordinate 52,472,604 of NC_137699.1, forward strand.
ACAGAGAGGTAATTTGCTGGATAGTTATCTTAATGACAAAATCATAAGCATTCACTTCTAATGAAAGCTTGCTTATCAGCTGTTTGCCTATGACCTCCCAGGTCAAGTCAAGAAGCACCTTCCAAACAGAGGCCCCTTAAATACTACTGTATCAACGTGAAAAACACTGGGACAAATAACATCTCCTCCTTCCTCTTCTTTTGTACAAACAAACGGTAGTAGAGTAGGTACTAATGAAACTAGAGGAAATACTTACCATGAAAAATCTTTGAGACTACTCCAGCAGTTAATTCCCCACTAACTGGTCACTGGAGTATTCTTCAGCTCTTTCATAGCTGAGGGAAGAAGAAGGAGATTTATGGAGAACGGAAGGAGAGGGTGTGCTGCATTAACTGCAGTCCCACTGGTGCACCACCCAGTGCACGCCCTAATGTCTCATGGGACTGTGGCATAGCTCAAGCTCAGGCATTGCCAATGTGCTTGCTCCCAAACAAAAGCACCTCTATCCTTAGAGGACTGTTAATCTCCTTCTAAGTAAGAAATGGTCAGTAGGAATCTCAATGACATAGGGTGAACTGAATCTGTGCCATACCACAAAAGCTCTAAAGAAACAGTATAAGCTCCTGGCATGAAACTTCATTTGAACAACCAGCTGCCTCCTACATTCTCTATGGTTTCCATATAGTCTGAAGCTGCACCAATTGAGAGAACATTACAGTTGGCATGAGTCGAATCATGAGCAACCATAGCAAAGTCAGCTTGGAGAGAGTTTGCTGAAGTGCTGATGGGAAAAGAGAAAAAAAAAGCTGCTTATCTAAGTCACTGCCTCTGCATGCTGGAGAATTAAAGAACTAAAATCACTTCCCAGTTGCATGAATAGACGGACAGCAGAATTTCTGAACTAGGCATGTCAGTCTAAACTCCAGCAATTATTCTGGTTGCTTGTCCCTCTACTCTTTTTCCATTATCTCAGCCTTGTAAAAAATGAACATCAGTCTATTCACTATCCTCTGAAGAGTCACTGTCACATAGAGTCATCCATTCTGCAGCCATAGCAAAACAGACTTGATAGAAACAAAAAGACAGACAACATTAGTATACAGAATATATACAAGCCTATATACTCTTTCTTCCCCAAAGAAAATCACGCATCTAAATTTCACTGAAGAATTCTATTGGAGTATATGGGCTTCTTGTCATATAAAATGATCTACAGATTACTTGCACTTATCCATACTTACCAGGCAGAAATGGGAAGAAATAAGATGATTGTTTTTGCTTCTACTAACATCAGAATAAATACTATGGCTTTATTTCAAAAGAACAATATACCTTACCACAGCATGCAAGCAGAATTAATATTAACTAGTCATACAAAATTCAAACATCTATTTTTGCTAAGTTTTGACGTATGTCTGACTGGGATATTTACTGTCTTCTCTGAGCAGCAACATAAATTAATTTGGCTCATATTGTTTGAGAACCAGTGGAGAACTATCAGTGGATCATCAAGACCATTCTGTTTTCTGATGTATAGTAGTTAAAGGTACAAACAGTTGCTAAAGGACTGTAATTGGTTAATTTGGGTGGGTATGTTCCTCACAAGACCTCATACTGCTCTTCAACCTGCTGAAATACAAAGTGCCAACTGGAATAACAGTGTAAAACTCTGCTGCTAATATGAGATATATTAAGCCAAAAACACAAGCAAGTCCTAGAAAGGAAAATAAAGCAAACAGAAGGCAAATATCCATTTCAGAATAAAAGAACATGATCAAGTTAGCAAAACATTGGTAAGACACAAAGCAAAAATTAGAAAAATAAATCTAAAGCAACACTGAAATAGGAAAGATTTCCTGCTTACATATTTTTGATAGTTTAGTTGTAATCTTGGGTAAACCCATACAGTAACACATGAAGACACACTGCCTTCTCAAGATATTTTCTGAACTCTGAGGTCATCATATTCAGGTGCACTTGGAATGTTTCACAACTGGAGCTGTGCAGGATACAATTTCTCTTCCTAGAGACATTTTCTGAGACTATGATGAATTTACTTTGTAAATTAAAATCCAAACTTTTGGAAGGGAACTGAGTAAGTTGATATGATTTCCAGTATATTCAATATTTTTTATGTTCATCCTTTTCCTTTCTTTCATATAAGCATACTTACCTTGTTAAAAGTAGAGGAACTTCAAATGAAAACGAGAATTTTGAATTTCAGAAAGTTTAAACAGGTTGTTTCAATCATTTTGTTTCCATTTGCTCTTAATTTTGGGGGAAAACAGGAAATTAGTCAAAATCAATCTTATACTGCTTAGAATTTTGATTGCAGTGAATTGTCATTTTATGATGAAGATATATTTCATAATCTGCTCTCAAATAAGTTTCAAGAACAGAAGAAAAAAAAATCCCTTTGCCCAGCATTGCAGAATGAACAATGACTTTTTTACCTTCTTGAATGCTTTCTTTTTACAAAGCCAAATACTCTACAGATCGATACCGCATTGTCCAGGGAGATATTCTTTGGTTCAACACCTTGGTTTTGTATTGGTTTTTAAAGAGACAACTATTTCTGGCAGAGCTGTTCTTTCCTAGCTGGGCCTTCTGTCAACCATATGCACATACAGAGTAGGCTTTTTTTCTGTAATGCGTTATTTTTAATCAGCTTGAGCTTCCATGCTAGGATGTGATGGTAAAGACACCTGTGTGTAGATGTAGTCTAGAACAGACTCACTTCATGTGATTCAAGATGGGATTTCTTTCTTACACAGGGACAAGAAGGTCCTGATATCCAACATCACATAGGAGTAGTGTTTCAGTCCATCAGTGACAGAGGTTTAGTAGAGCTAAACACTATTTCTGTTGCCTCATTTCAATGCCTTTCAGCTAACTCTGACTCAGTTCCCATCAGCAACTGGGGCTGCTCCTGAGCATTTTGCAGGGGTCTTCAGGTCTTTACTAAGCACTGAACATGCTACTAAAAGACATGGACAGCTAGAGTCCTCTGGGACTGATCAGCTAAACTTCTCTTAGATCCATTGAATCTTGGATCATATGAGTGAATATTTATATATGGGTGTTATCTAAAATAGACAAAACCAACTGGGCCTGTACAAAAACAGCAGTATAAATAAATATAAGCACATTTCATTCCTCTGTTTTTTAGAAAAACATTCTAGGACTGCTCTACATGTCCAGTGGGACCTGACTATATGGAAAGTACAACATACAGTAGAATTAACTTTTTTTTTACTTTTTTTTTTATTCAGCCATTTTTGCTGTTCTGTATACAGGTCGTGACCTCTCACCTCCTGTTTATTTCTTCCCATGTTGACCTTTCACTGAAGCACAAGGCTAATTTTGTGCTCCAGTGACCAAGAATAGGAATTTGTCACTTTATTCAAAATGGAATGAATACAGGTATGTCTGGCATTCTCAGCTGGACTTAACCCTCTGCATGCTGAAAACAGTCAAATACCCAAGTGGTCTGTATTAGGAAATATCTTTTCTGAAGTTGTGCTTTTTTTTTTTTTTTTTTGGTAACAAAAGAGCTTTGCTTCTTTTGTCTGAAAAGGGGTTTTTCTTTTTCCGTGCACAGCCGGGTACAGTTTTCTTTGTCGCAAAATACAATGAACCAAACAGAAGAAAATAACAGGTTAGAGGTCCATAGAAATTTGCAATGGTTCTAAAGGAGAACTTTCATTAGTGTTAGGAAATAACCTCCATCTTAATTGTCTGCTGTACAAACAAAGTTTTACATGTTATCTTTGACTGAGAAAGAAATAACTAATTTCTCCAGTAAGATGCCAGTAATGAATTCTTATGGACTAATCTTAATAAGTATGTGCAAAGTAATCTATGCTTCTCATGTTGAGTTATAAAATATAATTCTTTTCCTTATGCAAATACTTTCACTGGTACTTATCCATCTATTCAAATCTTCTGTGCAGTAGGGCTCCTTTCTCTGACTGCAGGTTCTGTAAAAGGAAAAGACGTCAGTGGATCTGTGCAGGATTTGAAGTCAACACTTAACTCCTGTGTTAGAATTACAAATCATAAATGTACCAGCAGAAAAACAGTAGGTCTCAAGTGAGACAGTCAGCAGATTCAAGCAGTACCTTCGAATATGTTGTTCCATTAGCAGTAGACTTCCAGAGTGTGATTTCCTACAAACATATCCTTTACATTTTATGGTCTTTCTGCTGAGACCGTTGTTTCCCTTTTCCTCCTGGTGTCAATATTACTGTATTTCCAGTTATCTAGCACATGCCCTGATCCTTTTTCCTAAATATGCATTATCATTGCTGCCTTCCCAGATCCTGTCATTACCTGACAAATGCATGCCTGACTGGTCATGAACTATGCACATGCCTTTTGGCCATCCAGTGCATGTGAGCTGGCCAGCCAGCAGCAGAACAATACTGCCAAGCTCACAGCACAGCCTTTTCTTCATCCGAAACACTCATGTACTTCACTAGTTTCACAAAACATATCAAGAATTAACGTTTGATCTCATTAGCTTCCTAATTTAATTTATTAAGGTGCCTTTCTTATCTTCTAACGGTGACACAACTATGCATGGATAAGATGCAGAAAGTTTAATCATAGTGTGCTTTATGGGTTGGGATCTTCTCCTCAGATGAGGGTACTTGCGGTGCACTACAAATAGCTGCCAAATTATGTTTATTGTTTTTTAAACCTATATCTGGAACTCTGGGGCAGGCCCTGAACATAATTTCACCAAAAGTGGAGTATCCTCATCCTGAGTTCATCAGTGCTGAGCTCACAGCTGTCAGAATTGGCAGTTTGGCTTAGGAACAAGAATGCTCTGAGGTGCTTGGTGCTGGGTCTGTCCATGGGTGGGTGTATGCTCAGGGGGCTGCCAGCAGAACGTGGGATTCAGAAGGGATGCAGGTTGTCCACTTCCCAATTCAAACCTCTAACTGACTGCAGTTAATTCCTGTTCTGGATATAAGGAAATACAGGTGTGGGTGAAACGGAGTATGGTGCATTTGTAAAGAAAATTACAGTAACTGTTATGCTGACACCAACACTAATACTATATAGATGCATAACATATTTTGCCTTTCAGCTAGCTTAGAAGTCCCACTTTACAACTTCCAAGGTGGTACACTAGATCCTGCTTTGCCTAAAACGTGATTTCCAGATTCACCTAAAGTACACCAAAATAAAATATCCATATGAGCTAAGAAAATGACAAGAAGGATCCTAAAATCAAGATGAACAATCTGCAGCTTTTTTTTTTTTTTTTTTTTCAGCAAATACAGCTTGCTGCCAAACACAGATAACTTTTTAGAGGAATAATTTAATGAAAGCACTTTAGTACCACAGAATTTGGTTAATGTAGTAGTTACTGGTGGTTAATACTATCTCATCTTGGGAAAAAAATCCTGACTATCCTATGTATGGTATTTTAATCACAACTTGGTACATATTCTTCCCCCTTTAGATATAAATCATGTATTTCCCTGTTTTCAGTCCTTACCTCTTAAAGTGCAGAGTATGATGCCAAGGGTGTGGGAGTCAGTAAAGAACATGTGCCTCTGGACCAGTAGACCTTTGATAGCTTACAGTATTATTATTGGGGCTGCAATTCATGTAGCTCGCTGACAAGTTAAGGATCCAGCTTTCACAAGCTGGTGGGAGCTGTCCTGACCAGTGCCAGCAAATAATCTATTTTATCTTTTTTTTATCTGTTCATCAATAGCTATGTATATTTTTGTTTCATAAATGATTCTTTTCTATTAGAATATGTCAGTATTTATCTACACAGATCATCGTTTCTTACTGACCTGCACTCTCTGTGGAGCTTTTTACTGCCAGAAACAGAAAAGCAGCAGTGTTATGGTCTGTCTGGGGGCTCTAGCTCCTTCCCTGAGATGTAATGCCTTGTGCAAGTGGAAAAGCAGGGAGGCATCCACACCAACCAACCAACCAAACAAACAAACAAACAAACAATATTTATATATATATATAAATCCTAAACAGAACAGAACAACATTGTTAAAGAGTCCAATGCCGCATTTGTTGAGCTTTACAATGCTTTACATGGGATTTCTCCTCTGTCAGCATGCACATGCTCTGATTTTGATCTTTTGAAATTTCTGCATCCCTTAGGTTGCATTCTTTCACTCCAGAATAACTCTTATTGTGATAGATGAACTGGAACAAGTGTGGGCTTCCTCACAGCCACTTCCTGTCAAACTGCCCCATGCTAAACAGCAAGCTGTGCAGCGAAATGGAAGGAAGCACAGAAGTCCACTTTTCCCTTATCCCTTCCCCATGGCAACCTGACCAAGAACAGTGACCCCCAGCAGCACAGCTGAGGCCTGAAACTGTGCTGAATAACTCAGAAAGAGCATCTTCTGACCCCAACCAGCAGAACCCAATGGAAATATGACCTGTGACTGCAGAACCCCTTGTTCAATGTTGCAGTTTTACCGTACACAGCCAACACAGGTCAGACCGTTTTAGGGAGCTAACTTAATGAATCTCAAATCAAATTTAAAGTGAGCCAGTTAACCTAGAAATATTCAGCAGACAGGTTCTGCAATTAGAGGGATTTACATTAAGCAGTCAAAAAACATAGAAATGTCACACCTCCTTGAATTACATATTGAAATCAAATACATTTTTTTCATGGTTGACCTTTGTCAGTTACATGTAAACTGAATTGACGATGAGTCATTGAGCTAGCAAATTAGCTACTCGTAGTTGTTGACAGGGTCAGCAAGAAATCTTCCATATTTTTAAACAAAAATAAAATCATCTTGTAGGTATTGTACATTACTTGGTTCATGTATGCACTTCTTTTCCTTAATGACATTCAGAAACCATTGACAGCCAGAAGAGAAAAAACAAGAGATCTTGGGGTATTCATGTTATTATTTCTATGAATGACAACTCTCTATGCAAGTGTAGCTAGAAATTTTGCACCATAATCTTTGGTTAAAGAACAATAACGGCATCTCTATGTTGTGCTTTCAGCTACCTAAGTAATAGAATTGTCTGCAACAATGGTTAGGAAAAGGACCAAACTCTCTGGCTCCCCTTCCTTGGTTAGTATTGTTTCAATAAAACTACAGCTCATATTATAATGCTTCTGCATAGCCAAGTGTTTGGTTTGTGGCAGCAAGGTAGACCAACAATTTATTACAAGAGAAATTATTAGTCATGTGATTAATTCTTATTACTGTATTACTACTTTGGAGCACAGCTAACCATGACCCTGAATTCATTTTTCGCTTTAACGCCTACCTATTTACTCTGTGGGCTGTTCCTGAGATGATATCTGTTGGACTGTAACTGATCAATGCAATAAACACATTGCTGTGGTCATCACAGATGTATAGATGAGCTACTCGATTGAAATTCTTTTTGGCCATCCCAATTTAATCCTTTCTTGCAGTCAAAATGTCCTCATACAGCTCCAGTGTACACTGTGCTCTAAACCAGTGAAAACACCCTATTCAATGGAAATATTTAAGCTTTAAAAAAAAATAACTTAAAAAATAGAAAGAATTTCTGCCATAAATGCTCTTAAATTCAAAAGCATTTTCTCTTCTACTTAACCAGCTTCACCTTCTCTCTTCTGTTGAAGGTCTTTTGGCATTTGTGCTGGTCCTCTGAATCGAACTATTTTGCCTCTCCTCCAGTATGTTACCCAACTCTGTTGTTCCTTCCAGTATTTGGCATTTGCTTTGGAATTATGTTTGTCCATCTGTTATTTGTCCTTTTGGTGATGCGTTCTGCCGATTCCCATTTGTTCCTCTCAGCTATCTCAACAATTTGAGCTTTTGAAGTGTTGTGGCATCAGTCAGCTCTATCTCGGCCCATGAGGGCGTTCGTACAGAATGACAGAAGGAGGAAAATGGCCCAGACTGGTGTCACTTTTTCCCTGGGAACTTATAGATTCTCCTTTTTCCAGTGGTCATTCCCACTAGCTGCTTTCAGTGGGTCAAGGAATGCATCGTGAAAGGGGATTGCTTCTGTTTTGATTTCTCTTTTGTTCCTTCCATCTTTCTGAATGGTGTGAAGTCATCCAGAGGCTATAATGTCAGTAGATACTCATCCACTGAGCTTGCACTTCTCTGATATGTCTTCCTTCTTCTCCATGTACACATCAATCCCCTTATTAACCCTTTATGAAATTTATTGTCCTGATCTGGCCTGAGTAGAGTCACAACTCCATCCATTTCTTTCTTTTATTTTTTATTTTTTCCCAGATATATCTTTTTTATTCGTTAAAAAAAAAAAAAAAAAAAACATAAAACAAGGCCAAACCAACCACCACCACCACCACCAAAAACAGCAAAAAAAAAAAAGGAAAAAAAAAACAAACACCACCACCAAAAAATAAACCTCTACATACATTTGCTGAACATGACCTTTGCTGGGTATGACTTCATTTTTCAGGCTTAGAACATTTTGTAGACAGAATTCTAAATTTGTCAGCTCACAAGTTGCCTGTGCACAGCAGTGTGGCATGACTAAAGGGATGCTCAGCTATTGATCAATAACACAGATTCTGTTTTCTTTCCCATCACAGCTCTGAAAGCCCGTTTTAAGGTCACACTACAACCAGCCCTAATGCAGCATCCTTAGCAATTATACCAGGTTTGACAGAGCTTAGCTTTGTTTGACAGTCAGGCTCTAGGTAGTTCCATGTCTGGTTTTGTATATTTGTTTTGGATTTAGACTCATCTGGTAATGTAGTCACATTGGAAAATCAGATTTCTCAGGAAAACAGAACATTTTCCCAGAAAGCCTGATTTTTTTATAAATGAGGATTTAGTTTGTGTCAGTGGCCCTTGTAGAGAGCTGAATGATGTAGGTAAATGAAGGATATTTACATCACTTTATTTTCAGCTTATAAATTAGACATTAGTTAATCTGTTTACTTAGGTACACTGAATGTCCATGAATGTAATTTCTATGTAGAAGCCTTACCCTACTGAGAGCCATGCTATTTTTGCCAATAACAATAAGAAACAGGTATTCAATAGCATTTTTCAAAGTAGACATGTCTTTAGAACCCCTTTTTCTTCCTCCTATTTCCCTTCCCATCCCCAACCAAGAAGCCCCCAAACCCATAGTTTCATTACCTAAGTACTAGCTATTAAGAGACATTTATGAAATGTTTATGATGTGGGTTGGATGCTGGTTTTGTTCAAATCACAAAATCAGGAAGCCCAAATTTGTAAGGAAACCCTGAAAAAGAAACGCCCACAGTATACGCAAGTTCACTTGTTTTTGTACACAAGTGTTTTGCACATGCAAAGCACCTGGTGTATGCACACCCATTCTGCTTCTGATCATACAAACTGTGGGTCGTACCAAAACACAGACTACTGTGCCTACACAGAGCTATCCCTGCATGTTTAGAGTCTTTTAGAAAATTTGACCTGCTTGACCTTGTCCCATCCAGATGCCCCCATTCAGCCTCTGTGCACTAGCAAAGGCGGGCAGAGAATGCAACAAGCTGCTTTCAGTCTGTCTGCATGGCAAAGTTAGCCACATCATGGAGCAGTATCACATTAACAGTAGCACTACTATACAACAGGCATAAACATGGCAGGAATGATGAAAAAGAGGTAAAACCTACTACTAGCACTGAAAATAATCACCTTCTGATTGGAATTACTAATCAATTGTTACTCTTTAATATTTTGATTACTGGTGGTTCTAGTCTAAAAACATAAAGTGTGTGCCCACAAAACACCCTCAGACACTCGAGACATGGAAAATGAGGGAAAAGCATAAGTGCTAGGTAACACATTTACAATTGCAAGAAAGAGGTGTGAATAGTGCAGTAATGACAAATGTATGCAGTTAATTACAGTTTCAGTGTTGATCATAAAAGTCCTTTTGGAAACAAAACTAATGGAGTGACTTTCAAAGGAAAGGCCAGGTATAACCAGATAAAAATTGACCATTCGGTCTAACATGGTCACATGGTCACCAATCATTAAATCACGTCTCATTCTTAGTCTTGTAATACATCCAGCCATACGTTGCAATCACAGTGAGAGATGTCAGCTTATGAAAGTACCAATCAGCTGATATATGCAAACATCATTATTACACTCTCTGCAATGCACAAGGAGAGCCACATTGTCTTTTTAGATGCTACTCCAGTGAGATGTACAAATCTAATAATTTTTCTCTGCAGGAGTCTGCTTACCTTATATCATCATGTTACAAGACTTAACACTTTTAAAATAATTAAAACATTAAAGTTGCAATTGTGTCACACTTTAACATCAGCAACTATATGAGGATTATAGTCATGGCCTCCTACATGCATGCAGGTTAAACTTGAGGGCTTGCTGACTGTAAGCTAGTTAGAAGCACTCAGAAAGTGAGATTTAACTTCGCTGTGCGATAAAGGGGAAAATAGAGGAATCTCCACAGACTTCTAGCTCTGTACAGTACACATTGTTAGTCAAAAGAGAGAGTGGTAATTCTGCATTATAAACAAGAGCATATTCCTCTCTTTTTATTCCTGAGAGCTACAATTAAAGGATGCAAGTCATAAAGCAGTGTATTATGTGATGCATTGTTTTTAATCTCACTGCCTTGCATTATATATCAGGTTCATATAATTCTTCAGACAGGAAAAGGCTTGTTCCATAAAAATACAGGCTTCTGCATTTGAAATATAAGTTCACGCACAAGCAATGTATATATCACCAAACCAGCAAACTAACTCACTTAATACACTAAACTTCAGGTTCTTCCTATATTATGTGAAATGGCTTGAAACAGGAGGCAGCTGCCAGGAAACATCACTGCTTCTTTGCTCAAGAGAGACAGGGGAAGGAAGAATGAAGAAAAAAATTCCCTCGATGGATGCCACAATAGCATGTCTTTCATTATCGCCCTGTGTC
>NC_137699.1:52488516-52496016 GCF_964034855.1 Anser brachyrhynchus
TGCTACCCAGGGTGATGCTAGCTTTACCCTGTAATGGCTAAAGCCCTGATGGTTATACTGGTAGAGCTGTTAAGGAGTGTGAACCAGGATGTCATTCGCAGTATCACATACAATGCATGCAGACACAGCTTATTCTGTCTTGAAAGGTCCATATTTCATGCCTTTTTCACTCCCTCTTTCCATTTCAAAGACTCACAGATGGACTGTGGCTTGTAGCTGTGAGGGGCAGGAGGGGATAGCACCTTCCCTTGTTTTGTGCACCCTGTCCTGGGCTCCCCTACAGCTGCTGTCCTTCCCTTCGGGATCTCCTTTACGTTAGCCCCTTCAGCAAACCTATCTCTGTCTATTTATAATCAATCTCCCATACACTTTACTGGCCCAGCAACTGCCTTTAATTGTTACCTCCCCACATTGTGGTTCCCTTGCATTTCAGCTTAATTTTTTCCTGATGCTTTGCGTGTGAATTTAGGCAAAGCTGTGAGCATTCATGGGAATGCTGAGCCCCTATCATTCCATCTCCCACAACTCTCCCTTTCCCCACAGTGGGTTTCCACAACTTGATGCTTAGTGGTTTTTTTTTGTGTGTGTGTGTTTTTGTTGTTTTGTTTTGCTTGTTTGTTTTTTCCCAACAAACGTTCCAAGCATTTCTTCAGTACTCTCCCCCCTTCCTATTTTCTGTCAATGATCTCCCATCTCCCGATGGGTCTTACTCCTCCATGATTTAATTCACCCTCAGCTACTATTGCAAACCCAATGGCTCCTTAGCAGTTATCTCTTCATCTTTTATTGCTACCTTCTGTCCAGTCTGTACATCTCATACTATCCATCTCTGGCCAGATGTCTGGTCACAAACTCAGTATGACAAAAAATGCAACCTTTTCATCACTCTTTTTGAGCCTTGGTTTCTCCATTATTGTACAGAATTATTACTCCTTTCCATAATGCTGGAGGCTATTAACACTATACCTGCTCGTCTCACTTTCTATCTTTAAGTTCTACAAATCAGGTCACTACTTTTCCAGCCTTTATAAAGCATATCTTTGTCATACCATTAGACCTTGCTGTCTAGATTGGATTTCTGTTTCCCAGACTATGAGAACTTTCCCCCTCTGTTTTTTTTTTTGCACCTCTACATTACTGTCCTCCCAGACAATAATTTGCTCGATATATGCCTACAATTAGGGAGGGCAGTTTTATATACTTCTTGATGCTGAGACATGGAAAGATCTCAGCATCCTCCTCCCACGGAGAGGAATTCTAGTGACCACCGCCATGCGGCACATCTTCTAATTAGTTTTTGTGTTGTCCTGAATTCAGAGTGGGGTAGTCTGGATTATAGCTCAAGGGCTGATTTTCTTTGACCCCTAAAGGATTGTGAACACTTTCCCTGTGCCACCTACCAAAATCTCAACACTGGGTGCAGCAGTGGCTCTCACGTGGCATTGGGAAGCAATGCAGGCATCCCACAGAGGGACAGAAGCTGTAGAGATCTGGGCTGGAGAAAAGGATGAATTATATAGGAAATACTTCATGAGGAGAGAGGGAGGGAATGATAGTATTAGGAAAAATATTCTGACAGTGAGATGTGCTAAGCTAGGAGGGAGGACGATATCTCCTTTGTGGGATTCTTCATTGGAATATATTTATTACTGTGTTGTCCAAAGCACTTTACAAATTCTTAGGTATGATTGTATATTATACCTTGGCAAGGAAAAGAACAGATGTCTTTATAAAGGACAATCTAATCAATGAAAAATAACAATTAGCCAGGAATTTGCTAAAGGAATCTGTAACTGTAACTCACGGTCAGACCAAAAAAAAATAAAAAATAAAAACAAGCTGGCTGAATTTTGCTGTGTTGATCTCTGACTTCTCAGTCTACTTTAAACTCCTATAGAGTTTTTGCACAAAATATTGGTTCAATGAGAGAAAGTAAAATTATCTTATTTCACTGTCTGGGGGCTAATATTTTCTCTCTGAAGGCTGATAGGTCTCCATTTTCCAAACAAAAAACAAAGGCAGGTCATATGTTAAAAATATATATAAGGTCCTCTGCAGAGTGCTTTAACATGCCTGGCAGTATAGTCCCACTTTATTCCTCGAAGAGTAAAATTACAGTGTGTAGCAGGGCTGGCACCATGCTTTCATGCCGTGCAGACATTAGAGCAGAGGGAATAATTCACAATGAATAGTTTAGTCAGTAAGCTTAGCCCTTTTTCTGCTTATGGGATCTCCATGGGCAGACTGAGGTTTCCTTGAGTTTATTATGCAAAAGAATTCAACAAGATCCTTTTTCCTCTCTAAGTACTTTTAATTGCATGGATTGCTCAGGAACACTTTTGTGTGAACATTCACCAGTCACTTCTTGAGCTTTGTTAGTTATGACTGCTTTGATGAGTCATATGGTGTTGATTTATTTTTCCAATGTGTTGAGCGTGCAAAAACTTCTGGGACACATATTCATGTGTGTGAATCTAAGATCTAGTTTCCATCAATACTAATGTCTGCTGTTCTGAAATTCTCTATGAATAGCCACAATATTAATTTAATCACACAAATGTCCCTAGAAAGCAAACAAAACTAGCAGATAGTATGGTTGATGTGAATCCATTTCCAAATTCCAGTGACTGCACAAGCTTTTTAATAGCATTTACCCAACTATAGTAGATTATAGAAATAATGTTGTAGTCTCACTGCTCTCCTTTCATTCCACCCTATGTTTCTTTCTTCTTATGAAGTAGCAGTGGGAATGAATTAAAAGCAAGCCTTCCCCCAGAAAAATCCAGTATTAAAGTAAATACCTTTGAGTACCAAATAGCTAGTTCCCATATATTACAGTTGTACTTGGGAGGTCTAGTTCAGCACCTGCCTGTCTCCAAGATGAGGATTCAGTTAAGAAATATATAAGATGATATCGTGCTATAGGGACAAAAATAGTTTTGAAACTCTACCCAGGCTTTCTGTAAACAGAGGTACATTTCTTTGAAAGCAAACATTTGCAGTTAAAATGCAGCAGTTTTCCACGCTGTGATACTCCACTCCCAATTGTAATAGAATACATATAATGGTGTATAAGAGCTAGCAGGTACAAACAATAGAATTTCAGTGTGAATTTCTGCTTCCTAGATACAAGGTGCTACCCTCAAGAACTTCACTGTAGTTGCAGAGTATTACTGAGACATAAACTGTGGTCCTTAATATGATTCTCCATGGTTTTCTAGAGAAGATCTGTTGTGTCCCCACGCTGGCCTGCCTTGAATGTATGTCTAGTTTAAACTATCCCAACCTCCTCAGGATCAAAGATGCTCTTCGCATTAAATCTGGTTACTTGATTGAAGAGACCACCAGTCTCCAATGTATTAGAAGACCCCTAGCAAACTTACCTGTTTTTGAGGACTTAAGTGTCTGTAACCATTCGCACCAGTGCTTATATTGACCACATCTAGAACCACATCTGTGTTGTTATCTTATGGGCTTTTTGCTTTGAAGTCATAGTTATGCTCTCCTTATTGTTATCTACCTGAAGCTTCTATCTGTCTGAAGTTAATGTGAATTCTTCACAGCAAAATAAGAACACAAGACCAGGTTCTTTATAACTCTGATTTGAAAACTCCAGCTTGGCACCAGTCTCAGACATCATACTGTGCAACAAGTATCTTGGATCAGAAGCTGTGCATCTGTCATTTGCTGTGATCTGTACACCTTGCAATTATTATGGAATTCATGGCAGATTTTTCTATGGTGACATCACCATTTTAACTTAGTGTTTTGAAGACTTGATTAAGTTGGTCTTTGCTAAGTGAGGCAGTACCCTTTCTTCATCTGGGAAACGAAAGCAAAGTGTTGAAAACAGTCAAATTTTGCCCGTCTACTTTTTGAGATGAAAGAGATGAATTTTCCAGACATGTTGGACTGACTGTGTCACATTTCTCATGCTCAGGTCATGGCTTGGCTAACCTTGCTTTCTGGCTAGGGGAGATGGTCATTCTGCGAAGTCTGTTTGGAGTTTAGAGATCAACCAAATGAAGGGGAAAAAAGTGCACACCTGTGAACATTTTAGTATGAATTATTGCTTCTTCATTACATAGGGTTGTGAAGTGAAATCCAGTCCACCAAATTCCTGGCATTTCTTTTGCACTTAAAGTTTTGGTTGTTATTGAATCTGGGCTGCTAAAATAAGCGGACAAATTCTCTATCTAATCAATGGGAGAGGCTTCTGAAAACCTCCAAAATAAGTCTACCTTTTTAAGCTTTTGTTCACTGTAATTTATGTTTCAATGCCTTAGGCAGACTGGAACCCCACTGCCAGGAAGAGAGCTAGGTTGTAGACATTTTCCAAAGACTCAGCTATCTGAGTCTGGAGAACCTGATTATAATGCCTTTGAGTGCTGAACTTCACTGTCTTATTGTTTAACTTAAAACTCACAAATCAAAGAAATTTTCAATCAGCACCAGTGACTTTGGCTGTAACTTCTGGTCTCTATGCAGAAGCAGAAGAGGGCTATTATCATCTGTGCAACCTATTATTAGGGATGGAATGGAAACAAATTCGAGCAAATGTTACTGTCATTTGGCTAAACATCACAGTGAAATCCAAACTCAGGACTAGTTATTTGAGTTTCATGCCCAAACAGAGTTGGATAGCTAGATTTCTTCTTGTTCCTTCCAACCTCAACATCCTTTTCCTCTTTCTCTACCCCCCTTTCTGGTAGTACTAATGCATACCTTTCTTCCTATTTCTAATTCTCCCCTGAGCTTCTATCTGCCTCCTATGTGTGGATAGATATGAATCTTCTCTACTTTTCTGCTCCCATCCCCCAAATGCTGTTACTCCTTACTGAAAATCTTAAGGTTCCCATGTTTCTAAATGTTCTGGCCAGTTTTACTACAGTGTGTTCTGAGCCCTTATATTTTTTTCATTTTCTCCCTAATTTTCAGAACACATGCACATACTGATCTCTGTGTGCACTTTAGCTCCATGTCCAAAGTGGCTGTTCTTTTTTATTAAATAGAAACTCTGCCAAATCACCTGCTCTTAAAGCTCTCCATTCCCAGATTCCTTACATCCCTTTCCTTCCTCTCTTTTACTGACTTGCAATGTGAAACTGATTTTTTCCTCCCCTTGCATATCTCTTGGACTCCAGCAGGAGCTCAGGAGAGAAAAGTTCTCTGCTGCTAGTCCTGGATCAAGATATCCAGCCAACTCCAGTGAGCTGGAGCAAAATCTTGCTCATGTGGCAGGGATATGTATCATAGGGGACCTAGAGTATCTGTGCAATCTGATTGACGCATAGAAACTTTGAGAAACATAAAAAGCCTCTAATGATCATAAATACATTTTTTTTCCTTCCCTCCCAGAAGCTTAGGAGTTGACCAGTTTTGAAGACCCAGTTTTAAATTGCAGAGCAATTAAGGAAAAAACTGAAAGGTCTATTTATTTTTAAACATTGGAAGACAATATATTTTCCCTAATCATATTCTCAGAAGTGAATATTCACCTGAAATAGAGCCATGCAACAGAAAACTTCTGACCTAAATGATAAATTCTGGCAAAGCAATACCTACTGAAAGTAGATTTTGCTGATGGAAATTTCAAGCTATCTTTATAGATATGGCTGTTTCTAGTCCTTGAGGAAAACTAAATTTCATGTTAAAGAAAGGTGTCTTGAAAATACATTTTTCTAATTATCAAATATAATATGTATGGTGTGCTTTCCCCACGTTTGGCCTATCAATATGTGGCATCCCTAACATTGGTGACAGTGAAATTTTATCCACCTGCACTTTTAATATTTTAATTGCTTCCCAGGATTTATCAGAAAGGTGAACAGTTTTCACCTGATACATTGATGGAATTAAATTGTCTCTCTAGAAGCAGGAAATATAAAATGTATATAATGTGGGTCATGCAACATCCTTCTGAGAATATCCTTCTGGGCATTGGTCACTGCCAGTAAATGTTGATTTCAGATGGAAGAAATATAATTATCTCCATTAAAAACCTATACAATTAACAACATTTGCCATACTGTGGAGTCTAGGTTACCATGGTATTGCCCTGTGCCTAGAATAGGAAATAACTGTGGTATATTTGATTCCATCACATGGTAATTGCTACTTTTTTACTGACCACCCATGTAGCATTAAAAGTCTCCTGCCCAACTAATTCACCTATTTTAAAGTATATTATGGCTATATTTATTCTCTGTTCCACCTCAAATCACTAGTGTGCCAAATACATAATGCTGGGTTTTCAAATATGTCAGAACATATATTTATGTGATGAGTAGGAAAGAGGCATTCAAAGGTGGAAGAGGAAAATGGGAAAAAAAAATGTTGGGGGTATGGGATTCAGGGGAGTGTCTGAGGTGACTTTTTTCATAGGAACAGAGATGGGGAGGGACCAAAGGCGAATGTGAAACGTGAAAGGATCAGAAAGGATTTTCTGAGTGCAAAGGAAGATGCTAGTACAGGAGACAGGAAGGGTAAACTTAGCAACATAGTGGATGAAGGAGATGGTGCAATTGAGGCTGCCATGAAGGCTGAGCTACAAAGAGGGGCTAACTCAGAGATGTTAAATTTCCAGGAAAAATTTCCTTCCATATCCTTCTTCCACCAAGCAAATAAAACCCACGTACCTGGAGGGGAAAGGTAGGGAGTAATGGAATATGGTTTTATGATGGGATCACATTTGGGAACAGGAGGAAGTATATGAATGGAAGAGGTGAGTGCGGAAAAGACCAAAACAGGAAAAACAAAACAAAACAAAAACAATCAAATGGGAAGGGAGGTGATACAGAGGAAACAGTGAAAACAACTTTTGGTAGGTAGGAAAACAAAATTCAACTCTCACATCATAGGAATTGAGGGAAGATTAGTGCTACCTATACACAATCAGTCAGTGAGTGGCCTCTATGCACTCAGTTGAATTTTGTACCTGAAATGATCCTACCTTATTTGAGTGACCTCTCCCAAACAAGTGAGTGTTTCATCAGCCAATGAAGAGCTGTGACATGCTTTCAATAAACACAAGTGTATTCAAGCTCATCGGTTTCAACATATTTTTTTTTCTCTGAAAATTTATAAAGTTTTTTGAGCTTTGGGTTTGGGAATGGTTTATATATTCCGGTTCCAAAAATACTTTTTTAAGCATGTGCATTGTTCTGAGATGTACTGTTTTGAAAGATGATTTTTTAGAATGTCTTCTTTATGGTATCCTTGGTTCTGCTATGTGTGATATCACACATGGTTATGTTTAGGAATGTCCTTATCAAGGAGAAAAAGCCAGATTATTATATAGAAGGAGAGAGAATTTTGAAAGCTACAGTAAAACTTGCCTGATGGATGAGAAATTCAGGACATATTTCTGAACTTAACATAATTTTCACTCCAGCTTTACAGTTCATCTTTAACACGTATCACCTTTTAAAAGCATTTCCATGAGCATCATGCGTGTTACCAGCAGAGTGTCAGCTTTAACTGCAAATTCACTGGCTTCGT